>NC_140005.1:20844333-21173713 GCF_964263955.1 Coregonus lavaretus
GGAGAGAGAGAAGAGAGAGGAGAGAAGAGAGAGGAGAGAAGAGGATGAGAGGAGAGAGAGAAGAGAGAGGGGGAGAGAAGGGAGAAGAGGATAGGGGAAAAGAGGGAGAAAGAGGGAGAAAGGAAAAGAGTTTCTCCTCTTCCTCCTCTCCCTCTCCCTCTCCCTCTCCCTCCCCTCTCCCTCTCCCTCTCTCCTTCTCTCCTATCTCCCTCCCTATCTCTCCCTCCCCTTCTCCCTCTCTCTCTCTCTCCCCTCTCCCTCTCCCTCTCTCTCCTCTCCCCTCTCCCTCTCTCTCCCTCTCCCTCTCTCCTCCCTCCCTCTCTCTCTCTCCTCTCTCCTCTCCCTCTCCCTCTCCTCCCTCTCCCTCTCCCTCTCCTCTCCCTCCTCCCTCTCCTCTCACCTCTCTCTCTCTCTCTCCCTCTCCCTCTCTCTCTCTCCCTCTCCCTCTCTCTCCCTCTCTCTCCCTCTCCTTCTCCCTCTCTTTCGCCCTCTCCCTCTCCCTCAGTGTGACCCGCTGCATGCTGATACCTGCTTCTTTAACCTAATCAATCCAGCCCCAGCACAGCAGGGAGCCCAGGGACGCACACGCATGACAGACACTATGCTCCACTCTGTTTAATAAGATAATCTGCTTACACTGGTCTGGGACCTGCTGCTGCACCTGGGTCCCCAGAGGTCCTGGAGGCCCCTAGTATCACACACTCAACTGTAGCAAAGTTGATGAGACATGGATGAGTGCTGTTGTACTCCTGTGCTGAGTGATTTGAATGATACAGGCCCTCTGTAAGACATGGGTGTGTTGGGTCAGGCGTTTCACGAGTAGGGACACCATGCAGAGACAATACTGTAGGGGTGGTGGTCCATTCACAACGTTCTTCTTAACATAAATAACCAAGCAGGGTAAGGAACAGAGGCCATGGTGCAGAGATTGCTCCCCATGCTCCAGACTAATTCAACTCCCTTGTATTTGGATAGGATTTAGTTCACCTCCTGAGTGTGCTATGTTTTGTATCACTGCACCGTGCCATAATAAATTCTCATGATGAGAGGCTGTAAAATATGTATAGTAAATCATTCTGTGCTGGTGCTGTTTTTCAAACAGTCGGTCTCTGTTGATGTTTGATGTCAAGTTTTATTGAATGGCAGTGTGATGTACATAGTCAGCTGTGTGTCTGTTCCTGAAATACTAAGTGGATTAATACGTAATCTGTTAAGAATAGACTATACTGTCGCTTACATATATGTAATGGTGGTGTGTGTTCATGGTGGTTTGCATGACAATGGAAAGTACACAGTTCAATTATGGTGGATGAAGTGTTCGAGCTGTCCCCCAGAACTCTTCACATTGCTGTCAGACTACAGGGATTCACACAGTGTCAATATGACTCATAGTTGTTCAGCCCTTACCTCCCAGAATTTCTGGAGTTTGGGGTCCACATCCAACCATCTGTATCCTCCCTATCAGAAGAACCTGTAGCATAATCATGTATTTGGAAATCATAAATCATTGCATCCCCAATTTAGAAGAATAGTTTAGCATATTGTATTTTTAGAGTATTTATTCTGATAAAGACGTATCGCAATACTTGATATGACTCTGTTTATTTAATCTTTGAGGAAACCTTGACTTGTCATCTATTCTGGGATGTTTTTTTCCATCATATCGGACCGGCTAGCTTCCTTCTGCTGAAGAAAGAGCACGCTCACCTAAAATAGCCCCCAAGTCTGTCTGGGCCCTGGGATGCTGAGCGTAGTCCTGCTACAGTTGGCAGCTGGTTGCAGCACTGTGCTCTTTCCGGACGGAGATAACAACTTCTAGTGTTCTGACTTCCTGAAAGAGGCCGTTTAGCGACGAAAGGACTAATGTAACAGATTGGTTAATTTACATCTGTTTCCAGCTGTTATCAGCATGAATTAATTTAACTGGGCTTTAGCTTAGACAGGGAATAGAGAGGGAGGTGGCGTGATAACTGGACTATCTCAACACGAGGTCTGAGAGCAATGGAGACCACCGCATTTTTCTTCATGGGTCAGTTAGAAGGAGCAAAAGGCCATGGGAGACTGTTTTTACATTGCTGACTCAGTGTTTTTCCCTTGATGTGGACTAAAGTTGAATTGAATCTCCTCAGACTTTTTTTGTGCTCTTCTTCAATCTACTGTAACACATTGCATATGAACTTGATCAAATCTCTTGCTTGTTTTAATAAGTGGATGCTAAACTTTTGAGATCTTTGATGGTTTTGGTCTTCTTCCCAAGGTTTTACGATGCCCAAGTGTATCATGGATATCATGTGAAGCAGTGCTATTGTGAGCTACCTTGGCCCTAAATGTGTCTTTTAAATGGGGGAGAAATGTGTGAATCGTTGGCTCTGAAATGTGTCCTGACACTATGCAGAGTTCAATAAACAATATCAGTTTCAGAAACGGAATGTCTCAGTTGTCAAAACAATATTTCCACCAAAAAACATAGCAGATTACATTTTTTGGGGGATAAAAGCCTCTGTCTTTTGTAAGATGGCAGGCTTTCGTGGTATGAGTTTGAAATTTGAGGGAAAAGTGGTACCAGATATGATGGGGTACCTCACAGTTTAAAATGTTTGGCCAGTTTGCACTGCGCCAAGATAATTTGTCTTCCAATTACAGACTCTTTCTTCTCACATCAGCCTTGTGAGTTTGGGCGCTTGTTGAGAATAACTTTATGTGACTTCTCGTGTGGAGGAGCCCAGTGCAGACGATGGGGTGTCGTACGGTCCAAGGACAGTCTGTGTGGCGTGCGTGTCTGTGGCGTGCGTGTCTGTGGCGTGCGTGTCTGTGGCGTGCGTGTCTGTGGCGTGCGTGTCTGTGGCGTGTGTGTCTGTGGCGTGTGTGTCTGTGGCGTGCGTGTCTGTGGCGTGTGTGTCTGTGGCGTGCGTGTCTGTGGTGTGTGTGTGTCTGTGGTGTGTGTGTCTGGTGTGTGTTTCTGGTGTGTAGGTGGCGTGCGTGTCTGTGGTGTGTGTGTCTGGTGTGTATGTGGCGTGCATGTCTGTGGTGTGTGTGTGTATGTGGCGTGTGTGTGTGCGTGTTCTGTTTGTGTCTGGGTGCTATGGTATGATGGAGGAAGGAGACATTAGATCCACTGTCCCAGAGGCGTGTTATGCCATTGAGGAGAGTCTGGGTAAGAGGTCATGTACAGTGAGGGAAAAAAGTATTTGATCCCCTGCTAATTTTGTACGTTTGCCCACTGACAAAGAAATTATCAGTCTATAATTTTAATGGTAGGTTTATTTGAACAGTGAGAGACAGAATAACAACAACAAAATCCAGAAAAACACATGTCAAAATGTTTATAAATTGATTTGCATTTTAATGAGGGAAATAAGTATTTGACCCCTCTGCAAAACATGACTTAGTACTTGGTGGCAAAACCCTTGTTGGCAATCACAGAGGTCAGACGTTTCTTGTAGTTGGCCACCAGGTTTGCACACATCTCAGGAGGGATTTTGTCCCACTCCTCTTTGCAGAACTTCTCCAAGTCATTAAGGTTTCGAGGTTGACGTTTGGCAACTCGAACCTTCAGCTCCCTCCACAGATTTTCTATGGGATTAAGGTCTGGAGACTGGCTAGGCCACTCCAGGACCTTAATGTGCTTCTTCTTGAGCCACTCCTTTGTTGCCTTGGCCATGTGTTTTGGGTCATTGTCATGCTGGAATACCCATCCACGACCCATTTTCAATGCCCTGGCTGAGGGAAGGAGGTTCTCACCCAAGATTTGACGGTACATGGCCCCGTCAATCGTCCCTTTGATGCGGTGAAGTTGTCCTGTCCCCTTAGCAGAAAAACACCCCCAAAGCATAATGTTTCCACCTCCATGTTTGACGGTGGGGATGGTGTTCTTGGGGTCATAGGCATAATTCCTCTTCCTCCAAACACAGCGAATTGAGTTGATGCCAAAGAGCTCGATTTTGGTCTCATCTGACCACAACACTTTCACCCAGTTCTCCTCTGAATCATTCAGATGTTCATTGGCAAACTTCAGACGGGCCTGTATGTGCTTTCTTGAGCAGGGGGACCTTGCGGGCGCTGCAGGATTTCAGTCCTTCACGGCGTAGTGTGTTACCAATTGTTTTCTTGGTGACTATGATCCCAGCTGCCTTGAGATCATTGACAAGATCCTCCCGTGTAGTTCTGGGCTGATTCCTCACCGTTCTCATGATCATTGCAACTCCACGAGGTGAGATCTTGAATGGAGTCACGGGCCGAGGGAAATTGACAGTACTTTTGTGTTTCTTCCATTTGCGAATAATCGCACCAACTGTTGTCACCTTCTCACCAAGCTGCTTGGCGATGGTCTTGTAGCCCATTTCCGCCTTGTGTAGGTCTACAATCTTGTCCCTGACATCCTTGGAGAGCTCTTCGGTCTTGGCCTTGGTGGAGAGTTTGGAATCTGATTGATTGATTGCTTGTGGACAGGTGTCTTTTATACAAGTAACAAGCTGAGATTAGGAGCACTCCCTTTAAGAGTGTGCTCCTAATCTCAGCTCGTTACCTGTATAAAAGACACCTGGGAGCCAGAAATCTTTCTGATTGAGAGGGGGTCAAATACTTATTTCCCTCATTAAAAATGCAAATCAATTTATAACATTTTTGACATGCGTTTTCCTGGATTTATTTGTTGTTATTCTGTCTCTCACTGTTCAAATAAACCTACCATTAAAATTATAGACTGATCATTTCTTTGTCAGTGGGCAAACGTACAAAATCAGCAGGGGATCAAATACTTTTTTCCCTCATTGTAGATCTAGGCACCAGGTTTGACAATGATGTTATGGATGCTGATGAAGCATGCTAGGTGGGCTTTCATAGGATTAGGTGGAAGGTGGGAAAGGAAGAGCCATTGACAAGAGAAGAATAGGGAACCATAATGTATGGTCCTCCTTTCCTCTCCTGAGCAAATTATATCAAGAGAGTTGTTAACCTAGAAAGCCAAGACGTCAATCTGATATGGCCAAGGGAAACTGTCAGTTAACGTTCATTATGAATGGATTACTTGTTCTGCTGGTCCAGGATAAGTGGAGAATAAAGGTTGACTTCATCAAGCCACACCTTCATCTATTCAGTAACCTTGCTGTGATGCAGGTGTGGTCAACACTGCATCATAACCATTCAGTACTTCCCTCAAGCTCCAGTTCATTGTAATAGCAGTAACTTTCAAAGTGAAACCTGTGAATGAGTAGATGGTTGATTTGGCTTGGAATGTCTGTCTGTATGTGCCCATGTGTCAGTATCTGACATGGACTACTTTACCTCTAGCCGTCTCATGTAATGTAAGGGTGTAATTCCTCATCAAACAGTAAGTGTAAAGTGTGACAGACAGGGCTTTAATATGGCCTCT
The DNA here is from genome assembly GCF_964263955.1 of Coregonus lavaretus. Lineage (NCBI taxonomy): Eukaryota > Metazoa > Chordata > Actinopteri > Salmoniformes > Salmonidae > Coregonus > Coregonus lavaretus. The sequence continues at coordinate 20,849,705 of NC_140005.1, forward strand.
ACGGCGCCTCATGACTGTTAGAAAATCAAACATATCTGTCAGTCCATCAAACTGTGTAAGCAGTGTTATACAAGCCATCTAAAATGTTGATGCGAGTAATTCTATCCCCAACCACTGATCTTGTAATTTGACAAGGGTAAAATAAGTTACTGTACACACTGGTCTAAAAGAGTGTTTCACAATGTGTTATTATTCTCATAAAACGTACAATATACTGAAAGCCATAACAATTCGTTTTACTGAAAGATGCACGAAACATATAAAGTACAGATGTACCCACAAACATCAGTGCCTCCATTTGATTGTTCCAGGCTCTGTCGCAACCGGCCGCGACCGGGAGACTCATGGGCGGCGCACAATTGGCCCAGCGTCGTCCAGGGTAGGGGAGGGAATGGCCGGCAGGGATGTAGCTCAGTTGATAGAGCATGGCGTTTGCAACGCCAGGGTTGTGGGTTCGATTCCCACGGGGGGCCAGTATAAAAAAAAAAAAACATGTATTCACTAACTGTAAGTCGCTCTGGATAAGAGCGTCTGCTAAATGACTAAAATGTAATGTAAATGTAATTGTTAACATGCTATTGCTAACGCTGTTTAACTGTTTGTTAGCAGCAGGACACTCATGTCTAGTGAAGTTCTCTGTAACGCCTCAAGGATCCCTGGAATGTAAAAGCTTGTAGCTTTGCCCCACCGCTTTCCTTTCCTGACAGCCCCCCGCTGTGGTGCTGGCTGTGGCTCTCTCCCAGCCCCCCTGGCAGGTGGGTAAGTGGGCCCAGGACTGGGGGTGGTGGGCAGTGCTTCAGGCCCTGTTTGTTCAGCAGGTAGTGTTTAAACCCTCATCAGGACCCTTGCTGGTAATGGATGGCTCTGGTCCCCAGCCTTCTCGGCCCCAGCAGCACATGTGGAAGTATCACATTACCCCTCGCCACCTTCCCTCTCGCGCTACTCACCAGAGCGAGGGACTCCGATTAACAGCTAAGAAAACGGCACTGGGGTTTTGAGGCTCGGACCTGTGGCCTGAGTTGCAGCCCGCCAACCACTGGCTTTATTGGAAGCAGAGCTAAGTGTTTGTTTTCATTGTGTTGTTGGAAAAGAGAGACGGGGTGCCTTCGTGCACCTTCAAGTGGGGCCTCTGAGATGCGTGCGGAGGAGAGATTGCCCTCCCCACACAACAGAATGGCAAGGACGCAAAGTCGTCACAGCTTCAGGACCTTGGAAAACGTTTTTTTTTCTTTCTTTCTTTAACATAACATAACATTCTTAAGTCTAACAATCCCCTCGAGAGCTCTGTAGGATGGAGCTGGGTTTAAACTAAGAAAGGTGAAAAAGCAACCAACTGAAAATGCCCACTTTACTTTGAACAGCTTGAGATAAAAAAAGGTGCTAAATTATTAACTAGACTATGTAACATTTTATCTAATGCTGCAACAGGTAATGCTAGAAGAACATTAACTTTGCCCCTTAAAGCGTATGTGGTTTAACCCCTCACAGGGAATAATTCCAACGTTAACCCTTAAACATCACAATAGATAATAAAAACAACAGATGGATATGATTAAGAAATGTTCAACAAATTAGCGTATAACTCAAACATGACGTTCTGAAATGATAATCTACTGTACATTTTTTGAATAATAATAAACTGAAATGAGAGAAGGGATAAGTTAAAACAGAAGTCCATGTACTGCCTCTTATTCTTGTCCATTGTTTAGATCAGTGTTTCCTGACCTTTTTTGGTTACTGTACCCCAAATTACATTTTGCTCTGACCCGGAGAACCCACAAAGTACCCCCTCATGTGCATTTTACCAGTAGGCCTATGGTCTTATGAGTCTTCCCAAGTACCCCTTGTGGATAGCCCAAGTACCCCAAGGGGTATACAGTGCATTCAGAAAGTATTCAGACCCCTTGACTTTTTCCGAATGTTGTTACGTTACAGCCTTATTCTAAAATTGATTAAATAAAAAATGTTCCTCATCAATCTACACACAATACCCCATAATGACAAAGCGAAAACAGTTTTTTAGATAATGATTTACATAAGTATTCAGACCGTTTGCTATGAGACTCGAAATTGAGCTCAGTTGCATCCTGTTTCCATTGATCATCCTTGAGATGATTCTACAACTTGATTGGAGTCCACCTGTGGTAAATTCAATTGATTGGACATGATTTGGAAAGGCACACACCTGTCTATATAAGGTCCCACAGTTGACAGTGCATGTCAGAGAAAAAACCAAGCCATGAGGTCGAAGGAATTGTCCGTAGAGCTCCGAGACAGGATTGGGTTGAGGCACAGATCTGGGGAAGGGTACCAAAACATTTCTGCAGCATTGAAGGTCCCCAAGAACACAGTGGCCTCCATCATTCTTAAGTGGAAGAAGTTTGGAACCACCAAGACTCTTCCTAGAGCTGGCCGCAGTAAACGGCACATGACAGCCCGCTTGGAGTTTGCCCAAAGGCACCTAAAGACTCTCAGACCATGAGAAACTCTGGTCTGATGAAACCAAGATTGAACTCTTTGGCCTGAATGCCAAGCGTCACATCTGGAGGAGGTCTGGCACCATCCCTACAGTGAAGCATGGTGGTGGCAGCATCATGCTGTGGGGTTGTTTTTCAGCGGCAGGGAGACTAGTCAAGATCGAGGGAAAGATAAACAGAGCAAAGTATAGATCAGAGAGATCCTTTACGAAAACCTGCTCCAGAGTGCTCAGGACCTCTGACTGGGGCGAAGGTTCACCTTCCAACAGGACAATGACCCTAAGCACACAGCCAAGACAACACAGGAGTGGCTTCGGGACAAGTCTCTGAATGTCTTTGAGTGGCCCAGCCAGAGCCCGGACTTGAACCTCTGGAGAGACCTGAAAATTGCTGTGCAGCGACATTCCTCATTCAACCTGACAGAGCTTGAGAGGATCTGCAGAGAAGAATGGGAGAAACTCCCCAAATACAGGTGTGCCAAGCTTGTAGCGTCATACCTAAGAAGACTTGAGGCTGTAATCGCTGCCAAAGGTGCTTCAACAAAGTACTGAGTAAAGGGTCTGAATACTTATGTAAATGTAATATTCCGTTGTTGTTGTTTTTTTTTTACATTTGCAGAAATGTCTAAAAACGTGTTTTTGCTTTGTCATTATGGGGTATTGTGTGTAGATTGAGGGAAAAAACAAATGTAATCAATTTGAGAATAAAGTTGTAACGTAACAAAATGTGGAAAAAGTCAAGGGGTCTGAATAGTTTCTGAATGCACTGTACGTACCCCAGGTTGGGAACCACTGGTTTAGATTACCTCACATGAAATGGAAGAGGATCTCTTTGTGTAGTTACAGTTCTGTCCACAAATCTCATCCATTACTCTTCTTGAGTCCATTGCATCTGATATAGTTTAGCCACAGTCAGCTAATCCAAAAGATTGAGATTATATCCCCATAGTGTTTCAAATGTTCTGACACTGTTTCTTTCAGTCAGGAGTTCTTTGATGTCAGCTGTTCATATCCTAGGACAGTTTAGTGTGTTTTAATGCCAGTCACATATAATTATGTTAGTATAGTCTCTTGCTGAGGACCCATGTTTGTCTGGCTGTTCCTCTAATAGTGGTGCCTGTCCATGACCTGTAGCACGTCATCCAGGATGGAAGGGCCCAGGTCCAGGCTGAAGGAGAAGCTGTTTTCCACCTCATCCAGCTGCAGTGTGTGCTCATGGCAGGTCTGAGTGGAGTCTCCAATCCTGCCAGAGCTCAGACTGTCCCGGCCAGGACTGTGGCTGCTGACCATGACCCCGTGGCTGGGGCTAACACTGGCCTCCATCGCCCCCTTCCCATCCCCCTCCCCCTGGCCCTCCTCACTGTCCAGCATGGGCAAGGAGCCATACTTCTTCCTCCTCTTGGAGGCACTGTGGCTCAAATGGGCCCTGGTCCACTCTGGGATCTTTGGGGCCTCAGCCTCATCCAGGTTAAGTCGTGGGGGTTTGGGTGGAGGGTAGCAGGCCAGGAAGAGGTTATGTTCACTTTGAGAGCTGTGCAGCATCAGGCTGTGCCACCCCTTCAGAAAGGACAGGTCCCCGAAGCTGTCGCTGCTGGCGTTGTTCCCGATGTGGGAAACGTGGTGGAAGTCGGCCAATGGAAGGCTGATCATGTTGACAGAAAGCACCTCCCTGCGCTTCTGGGTCCTGGACCAGCGGGCCGAGGCTGGTTTACGGCACAGAGACATCTTCAGTGACATCTTACCAGGTCCTGTTGAGATGTCCTTTGGCTTACTTCTGAGATGAAGCCTAAAGACAGTCTACCAGTTTAGAAAAAAATATCTGTTTTGGAAAAGATAAGAAACAACAGAATAATTGTTTTAATCATTCCACTTTGAGATTAGGTTCATGTCAGATCAAGTAGTTTCACATCAGGAACACATCATACATCTCTGATCTGATTGTCCAGGTTTACTTTCATCATGCTGCAGCATACGAGATGTGCAATATTTGTTTCCCTCTGCTTTCCAACACCAGATGTAACCTTTGGATGATGTCAAATTTGATGTGAAAAGGCAGCAGCTATTATTTAGAGAGATGCACCTGCTCTGCTTGGTTTTGTATTAATATAATTCTTCAACATTTGGTTCCTGGGAAATAGTCCAACACGTGCTTTGAAGTGTTTGATTTGAAATGTTTACTTTTCAAATCCAGTTTATTCCCATAAATGCAGGTGTGGTCTGCTGAATGCACCAAAGGAATGGCTTAGCCTGATTTTGACTTATTCTAGTAACTGTGCACCAAATATGCACATTCTAGAGCAGACCCAACATCCTGTATAGAACTCGCCAGCTTGTAGTCCTAAAAAACAGAAATGAGTTAGCCATGGCTCGATGGTCAAAGCATATGTGGAAATTAATGTTTTGTTTGTAGAGTTTTTGGATAAACGCCCAAAATAAGGTCTGAGGTTAACACAGGCTTAGGAGATCTTATACGTTTTGTTCTATAAGATAATATCATTCAGTTAACACGAATTATTAACCATTAATATGGTTGTTTTGATTACATAAATGCTTCAAATTTCACAAAAAGGAATATTGGCTGAGGAAGATTGTATCATAGAACAAAACGTATAAAATCTCCTAAGCCTGTGTTTACCACAGACCTTATTTTCGGCATTTATCCAAAACCCCCCCAAAAAAAGAAGACATTTCCACATAGGCTTTGACCAATGAGCCATGGTGGACTTTTTAGTCTCCATTTGTGCCTACAAAAAGATGCCATTACTATTGCTCTCTATATCTGTATGAGATATGTCACCATACTCTCTGGCCCCCTTTCCTGTCCATTTGTCAGGCATCTACAGGCTTCGCTCTTACTTTTATGAATGGGGTGGAATTTACTACGTGTTGAGAGACAAAACCCAGATTAATTCAAACACAGTACGCAAATGTATCTTGTTTTATTTATCCTTATCTTTAGATCTGTTGATCTGGTTTACTGGTCACAGACAGTTAGTCAGCCTTTCCTGTTAACATACTGGATCCAGAAGAGATCACATTCCACAACTCTTATTTAAGAGAGGTGTCGCAATACCTGACATGATTTGTTATGATAGTAATATATGAAGAATTTAACTAGAATATGACTTTCACATACTGTAAATGGCGTCAAACTGTTGTCGGTTTTGTAGATCTCAGACAGAGCACTTTGTACAATAGTCATTTAGAGATTAATCTGTACAGTATCAATCTCAGTTAGCTGTAAACCTTGAACAGCAACCACCCATTTAGAAAGCAAGGGCATAAAACATATTACATAAGACAACTGTACACACTGAGGAAAGTGTGGCTCTGAAAAGATTGTTTAAGTCCATTATAGTTAATGTAAGCTCTAGGCCCAAAGCACAAAATAAAATGCACCTTATTCTAATCTAGTTAAGTATGGTTCCAGTAACTTAGTGTTTCGTGAGTTGTAATAATTTTATTGACTAACACAGAGTGCAGTTCATCATCTCTGGCTTGTGAAATGGACAATCTCAGTGGTCTCTGGGATTTTAAGGGCTCCTAACAGCTTTACCCATATTAGATCTGCGTTCGTGACTTGAAACACTCACTCTGTAAATTTGTAAGGCACTACGGCAAACATGTTTTGTTGGCCCATAAAGATTTATCGGCGCTTTAGTAGCAGCGGGAGATTGGGAGAGTGTGGACACAACAGCATTCCTTTCCAAACATGTCAGTTGGACGAGGGAGTGTTAGAATTGCAGCAGTGAGGATCATGTAAAAACTGCTTTGTCAAGACAATTTACAGTTATCTAAATAATCTTCCTCGTCAAACCGCCTTTAGACGAACACGTTTGAGGGAGACTGTCAAATGAGTTGGCTATCTGTCCAAATGGAAATGCCTAAAGTATATTCTCAAGAGCAGGTGTTGGTTATGATTTAAGAGTTGGCATATCTAATACTTTTCATAGGTTGATTGTAACAACATAGAATGTAGTATGATAGATCTGTTAGCTCTTACCTGTACTGCTGTGTACACAGGGCATCTGTATCCCACACCCACACGTCTGTCTCTATCAGGAAGCCAGGCTACGGCTGATACCTGCAGACTGTGACACTGTTTCTCCTGACATGATGGGGCTTGTTCAACTGCAGAGGGAGAAGCACAGTGAACAACCCTGAGAGAGAGAACTGGTGCCACTTCCCCAGAAAATTCTCTAAATCCCAGATTTAACAGCCCAGGCCCCTCTTGTCTCTTACCTGAGTCTTAGAATCCTTATCAGTAGAGGGTACTTCTCACGTCCTGTAGACCTTGCCTAGTTCATCTTGTGCTTCCCTCTATCTTCTCAAAGTTCAGTTCAACAGTACATGTATATTCCTTCCAGGACCCCGTCAGGTTTGTTGGTTGAGAAAGTGTCCTCTGTAAGTAACCCAGGTGAGGTCAGTGTATAAGAGGGTTAAGACGAGCAGGTGGAGTTTTCTTTCCCTTTTTTTCTCTCTCCCCTCTCCCTATCTAATGGCAGAGCGAGTGTTTGCCCTCGGATGATGTCACTCTTCCTGCCGTGTGAGTCTGAATCATGGGCGTAAATCCCGCTGGCTGCACCCACTACCTGAGGGAGATGGCAGAACAGGAGCTGTCGGAGTCCCAACTGATTTACTGCTTGTAACAGGGATGGAACTGAACTAAGGAAAGAGCACAGCACATTCCTCACACAGACAGGGCCACAGTAATGCGTGTTTGTGTGATCAGGGGGGTTACTCTAACTACGAGGGGGTTAACCGATCACTAATCTCCATGTCATTGTCTCTACTCTACTGATTTCCTGTGCTCTGTTAGCTTGTGTAAAGCCAAGGTCCAACATAGGCCATTCTGGCTGAGTGGAGGCCAATATGCAGTGATATCGGATGAAGCCACTGACTAGCACACAGACATGTATGTGCAGAATGGCTGATTTGCACAAGATAGATAACCTTTTGCAGTTCCAATTCTCACGCCTCCAGCTGCATGCATGTTTTAGTTATTAGAATTTTGTAGGAATACTGCTCAGTTTGGCAAACGGGGGAGAAGGGTCTTGGTCAGGGAGGTGACCAAGAACCTGATGGTCACTCTGACAGAGTTCCTCTGTGGAGATAATAATAATATGCCATTTAGCAGATGCTTTTATCCAAAGCGACTTACAGTCATGTGTGCATAAATTTTTACATATGGGATCGAACATACACGGGGATCGAACCCACTACCCTGGCGTTACAAGCGCCATGCTCTACCAATTGAGCTACAGAGGACCATGGAATAAACTTCCAGAAGGACAACCATCTCTGCAGCACTCCACCAATCAGGCCTTTATGGTAGAGTGGCCAGACGGAAGCCACTCCTCAGTAAAAAGCACATGACAGCCCGCTTGGAGTTTGCCAAAAGGCACCTAAAGACTCTCAGACCATGAGAACAAGATTCTCTGGTCTGATGAAACCAAGATTGAACTCTTTGGCCTGAATGCCAATCGTCACGTCTGGAGGAAACCTGGCACCATCCCTACGGTGAAGCATGGTGGTGGCAGCATCATGCTGTGGGGATGTTTTTCAGCGGTAGGGACTGGGAGACTAGTCAGGATCGAGGCAAAGATGAACCGAGCAAAGTCCAGAGAGATCCTTGATGAAAACCTGCTCCGGAGCGCTCAGGACCTCAGACTGGGGAGAAGGTTCACCTTCCAACAGGACAACGACCCTAAGCACACAGCCAAGACAACACAGGAGTGGCTTCGGGACAAGTCTCTGAATGTCCTTGAGTGGCCCAGCCAGAGCCCGGACTTGAAGCCGATCGAACATCTCTGGAGAGACCTGAAAATAGCTGTGCAGCAACGCTCCCAATCAAACCTGTCAGAGCTTGAGAGGATCTGCAGAGAAGAATGGGAGAAACTCCCCAAATACAGGTGTGCCAAGCTTGTAGCGTCATACCCAAGAAGACTCGATGCTGTAATCGCTGCCAAATGTGCTTCAGCAAAGGTCTGAGTAAAGGGTCTGAATACTTATGTAAATGTGATATTTCAATTTTTTTATTTGTATAAATTAGCATAAATTCTAAAAACATGTTTTTGCTTTGTCATTATGGGGTATTGTGTGTAGATTGATGAGGGGGGAAAACTATTTAATACATTTTAGAATAAGGCTGTAATGTAACAAAATGTGGAAAAAGTCAAGGGGTCTGAATACTTTCCGAAGGTGCTGTATGTGTTTGTATATGTATATGAATGTAAACTCAGCAAAAAAATAAACGTCCCTTTTTCAGGACCCTGTCTTTCAAAGATAATTTGTAAAAATCCAAATATCTTCACAGATCTTCATTGTAAAGGGTTAAGCACTGTTTCCCATGCTTGTTCAATTAACCATAAACAATTAATGAACATACACCTGTGGAACGGTCGTTAAGACACTAACAACTTACAGACGGTAGGCAATTAAGGTCACAGTTATGAAAACTTAGGACGCTAAAGAGACCTTTCTACTGACTCTGAAAAACACCAAAAGATAGATGCCCAGGGACCCTGCTCATCTGCGTGAACGTGCCTTAGGCATGCTGCAAGGAGGCATGAGAACTGCAGATGTGGCCAGGGCAATAGATTGCAATGTCCATACTGTGAGACGCCTAAGACAGCGCTACAGGGAGACAGGACGGAGAGCTGATCGTCCTCGCAGTGGCAGACCACGTGCAACAACACCTGCACAGGATCGGTACATCCGAACAGCTCACCTGCGGGACAGGTACAGGATGGCAACAACAACTGCCCGAGTTGCACCAGGAACACACAATCCCTCCATCAGTGCTCAGACTGTCCGCAATAGGCTGAGAGAGGCTGGACTGAGGGCTTGTAGGCCTGTTGTAAGGCAGGTCCTCACCAGACATCACCGGCAACAACGTCGCCTATGGGCACAAACCCACCGTCGCTGGACCAGACAGGACTGGGAAAAAGTGCTCTTCACTGATGAGTCGCGGTTTGGTCTCACCAGGGGTGATGGTCGGATTCGTGTTCATCATCAAAGGAATGAGCGTTATACCGAGGCCTGTACTCTGGAGCGGGATCGATTTGAAGGTGGAGGGTCCGTCATGGTCTGTGGGGGGGGGGTGTCACAGCATCATCGGACTGAGCTTGTTATCATTGCAGGCAATCTTAACGCTGTGTGTTACAGGGAAGACATCCTCCTCCCTCATGTGGTACCTTCCTGCAGGCTCATCCTGACATGACCCTCCAGCATGACAATGCCACCAGCCATACTGCTCGTTCTGTGCATGATTTCCAGCAAGACAGGAATTCCAGCAAGTCAGTGTTCTGCCATGGCCAGCGAAGAGCCCGGATCTCAATCCCATTGAGTACGTCTGGGACCTGTTGGATGGGAGGGTGAGGGCTAGGGCCATTCCCCCCAGAAATGTCTGGGAACTTGCAGGTACCTTGGTGGAAGAGTGGGGTAACATCTCACAGCAAGAACTGGCAAGTCTGGTGCAGTCCATGAGGAGGAGATGCACTGCAGTACTTAATGCAGCTGGTGGCCACACTAGAAACTGACTGTTACTTTTGATTTTGACCCCCCCTTTGTTCAGGGACACATTATTCCATTTCTGTTTGTCACATGTGTGGTGATGGGATGGACGGAGTTAGGCGCAGGAGTGTGAAGAAGGAATATGCTTTATTTAGCCCTATAAGGTAGTTCGCAGCAATGTTTATACACTATCCCAGTGCGACTTAAATGCGTACTGGGAAACAAACATACACGGGTAAATATTCCCGGCAATAAAATAACAAAGATGCTCAACCGAGCTAGCGATACCTTCACAATAAACAATCACACACAAAGTCATGGGGGGCAGAGGGAACACTTATACAGGTATTGATGAGGGGATATGAACCAGGTGTGTGGAAAACAAGACAAAACAAATGGAATGATGAGATGAGTAGCGGCAGTGGCTAGAAGGCCGGTGATGATGAATGCCGAAGCCTGCCCGAACAAGGAGAGGAGGCGGCTTCGGAGGAAGTCGGAACCTACCCACATCCTGATTCACCCGTTCCATCTACCCATTAGATTCGGGGTGAAACCCAGAGGTCAGGCTGACCGAGATCCCCAGACGTTCCATGAAAGCCTTCCAGACCCTGGACGTAAACTGGGGACCCCGGTCAGACACGATGTTCTCTGGCACCCCGTAGTGCCAGAAGACGTGAGTAAACAGAGCCTCTGGGAGACCGGGCAGAGGAAGGAGGCGGCAGGCTTTAGAAAAGCGGTCCACAACGACCAGGATGGTGGTGTTACCCTGAGAGAGGTGAAGATCGGTTAGGAAGTCAATAGACAAGTGGGACCATGGCCGTTGTGGAACTGGTAAGGGATGTAACTTACCCGCTGGGAGGTGCCTATGTGCCTTACTCTGGGCGCACACCGAGCAGGAGGAGACATACACCCTCACATCCTTAGCCAATGTAGGCCACCAGTACTTCCCGGTCAGACAGCACGCTGTACGACCGATACCTGGATGACCAGAGGAGGGAGACGTGTGTGCCCAATAGATAAGACGGTCACGGACAAGAGACGGCATGTACCGCAGGCCAGCTGGGCACTGAGGTGGAGATGGCTCTGTGCGTAACGCCCGCGTCCACCGCCCACACTACCGGTTCCACAGTGCGGGAGGCCGGTAATATTGGGGTGTTGTCTATGGGCCTTTCCTCTGTGTTGTACAGCCGTGACAGCGTGTCTGCCTTCACGTTCTTAGTACCTGGTATGTATGACAACGTGAAGTCAAACCGGGTGAAGAATAAGGCCCACCTGGCCTGGCGAGGGTTCAGCCTCCTCGCTGCCCGAATGTACTCCAGGTTATGGTGGTCAGTCCAGTCGAGGAAAGGGTGTTTCGCCCCCTTGAGCCAGTGCCTCCACGCGGTCAGGGCTCTGACCACAGCCAGCAGCTCCCAATCACCAACGTCGTAGTTCTGCTCCGCCGGGCTGAGGTTCTTCGAGAAGAAGGCACAGGGGCGGAGCTTGGCTGCCCTGCCCGAGCATTGGGATAGGACAGCGCCTACCCCTACCTCGGACGCATCCACCTCCACTACAAACAGAAATGATGGTTCGGGATGGGCCAGTACCAGGGCTGAGGTGAACAGAACCTTCAGGTTACTGAAAGCCATGTCAGCCTCAGCAGACCAGCGGAGCCGGGACGGCCCACCCTTCAACAGAGTGGTGATGGGAGTCGCGACCTTGCCAAAGCCCCGGATAAACATCCGATAGTAATTGGCAAAGCCATTGAAGCGCTGCACCTCCTTCACCGTGGTTGGGGTGGCCAATTCCGCACGGCGGAAATGCGATGTCCCTCCATCTCCACACATGAGGTGGTGATGTGGTATCCGAGGAAGGAGACGGACTGTTGGAAGAACAGACACTTCTCTGCCTTGGCATGAAGGTCATGGTCCAACAGTCGGCCCAGCACTCTGCGAACCAGGGACACATGGTCGGCGCATGTAGAGGAATACACCAGAATGTCATCGATGTAGACCACCACACCGCGACCAAGCATGTCCCGAAACACCTCGTTCACAAACGACTGGAAGACTGATGGAGCATTCATCAACCTGTACGGCATCACCAGGTATTCGTAATGCCCCGTGGTTGTACTGAATGCTGTCTTCCACTCGTCCCCTTCCCGGACACGCACCAGGTTGTATGCACTCCGGAGATCTAATTTCGTGAAGAAGCGCGCCCCATGCATTGATTCGATAACAGAGGGGATGAGGGGTAGAGGGTAACTTTAGCAAATGGTTGTTTGATTAAGTGCCCGGTAATCAATGCAAGTTTTAGAAAACGCGTGCGCCAAATCGAGGTATTCGGGGGGAATGCACACGGTGGAGGTAGTGTCTGGACTTTCCACCGTGGTTGCACCAACGGAAACAGCTAGACACCTACCCTAACACTCTCGCAACCACCGCCGCCTCCAGACCTGGAAGAACCCTGACGACAGCGTGCAGCAGAATGTCCTCTCCTACCTCATGAAGCTGGTTGAGATAATGCCAAGAGTGTACAAAGCTGTCATCAAGGCAAAGGGTGGCTACTTTGAAGAATCTCAAATATAATATATATTTTTGATTTGTTTAACACTTTTTTGGTTACTAAATGATTCCATATCTGTTATTTCATAGTTTTGATGTCTTCACTATTATTCTACAATGTAGAAATTTTTAAAACCCTGTAATGAGTAGGTGTGTCCAAACTTTTGACTGGCACTGTATATATATACACACGTACATACATACATACAGTACATACATTACCGTTCAAAAGTTTGGGTCACTTAGAAATGTCCTTGTTTTCGAAAGAAAAGCTATTTTTTTGTCCGTTAAAATAACATCAAATTGATCAGAAATACAGTGTAGACATTGTTAATGTTGTAAATGGCTATTGTAGCTGGAAACGGCTGATTTTTTATGGAATATCTACATAGGAGTACAGAGGCCCATTATCAGCAACCATCAGTCCTGTGTTCCAATGGCACGTTGTGTTTGCTAATCCAAGTTTATCATTTTAAAAGGCTAATTGATCATTAGAAAACCCTTTTGCAATTATGTTAGCACAGCTGAAAACTGTTGTGCTGATTAAAGAAGCAATAAAACTGGCCTTCTTAAGACTACTTGAGTATCTGGAAAATCAGCAATTGTGGGTTCGATTACAGGCTCAAAATGGCCAGAAACAAATAACTTTCTTCTGAAACTCGTCAGTCTATTCTTGTTCTGAGAAATGAAGGCTATTCCATGCGAGAAATTGCCAAGAAACTGAAGATCTCGTCCAACGCTGTGTACTACTCCCTTCACAGAACAGCGCAAATTAGCTCTAACCAGAATAGAAAGAGGAGTGGGAGGCCCCGGTGCACAACTGAGCAAGAGGACAAATACATTAGAGTGTCTAGTTTGAGAAACAGATGCCTCACAGGTCCTCAACTGGCAGCTTCATGCTGACCTTCTAGGAAGAGTTGCAAAGAAAAAGTCCAGTGTCTGTGTTCTTTTGCCCATCTTAATATTTTATTTTTATTGGCCAGTCTGAGATATGGCTTTTTCTTTGCAACTCTGCCTAGGTCAGCATCCCGGAGTCGCCTCTTCAACTGTTGACGTTGAGACTGGTGTTTTGCGGGTACTATTTAATGAAGCTGCCAGTTGAGGACCTGTGAGGCGTCTGTTTCTCAAACTAGACACTCTAATGTATTTGTCCTCTTGCTCAGTTGTGCACCGGGGCCTCCCACTCCTCTTTCTATTCTGGTTAGAGCTAAAGTAGTCTTAAGAAGGCCAGTTTTATTGCTTCTTTAATCAGCACAACAGTTTTCAGCTGTGCTAACATAATTGCAAAAGGGTTTTCTAATGATCAATTAGCCTTTTAAAATTATAAACTTGGATTAGCAAACACAACGTGCCATTGGAACACAGGACTGATGGTTGCTGATAATGGGCCTCTGTACACCTATGTAGATATTCCATTAAAAATCAGCCGTTTCCAGCTACAATAGCCATTTACAACATTAACAATGTCTACACTGTATTTCTGATCAATTTGATTAGATTTTCTTTAGAAAACAAGGACATTTCTAAGTGACCCAAAACTTTTGAACGGTAGTGTATATGTATGTATTTGGGCTCCCAAGTGGCGCAGCGGTCTAAGGAACTGCATCTCGGTGCTTGAGGCGTCACTACAGACCCCCTGGTTCGATTCCAGGCTGTATCACAACCGGCCGTGATTGGGAGTCCCGTAGGGCGGCGCACAATTGGTTCAGTGTCGTCCGGGTTTGACCGGTGAAGGCCGTCATTGTAAATAAGAATTTGTTCTTAACTGACTTGCCTAGCTAAATAAAGGTAAATAAAAAAAATACACTACCAGTCAAAAGTTTGGACACACCTACTCATTCAAGGGTTTTTCTTTATTTTTACTATTTTCTAAATTGTAGAATAATAGTGAAGGCATCAAAACTATTAAATAACACATATGGAATCATGTGGTAACCAAAAAAGTGTTAAACAAATCAAAAATATATTTTATGTTTTAGATTCTTCAAAGTAGCCACCCTTTGCCTTGATGACAGCTTTGCACCCTCTTGGCATTCTCTCAACCAGCTGCTGAATTCTTTCTCTAAGATTACTTTACTGATCAGATCTTTTAAAATGGCTCAAATAAACAAAGGCCTGCCACCCCTCCTTCCCCATTCACTCCCTAACACCAGAACAGACCTTTAACAGATGCAATGACTCACGCAAATGTAATAACTGCCTTATCATAACATTTATCCAAGACTGGAACTGAGCATTTCAACATCTCCAATTCAATATTTATTTTCTCCACCAGTAGCCCATCCACTGTTTTGTTTTGTTGGGAAGCCATGGTTTCATGCTAGCAGACTGTCAGGGGAGGGGATAGCGTGTGTTATCTGTGGTGATGTGGTCACACAGGGCTAGGGTTGCAAAATTCCAGGAACTTTCAATAAATTTGCTGGTGTTCCAGAAATCCTGGTTGGAGGTTTCCAGAGTTCCTGCTTATTCCCTCCTGATTCCGGGATCCTCCAACCAGGATTTTGTGAATTCCAGGGAATTTATTGAAAGTTCCTGGAATTTTGCAACCCTACACAGGGCTCACCATTTGACCAGGGTTTCTAGGTGTGTTTACTAGGTGTGTTTACTCCCATGTTTGGGGTGATTACGTTGGACCTGGACCCTGACCGTAAGAGCAGAATGGGTGTCTGACTTCCTTCTTCTCCCCTCTCAATCTCTCCCTTCTCAGGGCAGTGTTGGTACTGTGGTCTTTCTGGGCTGACAATGTTCTCCCTCAAACCTAGGATGCTGCTTGTTTTTGTTGATACAGGAAAAAGGGCTTCCAGATACTGCTTTGACTGGCTCTATAAACCCAAATCGAGGCTTTTGTGTTTATTCATTTGGGCCTTTGTTATGTGTTTTTGTCTTGTGGACAACCGACAGAGCAGTGTTTCACTGTTGTAAGATGTTTCCTCTCACATGGAATACATAGCAGTTCGGTTGTGGCCCTGATAGTGTATGATGAAGATCTGTACAGGATTGAAACATTGGATGCAAACCAGTGTTGTGGATATCCATCAACAAGTGAAATCCGTGATTAGACAGTGAGGGAGCCTGTGTCGTCACTGTCTCTCTAAAATGATGAGTGAGTGAGTCAGACAGACAGTGATGAGCTTTGTGGCAGCGCTCCAACTGAAACTCACCTGTCTGAATGGATAGACCTCTGTCTCTCAGGATAGGCAGTTTAGTTGCATCTGAAGATGTTTCATTGTGTAACATGACAAAGTTCTCTTGTCTTGATGTATAGTTGTGGACCAAATTCCAGGGGTGGCCTTATTCCTTCCCATACATTTTACCTAGGCAATCTTAACAAATAAGAGACATGAATGACATCATGTCCTCTAATAAAACAGTCAGTGTGTTCCATTTCAAATCCTGACTTCTTCCCCACTGTGAGATTTGTAGAAGTAATGCTTCATTGCCGTGTTTGCAAACTAGCAGACCAGACGTGTGTATTTGTGTGTGTGTGTGTGCTGTTCTCAGTGGGAGGACACGGAAGTCTGAGAATGTTTACCTGCTTGTGTCTCCTGGCACTGAATTATTTGTAATTATTAAATGAAGGGTTTGATATTTGGGTTTCTTTGAACGTCTGGGCTCTGAAGTAAACAGTGTGTGGACTGCTACATTCCAGTTGCTGTTTGTTCAGCACATTAAGCAGATAAGGAACCATTACACATGCTCAAAGGAGCAGTACAGACCTCTCATCAGGCGCCACACCAGACATACACAAACCACCAGCTTGTTCAGACACACGCACACACAAACAGTATACATATTTTATGTGTATATGTACTTTAACCTTCGGTTCACTTAATTTTTTTGTCCCGTCTCTTTTGGGATATTGAGGGTTTTAATTCTACATTCTTGCTGGTTCTGTGACCCCAGTGTTTTAAAATCAAATCTGTTGCAATCAGAGGGCTTTTCCCGGAAGGCCCTGATGTGAAAGACATAATTCTGGTATTACAAAGATGTATTGTTGGATATTACATAACTGAACAGCCCTCTCCCCCATCTCCCTGTTATAGAAACCCCCAACACATCCATCATACAGAGAAATGCCAGAGCACAGGGAGTTCACGTCTCAACTTCCATTTCTCTTTCATTTTGTTTATTTCCTTTCCTTTCCGGGTTTCCAAATGCACCCTCTCTATCCAGCAGGCTCAAATCCAGCCCTATACACCCCCCCCCCCCCCCCTGCCCCCCAGAACACAGCATGGCAAGAAAAAGAAATCGAAACATGGCAGAAACTCCACAAATCATGTGCCTTTGTGTTCATTTAATGACATTTTATAAGTACCATCTGTATGTATTGTACAGTTTTTTTGAAAATTGTTGAAGAATAAAATCCACATCTAGACCTAGCAATAATTTACCTGGACAACCCCTATGGTGTGGTAGAAGTACCGTAGTCTATAGGAGGAGCTGTTGTAAAGAAGATCTGTTAGTTCACACGTAGCGTTAAACCTATTTGTCTCAGACACCTTGGAGCAGGATGTCTCGTTGCTTGCAGTGGATCTTGGTGAGAGGGGGAAAAAAAGCAAACTGAAGTGAGGCGATGTGGATCAGAATGTTCTGAAAGAAGGTGATGGCTTAAAGTCCTTTCAGGCTTGTCTAAATCATTCAAATATGTATATGTTTATCAGCACTGTACACAAACACATTCACTCCTTTTGATCTCTCTATTTAGGTTAATGAAGGCTGTTGGCTGATGGCTCCCAGTCTGTTTCTGGACAGGCAGTTAGGCGGGCAGACCGGCGCCGTCTCAGGTCCATGACACATAATAGGCCTTCATGACATCATCAGGTCCTCATAGCCCCCGGGAGACACACTTCTGTCATGAGCTGGAGAGAGAGAGAGATTTTAGGAGGGGAGGAAGAAGAGCTGGAAGTCTCTCTCTTTCTCTTATCACCCCCATGCTGGCTGTACGTTAGCATTGGCCTGCAAAACTAACTATAACTTACCTCAAACTGGACGCAGATACATAAACATGGTATCCACAAGTTCATCTGACTGGGGATGCAGATAAAGGGCCTCATTGCCAATATCCCGAACTATCCCTTTAAAGAAGGAATACAGTCCTTGTGTGATCAATTGTCAGATCAGATACCACTTTTCAACAAAAGTGAGAGAACTGTGTGTAACTCAAGACACACACACACACACACACACACACACACACACAGCCAGGTGGGTCTAATGTAGAGCAGAGCTCCTGATCCCATCTGTCTGTGGGGGAAAATACTGTGCCCGGCCACCTGCAGCATGGCCCGCTGTCTCCTGTGGAGCACCCTGACTCACCGCCCTGCCTGGCGTATGGTGATGATATTACGGCTGGCCTGGGGTCAGGTTGTAGCATGCTGTTAGTCAGCCCTGAGCGAGCGAGCGGAACGGAGCAGTGTGTGTGTTTATGTCATCTTGCCTCTGTGCTGGCCCTGTCCTCTTCTCCTGGCTTTGTTGTCTTATGTTTGTCTTATGTGGTTTCCCTACTCTCTCCAGCCCCTGGAGTGTTTATGGAGCAACACACACACAAACACACACACTCATACACACAAACACACCTCCCCAAGTGTTAAGTTAGTTAGTTAGGGATGCACAGGCTAAACACGTACAGTGAGGGAAAAAAGTATTTGATCACCTGCTGATTTTGTACATTTGCCCACTGACAAAGAAATGATCAGTCTATAATTTTAATGGTAGGTTTATTTGAACAGTGAGAGACAGAATAACAACAAATAAATCCAGAAAAACGCATGTCAAAAATGTTATAAATTGATTTGTATTTTAATGAGGGAAATAAGTATTTGACCCCTCTGCAAAACAAATTATAGACTGATCATGTCTTTGTCAGTGGGCAAACGTACAAAATCAGCAGGGGATCAAATACTTTTTTCCCTCACTGTATGTTGAGTGTGAGCCCACCAGGCAAGGAAACAGCTCTCAGCTAGGGAGAACTGTGTCACTCTCCTTAGACACCTGTTTGTGTTCAGAGCTCACCTCTACATGGGAAGTGAACCAATAGAATATCTATTGACCATAAATGGGAAATAAAAAGAGACATACAGTATCACTGTCCATATAGGCCTAGTTTTTCATATAAGCATTTCAAAGAGTGGCCAGTAGAGGTCAGTGTGGAGTAAAGGTGGGTGGAAGGGGGGGACTGCATTCCCTCTGGCCCACAGTTACACCCTTTGTTTTGTTTAATTGAAGATGCAACAGTTGTTTATTTACTTAATTGAGCTTGCGTGATATTTCATGGTTACATCTTAGACAAGGACTTGATCTCACATTACTGGAATGATAATGACAGATGTCTATCCAACAGCATGGAGAGGGAGCCTGCCTCCCCACACATCCCTCTTTTTCTCCTCCTCTCTTCCTCCCTCTCTCTCTCTCACACACACGGGTGGATGCTGGAGTCCCAGTGATCTCTTCCAGATGGTTTACCTCACCGAGCCACTCTCTAACCCTCCTTCATTCTCTTCACTTTCTCTGTCTCGCTCCCCCTTTCTCTTCTGTTTCCCACTATGTCTCACACATCCACACACACTCTTGCTTCTCTCCGCTCACTGTCTTGTTAAGGAGACACTTCCTCGGCACAGCAGACTTCCTCGATCTAATCCTATAAAACAAAGGTTTATTCTGTGGACACTCAGCCTCCCTCCCCCTCCATTCAGGATTAGGGGCAGTGTGTGTGTCTGACTGACTGTGTGTGCGCACATGCATCTAATCAAATCAAATTTGATTTTTTTCACATGCGCCGAACACCACTGGTAAGAGTGTGCCTTTGCATGCTTGTGTGTTTAAAGTGTGTGTGTCAGCCCCTAGTGCTTACTGTGCAGTCTAGGCCTCCATGTGTCTCAGTGTGTGTGTCTCTGTGTGTTTGTGTGTCTCTTTGTGTCTCTCTCACTCTCTGTCTGTGTGACCACACAGGGCTGGTAGGCAGGTTGAGCTGGGGCTAGCCTGCATCTGTTCCAGCCTGCCTGATTAGCCGGTGGCTGGCTCACTCTGGCCACTCTAATTCCGCTTGGTAAGGGAATCCCTGTGCAGCTCTCCCACCCCGGCCCTTCAAAGCAATCACACAGGGAAAACCACGACCACGCAGGTAGGCACCGTCCCAGCCCTCATTTTGGGCTTAATGACCTCAGGCAGCTGAATTATTTTGTCACAGTTCCTCAGGCCCGTCTCATGCATGCTTACCCGCTGTCACCCTATTTGCAACGGAGACTCAGACACACAGTGCAATGAAAAGTTTTTGCCCCCTTTCTCTATTTTTGCATATTTTTTATACTGAATGTTATCAGATCTTCAACCAAAACGTAATATTAGATAAAGGGAACCTGAGTTTACAAATAACACAAAAAATGATACTTATTTTAGTTATTCAATTAACAAAGTTATGCAACACCCAATTCCCCTGTTTGAAAAAGTAATTGGCCCCTTACACTCAATAACTGGTTGTGCCACCTTTTGCTGCAATGACTGCAACCAAATGCTTCCTGTAGTTGTTGATCAATCTCTTACATCGCTGTCGAGGAAATTTGGCCCACTCTTGCATGCAGAACTGCTTTAACTCAGCGACATTTGTGAGTTTTCAAGAATGAACTGCTCATTTCAAGTCCTGCCACAACATCGCAATTGAGATAAGGTCTGGACTTTGACTAGGCCGTTCCAAAACTAAAATTGTGTTGCTTTTTAGCCATTTTCATGTAGACTTGATTGTGTGTTTTGGATCATTGTCTTGCTGCATCACCCAGCTGTGCTTCAGTATAAGGTTCTTACTGTGGAATGCAGTGCTTGGTTTTCGCCAGACATAATGGGACCTATGTCATCCAAAAAGTTATACTTTTGACTCATCTGTCCATAGAACATTCTTCCAAGAGTCTTGATGATCATCCAGGTGCTTCCAGGTGCTTTTTTGGCAAACTTGAGTCAACTTTTTGGACTAGATGGGTCCCATTATGTCTAGCAAAAACCAAACATTGCATTCCACAGTAAGAACCTTATACCAACGGTCAAGCATGGTGGTAGTAGTGTGATGGTTTGGGGATGCTTTGCTGCCTCAGGACCTGGACGACTTGCCTTAATAGAAGGAACCATGAATTCTGCTCTGTATCAGAGAGTTCTACAGGAGAATGCCAGCCATCCGTCTGTGAGCTGAAGCTGAAGCACAGCTGGGTCGTGCAGCAAGACAATGATCCAAAACACACAATCAAGTCTACATGAAAATGGTTAAAAAGCAAAAAATTTGAGGTTTTGGAATGGCCTAGTCAAAGTCCAGACCTAATCCCAATTGAGATGTTGTGTCAGGACTTGAAACAAGCAGTTCATGCTTGAAAACCCACAAATGTCGCTGAGTTAAAGCAGTTCTGCATGCAAGAGTGGGCCAAAATCCCTCCACAGCGATGTGAGAGACTGATCGACAACTACAGGAAGCATTTGGTTGCAGTCATTGCAGCTAAAGGTGGCACAACCAGTTATTGAGTGTACGAGGGCAATTCGTTTTTCACACAGGGGAATTGGGTGTTGCATAACTTTGAATTAAATAAATAAAATAAGTATCTTTTTTTTGTAAACTCATGTTACCTTTATCTAATATTAGGTTTTGGTTGAAGATCTGATAGAGAAAATAGAGAAAATCAGAAAGGGGGCAAATACTTTTCATGGCACTGTATGTCTGAAGCAGTCCTCTCCTCTCTTCCCCTCACCTGTCCTATCCTCTCCTCTCTCTGGTCCTGTCGTGAAAAAACTGACAGCAGCCGCCAGTGATGGACAGTGTTATAATTTGCTCAATGCGCTGTTGCACACTTATGTCACATGTAGTGCTTGTTTTTGTATTTGCACTGTGTTATCCCATTATTAATGCAATGGCTTAGCATGGTTTGCTTCTTCATTTTGACAGTTTTACACTGGTAACTAAGGTAAAGCCTTTGAAATGACCATGGTAAGGATCACAGGTTGTAAATGCTTTGTACCTGTCCTTTGTCTGCCTGCCTGTCCCTGTTGACCTGACTGTTTGTCTACCCCTACAGAGCGCCCTGAGCAGTGAGCGGGACTATGAAAGCGTGGTGCTGATGAATATGAGACAGGCATCAGACAGACAGAGACTCATAGAGGAGATGAAGAGAGAGGACGAGGAGGATGCAGCATAGTACAAGCCCAGACCCAGGCCCGGGATTCAATCCAAGGTGTGTTTTCTGTAAGAGTGCGGTGCTTGACATTTGAAAGTAATTTCCGCTTGAGCTGACATCTGCAGCCTATACCGTGAATGCAATCTCAACGCTTCAATGTGCCTTTGAATGAGTCCTGGCCCCATACTCAGTCCAGCTCTGCCCAGCCACAACTCAACTACACTTTACTATACACCTGATGCTTTAGTTTCATGAAGCACATCTCGTCTGTGTTTTTTTTATAAATTATCTGTTGAATAAACATATTTTTGAATGGGTGTGTTTCTGGTTTGTCATTCACTGAATTACTACCAGCTACTACTGTAATGTAATCTCAAACAGTGTCGTTTTTCATCCAAACCACTTGTAAGACAAACAGGGGAACAAGATAAGTTTATACTATCAAGGGATGTTATCATAACGTATTGCAAAAGACCCCAAAGAGATGGGCCATCCAACACTACTACACCACATCTAAATGATGCAATCATGTAATTTGCATCTGTCAGTATCACTTTCTATTTAACTGTAAAACGTTTGTTCATTACCCTATCTTTGCAGCAAAGAGACTGAGTCATTTTCCTTTAATGCAATTTGAAGTTGTCTTCCAACAGTGTAAACCACAGACCATGTGATCAGAAGATGGGGAATTAATGGCCATTACATTTTTAACTTGCAATCAGCTTGGGATTGGAGTGGAAGTACTGTAGGCATGTTTTAAGGGAATGTTTGTGGGCTCACGTGATGAAAAGGGAATATACTCTAGAGGCCCTTTATTATAGCAGTGGTGGTTATGATGATTGTTCCTTGGGTTTTGTATATCTAAGGTTTTGCATCAAATTACAGAGGCCCCATGTACAGTACACAGTACTGTACAACTTCAAGGCTGTAACTTGATGTGAAGACTTTAGTACCACCCTGCACTGAACTTTTACATTGTAGTTAGCATTCAAAATATGCCTATTCTAAGTGCGATTCACCCTTGTCTCCTTTGTCAAATCCTGTTTACTGGTTGTGCTATAATACATACATCTGTTCCTTGAAAGTATCATGAAGAGGTAATTTGATGACTAGTTGGTCAACCCAGTGAAAACAACTTAACTGAAGATCAAATGTACACGTCCCTTAAGTCATTGGCATTCATGAAAGATATATTCATACAGTATCATGACCGTTGCTCTCTTGCTTGAATGTTGTGGTTCCAGTTTCAGATGAGTTTCCCAACAGAGGCTGTTAAATGAGTTGCTCATGGAGGAAGAGGTCTCCTGATGTCACAGCCTAATGCTGGGATGTCTGGTCCACTTCCAGTCAGGACCTGACACACTGAGCCAGACTACAGTCACTCTGCTGGGGAAACAGACTTTTGTAACAGTGTCCTCTCTCCGTGGAACATCTAAAACAAAATATATGTATTTTCTTGTCCCTCGGGGGACTATGGTGTAATGTAGTCTCTATTCGTGGGGCTGTGTGAAGTTTCCTCCTGTCATCGTGTTATTTTGGAGACTCCTAGCCAGCTGGTTGGTCCAACCCAGTGATCCATCTCCCCGGCACTCCCAGCCTGCCGCAGCTCTCTTACACAACGGACAGCTGTGGTGTGGTGTGGCGTGAGCCATCTGGTCCCTACGCTTCTCTTCTCCCCACACTCTCCTCTCCTACTGCAATATACACTCATCAGATGGTTCTGTTTATGCATTTGACGGACGGCCTGTCATATCCCTGAGAGAAAAAAACAGAACATTCAGAGTCAAAATTACAACAGAGGGAATACAATTACAGTTCCCCTTCCAGAAACACATCCTGACCATGCCCTGTGCCAGCGGATTGTGCTCCATGCAAATGAAACGGGAAGACGTGGCGTCCCAACAAAAGCCATCCAATCAACAGGAGAAGCCCCCGGCGGCATCTTCACAGTGTCCTCCTTTTCCTCAGATCCTCTGTCCGTGTGGAAGCTGGCAGATCCTCAGACGCCAGCGGAACCTGGAACCGCCACAGCCGCATGGAGAAATTAGGGGCCCTTTTGATATTTGAGTGTAAATGGTGGCCAAGTCACAGCAGAGGCAGCAGGCCTGGCGAAGGCTTAGTGATCTGGGGTTAGCCTCAGACACACGCTGGCAGCCCATTGAGCCTCTAATGAAACCACCCAGCAGCAGCAGAAGTGCTGGCTCATATGGTCTCCACCAGGTATGCCTGCAGCACTCTCGTCACACTTACAGGACCCAACCTGACTCTAACTTCCCCCTATGTACTGAGGTCTGACTGACCTACTTTGAGTCTAAAAAAAAAACACCTTTATGCTGCAGACATGCCATATTTCCCATGGGCCTGAGGCGGGAAGGCACTATTCCAATGGTTTGTTTACAGAGCTTTTTTTCTTCTTAAGAGAGCATTACGCTCATTTGTCCAACAAATGTAATGCTTACCATATTGTACTGACAGATGGCAGACAGGGAGATCAGACTTCCAACCTGTCCTTTTAAGTATACTGTACCTCCTTGAGAGTTGAGACATGCCACACAACAAATCAGAACAAAATTACATCAAATCATCTTTATTATAATTTCCTCACATGCATCTAATTATATTACCGATGATATGAAAACTAACATCTCTCACTACATCAATAGCTCCTTTTTGCACTAACTCTTGACTGCTTTATTATCTGTCACTTTATTCCTGGTTATATGTACATATCTACCTCAATTACCTCATACTCCTGCACATCGACTCGGTACTGGTACCACGTGTATATAGCCAAGTTATCATTACTCATTGTGTATTTATTATTACGTGTTTTACTTTTCTATTATTTCTCTATTTTCTTTCTCTGCATTGTTGGGAAGGGCCCGTAAGTAAGCATTTCACTATTAAGTCTACACCTGTTTACTGAGCATGTGACAAATAAAAATTGATTTGATTTCTAATCTCATGGAATTGGAGTAAGGATAAAGGAATGTTTCCATGCTGGTAAAAGGTATATTTGCTTGGCCTAAAGGCAAAGTAATACTGTGGAACTGATTCATCATCGTACTCTTGACATTCAGATTCAGTTACAGATAGTAACGAATTGCAATGAAATGAACTACCCTCCATACTCATGGAAAATGAATCTTGAGGATATGGTCATTTGAGCTGTAATCCTCTCTGGAATGTACTTTTCTTGACATTGTCCTATTTCCCTGAAGTCTGTAAACCCATTGCTATGACAGATTATGAACAAGCCACTACACACATATATTTGGTAGCTGCTCCATCAGTACAAAAGATTTTCGACAAGTAGCATCATTATACAAATTCACACATTTGCTAACGGGGCAAATAACGATCTGGAGAATTGCTCGTCATCCAAAATTCAGTAATCTGCACCCCTTGCTAAAAACAAAATGAATGGAAGAGAGAAAAGACCATTACATCACAGAGAACAGTAGCAGAATTAATGTATAGAATCCATCCTTGATTTGTAATGTAGTATGTACAGTATAGGTTTTAGCTCTGTGGCTCCTCATTGGACAGAGGACACTACCACCACCACCACCACCACCACTACCATGTGGCCCAAGACACGCTATGAGTGTCCTTGATCCACAGTCAGGTCACTCAGTCTCCTTGTGCATGCACCACACCAGCGTTTGTCCCACGCCCGTCATCGTCACCACACGGAAGCCAATCTTCTCCAACTTGTCCAACACCAACCGCGGAGGGTCGTCTACGTGGTACTCCGAGCTGCAAGGGGCACAAAGTTTTGTTTTTTCACAGATGTAAAATGTCAAACTCATTCTGTAAACTCTGTCAGGAGTGCTAACAAAACTTTTCCCAAAAGCACTTGTGGCAGATCCGCAATGACAACACTTCCCTGTTCTGTGTTCGATCAGCTCTGCTGGTCTCCTCCCAAACTACATTGCAGCAGCCTCTGTCCTGCTCTGGTCCAACTTGTACCACTACTACACCATTCTTCCATGGCTCTGTGGCTCACAGGTTTGTCATATTCTTGGCCTGACAGAGTATAGCAATTACAGTAAGGATGGAGACATACAATGAGATATACTCAACACTCACAAATTGTTCCCCAGCATGGTGGTTTTCCTGGCTCCCAGGTAGTTCATTATTGCTGGGTCAGAGTATACATCTCCTACCATGGTCGGCCCAGTCTCCTGAAAAACAGATATTTAGGTTTGTGCATAGACGCTATAGGCTGAGTGTACAAAAAATTAATAACACCTTCCTAATATTGATACAAACATAATACCCAAACATTTATAATAATAAGAAATATCAGAAAGAGCAATGTCAGAGACCTGAATATAAATATACACCAAACATAAGGAACACCTTCCTAATATTCAGTTCAAACATTAGAAACATCTTCCTAATGTTGAGTTGCACCCCCCCATGTTGACTCCAATGCTTCCGCGACAGTTGTGTCAAGTTGGCTGGATGTCCTTTGGGTGGTGGACCTTTCTTGATACACATGGGAAACTGTTGAGGGGGGAAAAACCCAGCAGCGTTGCAGTTCTTGACACAAAACGGTGTGCCTGGCACCTACTACCATACCCGGTTCAAAGGCACTTACATATTTTGTCTTGCCCATTCACCCTCTGAATGGCACACACACACACACAATCCATGTCTCAATTGTCTCAAGGCTTAAAAATCCTTATTTAACCTCTCCTTCCCTTCATCTACACTGATTGAAGTGGATTTAACAAGTGACATCAATAAGGGATAATAGCATTCACCTGGATTCACCTGGTCAGTCTATGTCATGGAAAGAGCATGTGTTCTTAATGTTTTGTACACTCAGATGCATTCTTCAAATGGCATGCCATCCACAATCTCGACAACAATTGACCAATTATGCACAGAAATAGGCCAACATACTTTATCTGACTGAACATGTTTTTAATTTGGTGTATAGTAGATAAAAAATAAAAAATAAAAACAGACGCGAGCTGTTATGCTCTAGTTCGAATTTGTTTTGCTTCCATGTTTGCAAATGTTACAATGTTGCAAAACAGGATATAGGTTTCAACTATGTAATTAGCCACACGTCAAAATCGGCTACATTGTTGCAGAACCATAGTTGCAGAGCCTTCCTTTACAAAATCTTTAGTCTCCTATAACATTGCGGCGTGCGCGTCAACCACAAGGAATGCAGTCTGTATGCTATGACGGGAAGAGGAATACTAACCAGCCGGATCTGAGTACTAACGAGTACATAGGGCATCCTGGATCACAACCGTTTAACGGGTAGTCCCCCGGGAATGGATGATGAGATAGTTACTTAAGAGACACGACAGTCCCCTTTCCAAGTTGCACTCGCACTGACAGCTCACAACAGAATGCGGAAACACCCATCGCAATGGACCAATCACAGCTCTCTCAGCATTTTGTCAACAAAGCTGGTGCATGCACAGTATGCGTGCTTGTCCAATATTATAGTAAAAGAAAAAGCTATTCATTTAGGCACACAATGTTACTTATTTTACATATCAAACTGGAAAGAATGTGAACATGTTTTATATTAAAGGCATATCTGATGTCATATTTAAGGCTTTTTTGTTAGGCCTATTAAATCAGGGCCAATAATAAATGTAGCAGCACTATTTGTTTAAACATTATACACTCCCCTCTGTATGTATTTGGACAGTAAAGCTAACATTTTTAATTTGCCTCTATAATTCAGAATTTATTTTGTGGATAAAAAGTTGCAAATGAGGCGAGAGTATAGAATGGCACTTTCATTTGAGGGTATTTTCAAATATCTGTTTTACCGTTTAGAAAGCACTTTATGCATATAGTCCCCCCATTTTAAGAAGTCATCTGTATTTGGACTAGTTCACTTATAGTGTATTAAAGTAGTCAAAAGTTTAGTATTTGGTCCCATAATCCTTGCACACAATGACTTTATCAAGCTTGTCACTACAAACTTGTTGGATGCATTTGCAGTTTTTGGTTGTGTTTCAGAATATGTTTTGTCCATTAGGAACTAAATGGTGAATACTATATTGTCATTTTGGATGTACTTTTATTGTAAGTAAGAATATAATATGTTTCTGAACACTTCTACATCAATCTGGATGCTACCATGATTATGGATAATCATGAATGAATCATGAATGATGATGAGTGAGAAAGTTACAGAGGCACAAAGATCATACCTTACCCAAAATGCCAACCTCCTGTTATTGGTCATGGTGAGAGGTTAGCATGTTTTGTTGTAGCCTCTGTAACTTTCTCACTCATTATCCAGATTAATTTAGAGGTGTTCAGAAACATCTTATCTACTCACTTAGAAAGAAAATGACTCCAGTCATCATTCACCATTCAGTTCCTATTGGGCAAATCATAACCCAAAACACAAATACTACACCTTTGACTAGATACATAAAGTGCTTTCATTTCTAAACAGTAAAACAGACATGTACGAATATACCCTCAAAGAAAAGCTGACATTCTGTTGTTTTGCCTCATATTCATAATTTAATCTCAAATGTAAACTGCTGGAGTACAGAGCCAAATGTAAAGAAAATGCTTTATTGTCCAAACACATAGTGGGGAGTGTAGGTTGGTTTACATTTCATGAAGATGTTATCTGTGAAGTGAATGTAGGTGATGTTGCAATCAGAGCATCCAGGCTCCCCATTGCGTATAGTGGTCTGAACATTTGCCATGTTCATGGTTTTCTCGGTTCGGCTCAGGTTTCTCTTTTAATTATGTGGCTTTGAAACTGTACATTATGTCCACTGTGGTTTCAGCCTAAACACGGATGTGTAGCAATCTTAGAGGTTACATATGTGAAGAGCTTCTTCAGGCTACAAGTAAGTTATCTCGAATAACTTAAATAAAAACCTTGTCTGTCAAACTTCTAAGCTGTTGACCGAGTTCTTTTGTTTTTCTGACCTCTGTGTCTTGTGATTTTTTTGCTTTGTTATACTGGGAAATATGAACTTTGCCATTCCATAGTCAAACACTCATTATCGCTATAGCCTACTCCAAATATAGACTTTGCTGCTTTCAGTATCCCATCAATGTATTGATGAATGGTGACAGTATTTTCAGGTGCTAAATATGGGCTATTATGTTGCCTTTCCAGTTTTGTTACAAATTACTTTTGGATCCAATCCACATCACGTGTTAATACACAGTCCTATAGCCTACACTGTGATTTTGATGCATGCTGTACTCAACCATATTTTTTCTTTCTGAAACTATAATTTCCTTTTCTGAGATGTATTAATTTCCCTTTCAGTGCAGCAAAAGCTAATTTGGATTAGTCTTTTGAGGCTGTAGGGGAAATGAAAGACATAACCCATATCCTAACAATGGAGGGGACATTGATTAAATCAGCAATATGAATGTAATGTCCTTTTGATGGCAAAGAGGACCTGACAGACAATCAGTTTGGCATTGCATGTCATGCTCAGTGGAACTGGTAATTTATAGCGTGATCACAGCTTGATATTGCTCTTACGGGAAGAGATATGTGGGAGTAAACCAGACCTTACTCATTCTACACAAAACCCATTCCATGCACTGTGATACACCAGAGTTGCAGACAATTTGTTTAGGTGGTTTGGCAGTTGTTATTGTGAAACTGTCACAACCTCCGCCGAGGCTGCCTCCCCTCCTTGTTCGGGCAGGCTTCGGCGTTCGTCGTCACCGGCTTACTAACCACTTCCGCCCCAATTATCATCATCACATTTGTCTTGTCAATCACACACACCTGGTTCTAGTCCCCTCATTAGTCTGTGTATAAGTGTTCCCTCTGCCCCCTTGTCCTTGTGGGTGATTGTTTGAATGTGAGAGTAGTGTAGCTCTGGTGAGCTACTCGTACCATTTTGTTGCCAGGGTAGATATTTCCCCTGTGCCTATGTATTGTATGGAGATACCGTTAGAGTGTATTGCCAGGGTAGATAGTTTCCCCTGTGCCTGTTTCGTTTGTCGCTATCCAGCGTATTTTGTGTAACGAAGGAATTAACTCTGTATTCGGTGATTACCCTCCTGTGCCTGACTCCTTCCATCACACTCATCACAGAAACACATAAATTCAATTGATCAGATAACACATTTTTGTCTCTGATTTTATGTGATTCGTGGAACTCAATTTTATTATCATGTGTCACATGTATGGTACATCAATCACAAATTATAACCGTGCTGTTAAATAATATGACTGTCTTTCTCAAGCGGAATTTATGTCTTTGTCAAATAATGTTTTCTACGCTGCATTACACAGTCATAGAAACCCTAACAAGCTGACAAGTACAGGCTATGCGTTACCATTGACATAGGTGGGAGGTTTGCTGAGAAGATTGCCACCTGCTGGCTTTGTAGACCAATGTCAGCAGTAGGCTTCTTACCCACTCATCTGCACAAATGGTAAAGAGTTGATTTAATCACACAGCTAATGTATACGCAACTAATCCGAAATTAGTTGAATACTGCAAATCATTCATTTGTTTTTTTTGCTATGAAAAAACTTAATTCCAGATTTGACATGTTTCTGTGAACAGAAATTGAATGAGAACAGATCCAAATTGGAAGTTAAAAAAAAAGAAGGAAGGGTGGTTTCCCAGAAAGTGTCTTTCATATTTTTACTGCCCCCCAAAGAGCACAGGAGACCTGATTCAGGAAGGAAAACAGGAAACCAGTGGGGCTGTCGCTGCTGTAGTCCAAAAACAAATGAAATATCCCTCCTGCCAAAAAACACTCTCTTAGAATGTATTCCTGGGGCCCTCGGAACGTCCTGTGGTCCTCTGAGGAACTTCCTGATCTAGCTCATCTGCTGTGCATTATTAGAGCCCTGGTTCGCCATTACAGTGACCTGGAGGGACAGCAGGGCTCATGCCTGGAGCAGCCTACCAAGCCACAGGAAGCAGTTTGCTGCTGTGACAAGAGCCTCTCCTTCACCTCACCACTGACAAGCAGTGATGCGTGGAGAGATACTATTTACTGTCTGAAGAGTACTTCCCCACAGACAGCAGTATGAAGAGAACACATACTGCCAAATGATGGGAATGCGAGGCTGCCCTTGGCCCTGTATGGCTTCAGCAACAGGGAGTTTCATTTATCAAAACAGCAGTAGCTTAGTCAATCTCTGAATACTACACACTCGCACACACACATTCTCACACACACTCGCCCTCCATTTGGCAAATCTGACCATAATTCTATCCTCCTGATTCCTGCTTACAAGCAAAAACTAAAGCAGGAAGTACCAGTGACTCGCTCAATACGGAAGTAGTCAGATGACGCGGTTGCTACGTTACAGCACTGTTTTGCTAGCACAGACTGGAATATGTTCCCGGATTCATCCAATGGCATTGAGGAGTATACCACCTCAGTCACTGGCTTCATCAATAAGTGCATCGACGACTTCGTCCCCACAGTGACCGTACGTCTATATCCCAACCAGAAGCCATGGATTACAGGCAACATCTGCACCAAGCTAAAGGCTAGAGCTGCCGCTTTCAAGGAGTGGGACACTAATCCGGATGCTTGTATGAAATCCCGCTACGCCCTAAAACTAACCAACAAAGTAAGTGTCAAAACAGGACTAAGATTGAATCCTACTACACTGGCTCTGACGCTCGTCGGATGTGTCAGGGCTTGCAAACTATTACGGACTACAAAGGGAAACCCAGCCGCGAGCTGCCCAGTGACGCGAGCCTACCAGACGAGCTAAATGCCTTTTATGCTTGCTTCGAGGCAAGCAACACTGAAGTATGCATGAGAGCACCAGCTGTTCCGGACGACTGTGTGATCACGCTCTCGGTAGCCGATGTGAGCAAGACCTTTAAACAGGTCAACATTCACAAGGCAGCGGGGTCAGACGGATTATCAGGACGTGTACTCAAAGCATGCGCGGACCAACTGGCAAGTGTCTTCACTGACATTTTCAACCTCTCCCTGACCGAGTCTGTAATACCTACCTCTTTCAAGCAGACCACCATAGTCCCTGTGCCCAAGGAAGCGAAGGTAACCTGCCTAAATGATTACCGCCCCGTAGCACTCACGTCGGTAGCCATGAAGTGCTTTGAAAGGCTGGTCATGGCTCACATCAACACCAACATCCCGGAAACACTAGACCCACTCCAATTCGCATACCGCCCCAACAGATCCACAGATGACGCAATCTCAATCGCACTCCACACTGCCCTCTCCCACCCGGACAAAAGGAACACCTATGTGAGAATGCTGTTCATTGACTACAGCTCAGCGTTTAACACCATAGTGACCAGAAAGCTCATCACTACGCTAAGGACCCTGGGACTAAACACCTCCCTTTGCAACTGGATCCTGGACTTCCTGACGGGTCGCCCGCAGGTGGTAAGGGTAGGCAACAACACATCTGCCATGCTGATCCTCAACACGGGGGCCCCTCAGGGGTGCGTGCTTAGTCCCTTCCTGTACTCCCTGTTCACCCACGACTGCATGGCCAAACACGACTCCAACACCATCATTAAGTTTGCTGACGACACAACAGTGGTAGGCCTGATCACCGACAACGATGAGACAGTCTGTAGGGAGGTCAGAGACCTGGCAGTGTGGTGCCAGGACAACAACCTCTCCCTCAATGTAAGCAAGACAAAGGAGCTGATCGTGGACTACAGGAAAAGGCGGGCCGAACAGGCCCCCATTAACATCGACGGGGCTGTAGTGGAGCGGCATCTGACCGTAAGGCGCTACAGAGGGTAGTGTGTACGGCCCAGTACATCACTGGGGCCAAGCTTCCTGCCATCCAGGTCCTATATACTAGGCGGTGTCAGAAGAAGGCCCAAGTCATAGACTGTTCTCTCTGCTACCACACGGCAAGTGGTACCGGAGCACCAAGTCTAGAACCAAAAGGCTCCTTAACAGCTTCTACCCCCAAGCCAAAAGACTGCTGAACAATTATTAAAATGGCCACCCGGACTATTTACATTGACACCTCCCCCTCCCTTTGTTTTTACACTGCTGCTACTCACTGTTTATTATCTATGTATAGTCACTTTACCCCTACCTACATGTACAAATTACTTCGACTAACCTGTTCCCCCGCACATTGACTCAGTACCGGTACCCCCTGTATATAGCCTCGTTATTGTTATTTTCTTGTGTTAATTTTTAAATTTAGTTTATTTTGTAAATATTTTCTTAACTCTTTCTTGAACTGCATTGTTGGTTAAGGGCTTGTAAGTAAGCATTTCACTGTAAGGTCTACACCTGTTGTATTCGGCGCATGAGACAAATACAATTTGATTTGATTTGACTCCATTTTTTGTTGTTGTGCTGAATGCAGAGGAAACCCATATGCCACCTACAGTTCCAGTTTCTAAATGTGTGCCTATACTATGGTCACAAAACACACGTTTATGTTTTTCGCCACAAAAATGAAAAATACACGTCTGTCCTTTGCAGAAGTGTGATTTATACACAAGGCATTGCAATGATAATCGGTCGATAGTTGATCGCCTGCCGTTTATAGTGTGCGGTTTTTACTCTTTGTTTTTTGGATTATGGTATTGTATTGAATTAGCTAAACAGCCTCTCATGCCCAATTTATCATTACATTGTTATCACTATGTAAAACGATTGTAATAAATGCTTATTAGAATGCTCCTTCAGATTCCTGCTTTGCCTTGGACCCTAAGACGTCTCCAAATGAAAAGTCACAAGGATTGGATATAGGGATCACTTCTATAGTTTCCGAACCTACCCTTAGTACAGACCTAACCCAAAGGAATGTTGTTTATTTCAGAAGACTTCACTGATTATTGTTCACCAGTCTAGGTGACATGGAGGAATAGTACTCTTTTGGATGAGTTTAACAGTTCTCTTTAATTGATTGCTTCATCCTGGCATCTCCCTTTGGACAGAGGTCCCAGCATCCCACACAAGGTATTGAGCAATGCATGAAGCCAGTAGCTGAGGGATTTATTTGCTGTGAGGATCAGTGGGTGAGGACCAGAGATGAAGGTATCATACTAGAACTAGCTGCTAAAGCAATCTCTTTAAATCATGGAAGGAAAGTGTGGGCTGGATGAATTATGGAAGACATACACTAAGTTCTTACAGAGAGAGAAATCAAATAGTAAGCAATAAGCATCCAGCTGCCAGATAAGATATTCAGTTATGGTTGACTCAACTATGTTTCCACGTCATTTCAACAACAAAAATCTATATGATGATGTTGAATCAACATGAAAAACTCATTGGGTTTGCAAAAAGCCATTAACGTAAGGGAATTTCATATTTCTTTCACCCAACTTTTAACCTAAATCCAATGACATGGTGACATTTTTTGTTGATTTCACTTTAAATTCACGTTAGTTGACAACTCAACCAAGTGTTAATCAAAACTAAACGTTTAATTGACATCTGTGCCCAGTGGGGAGAGTACAGAAGCAGGCTAACCTCCAGTTGTATAGTGATAGATCAAGCTACTATGGGTTCCATCAATGTAATTGTCTGCATCATTTCCAATCCCCCATATATCTTTATTATTTTACCCTAAACCTACCACCCCTCCCCTAATTGGAGTAAAATAATGGACAACAGTACTTAGGTGTCACGACTTCCGCCGAAGTTGGTGCCTCCCCTTGTTCGAGCGGCGTTCGGCGGTCGTCGTCAACGGATTTCTAGCTGCTGTTTTGTCTTGATTGTACACACCTGGTTCCTATTACATTATATTATTTCCCTATTTAACCCACTGGTTCCCACATGGTTTTGTGCATGTTTGTTCTTTGTTTTGTGTCTAATACTTATGTGAGCTGGTGTGTTTTCCCTGCGTGGAGACTAGTGTTGTTTATTTTTTCGAGTAAAGTACGTTGTTTACTCTGTTCTGTGTCCTGCGCCTGACTGCGTCCTACCGCTGCACATTGACACTTGACATTAGGCTTCTACTCACAGCTTATACATACTACACTGCTCAAAAAAATTAAGGGAAAACTAAAATAACACATTCTAGATCTGAATGAATGAAATAATCTCATTAAATACTTTTTTCTTTACATAGTTGAATGTGCTGACAACAAAATCACACATAAATGATCAATGGAAATCAAATTTATCGACCCATGGAGGTCTGGATTTGGAGTCACCCTCAAAATTAAAGTGGAAAACCACACTACAGGCTGATCCAACTTTGATGTAATGTCCTTAAAACAAGTCAAAATGAGGCTCAGTAGTGTGTGTGGCCTCCACGTGCCTGTATGACCTCCCTACAACGCCTGGGCATGCTCCTCATGAGGTGGCGGATGGTCTCCTGAGGGACCTCCTCCCAGACCTGGACTAAAGCATCCGCCAACTCCTGGACAGTCTTTGGTGCAACGTGGCGTTGGTGGATGGAGCGAGACATGATGTCCCAGATGTGCTCAATTGGATTCAGGTCTGGGGAACGGGCGTTCCAGTCCATAGCATCAATGCCTTCCTCTTGCAGGAACTGCTGACACACTCCAGCCACATGAGGTCTAGCATTGTCTTGCATTAGGAGGAACCCAGGGCCAACCGCACCAGCATATGGTCTCACAAGGGGTCTGAGGATCTCATCTCGGTACCTAATGGCAGTCAGGCTACCTCTGGCGAGCACATGTAGGGCTGTGCGGCCCCCCAAAGAAATGCCACCCCACACCATGACTGACCCACCGCCAAACCGGTCATGCTGGAGGATGTTGCAGGCAGCAGAACGTTCTCCACGGCGTCTCCAGATTCTGTCACGTCTGTCACATGTGCTCAGTGTGAACCTGCTTTCATCTGTGAAGAGCACAGGGCGCCAGTGGCGAATTTGCCAATCTTGGTGTTCTCTGGCAAATGCCAAACGTCCTGCACGGTGTTGGGCTGTAAGCACAACCCCCACCTGTGGACGTCGGGCCCTCATACCACCCTCATGGAGTCTGTTTCTGACCGTTTGAGCAGACACATGCACATTTGTGGCCTGCTGGAGGTCATTTTGCAGGGCTCTGGCAGTGCTCCTCCTGCTCCTCCTTGCACAAAGGCGGAGGTAGCAGTCCTGCTGCTGGGTTGTTGCCCTCCTACGGCCTCCTCCACGTCTCCTGATGTACTGGCCTGTCTCCTGGTAGCGCCTCCATGCTCTGGACACTACGCTGACAGACACAGCAAACCTTCTTGCCACAGCTCGCATTGATGTGCCATCCTGGATGAGCTGCACTACCTGAGCCACTTGTGTGGGTTGTAGACTCCGTCTCATGCTACCACTAGAGTGAAAGCACCGCCAGCATTCAAAAGTGACCAAAACATCAGCCAGGAAGCATAGGAACTGAGAAGTGGTCTGTGGTCACCACCTGCAAAACCAGTCCTCTATTGGGGGTGTCTTGCTAATTGCCTATAATTTCCACCTGTTGTCTATTCCATTTGCACAACAGCATGTGCAATTTATTGTAAATCAGTGTTGCTTCCTAAGTGGACAGTTTGATTTCACAGAAGTGTGATTGACTTGGAGTTACATTGTGTTGTTTAAGTGTTCCCTTTATTTTTTTGAGCAGTGTATATACAATGTTTTTATTTGTTATTAGTCCCATCCTTCAGCTACCCTCAACCCCTCCCATCTATCTCTGAAAACCATCCAGTTTTGATTTCTAATTGGCATATTACATTTTTTACATTTTAGTCATTTAGCAGACGCTCTTATCCAGAGCGACTTACAGTTAGTGAGTGCATACATTTGCATATATCTTTCAACTGTGCTGTAATGTTCTAAACCGTTCTATTCTCATAGTTTCTACAGATTGAAAATTAAAGATGAACATTTTTACTAAAAGTATTATTACATTATTGATAGATTGACTATGGCTTTTCAAGTCACCCAGCAGTGTTTTTTGCTCAGTTAGCTCCAGGTAAATGTTACAAGTCTTTAGCCATTCCTGAACCTGCGACCAAAAACAAGCTGCATATTGGCAGTACCACAACAAGAGATCTAATGATTATGTCTCTTCACAGCAACATCTACCTAGCTGGGATGGTTGTATCCCCCATATACATAACATTCTATTGGTTGCAATAATTTTGTATAATAATTTACACTGAAAAACTAAGTTTTTAATCCGCCATTGTTTTGTGTATCAGTTCATAAACCATGTGCCAAAGAATCTGCACATTGAAAATCTCCTCCCAACTATTTTGCAACCTGTATGACGCAGCTGTACATTTTTTGGTCCTTAAATGAAACTGGTATTCTATTTTATTTATCATCATTTCCTTTAACCAATTTTGGTATTTAATGTAGAGCCGACAGACAAGTTCCTTACCTTCTCCACTTGCCTCTTCCATTTTTGTGGTAATGCTGCAATCAGTTGGTTATATTTTTTGGATAGAGCAGACATTTTCATATATTTTTATTAGCTGCATGTGTGACATAACTTACCGTACCAAATAAAGTGGAATATTTTTTGCTCATAGAACTTTTAAAACAAGTAGTTTGGTGTAGGCAGGGCCATAAGGAAATAGCCTTAGTAACATCACTGGGGAGCTCATAGGTCCCCTGCAGACCACTGTGCTCTCTCTCCTGTGGCTGTGCAATATATTGGACTGTTCAATGCAGGGCCGGCCCTAGCCTTTTGGGGGCCCTAAGTGAGATTTGATTGGGGGGCTCCTCTAGCGTCGTACAAACCATCCCGCTTTCGCAAGCTTACATTCTGTTTCGCTACACAGATACAGTCTGGCCATGACCAGATTCAAACCGTTTGAGCTCCTCCCTTCCATCCACCGTGTGGCCCGACCAATCAGCGTCGTCTTATAACCTGTGGGGGTGGTTTAGTTGATGATGACAACGTGAAGTGCATATACTCTGCGCAGAAGTCGAAAACTATAGCAGCAGTTACATTATTGGAGGGCATAACTTTATGGAAAGAACAGCAAATAACTGCATTGAAGTCTTTTCTTGGGGGAGAAGATGTTTTCGCTCTTTTCCCAACTGGGGTTCGCCAAAGTGCCTGATTTACCAGATAGCTCCGCTGGTAGTCAAGAAAATGGGACGGGTCGAGTGTCGCCGTTGGTCGCCCTCATGGAGTTTCACGTGACATACACATGGTAAATATAACAAAGAATCGGCCTAACGTTACAACGTTACGGACAGTAATGGACAGTATGATGACTTCTGTTTGCAAGTCCAAAACTATGGATGTTATTGTTACAGTATACTTTCTGATCTAGACCTATATTCTATATTGGATCTTATTTTATTTCAACCAGGGGAGAGGGGGCAAAAGGGGAGCCAGCCAGAGAGAGCTTTGCAAAGTTGGGAGAACTCCAATCCATTGCCAAACAGGGTGAGTAAACATTGTCTTGTCACCGAATAAAACCAGTGCCAGTTCATATCCTGGGCCCATATTCATAAAGTGTGGGTGCTGATCAAGGATCAGGTCCCCCCTGTTTCTAACTTCCTAAATATGGGCCCTGGTAATTTTCACTTATTCCTAACCTGTGGCACTCAAATTCAAGAGGAAGCCCAACCAGCTGATTTCCCATCATTTAACAGGACAAGATCTTTGTCATGCTGGATTGAGAGCCTCTAGGTCTGTGTGAGGGACATGAAAGAACACATTTATGTGCACTTTTGATATGAATGGTGTTAGCTAAGATGATGGATAAAACAATTGTGTATATGCTTCGCACATACACCCCTGTAATTATTTACATCTGTTAACACAGCAGTGTGTCTATAATGTTTTTAAAAACATCCGATATGACGCAGGTTTTCCTTTGAGAACATTCCCGAACTTTAGGCTATTATAATGGCTATTATTACTGATGCATTGGTGCATGTGTTTGTAACTTTAGCTGCAGACTTTCTTGTTGTATAGTAGTTAGTTAGTTAAATGACTGCTCAGAAATGAGACTGTGTTACTATCTGTATGTAGTTACTTGTCCAAATGCAACTGATTAAAACTGTCCTAACTGTTGCTCAAAACTGTCGGTGGTGTTGTTTCATTTCAACTGTTAACATTATGGCATAAAGCATAAATAAAAGTTAGATTTTTACTTTGTTACAGTAGACAACATAACAATAATACATGGGGAAGTTATACAGATAAAATCAGATAAAAATTGCACTGATAAATACAAATACAGATCAATGAGAAATATTTACAGTGACAACATTAGTTGATTTAGCCTACTCCTGCTCTTTAACTCCCAATCACTGTCTATCTCAGACAGGGTTTGATGGTCAGACTAAACCAACCACATCTCCAGCTAGCCTGGCACCCAAGTTGTTTCAAATCAAATGGGAACATTTCTCCACTCCTTCAATTTGGACCTCATCCACCCCCAGAACTCACTGTACTTCACTTTTGAGAGAGAAGTTCTGTTAAAACCAGGGAATGCTGTGAACAAACATGACGAATCTGTCCACGATTTCTGACACATAGGACTGCAGCCAGCTCCTCTTCACATCAGGTGAACCGCTACTGAAGTGGGCTAATTGAGTGACTGTCAGTGACTGACATAACAATATAAAAAGTATACCATTCTACTATACTAACCCTCAACAGTAAGTTCAGACCCCGACTGAGTTCCTAAAAAATAAAAAATAATATATACAGTATTTATATATTAATATATATATTAATATTATGTCGCTTATGCCTAGGGCCGGCCCTGGTTCAATGCATTGGATCTGGTTTTGGTGTACCATCCATAGAATGTGAGATTTTTTTTATGGTGGAAAGGGAAATAATGCCAGTTTTAATAAGATCAATCCTCCTTCATTGGAATACCATTACGGTATTGGGAATAATGGCTGGCCTAGCTACTGTATTTGGAGAACTGGTGAAGGTGTATAGTATTGTTCTCCTCCTTCAGTATCTGTTCCCTCAGTATTCTGAGCCTATGTCTGACCAAGGGTCTGGTCTGCATTCAGCAGGATTCAAATATACAGTCTGCTGGCCCGAGGTGGTTCTGGAAGCTTCTGAGAGCACAAAGCACTGCTTAGATCCTCTTTGTTATTTAAACACAACAGTCCTAGCTGACACTTTCTACTAATTCATAATTTTTTTATTTCCCCTCGAAAGTACAGAATGAGGGAGTTGCTTCGCAGAAGGCAATAATAAAACAGAAAGGACATATTTTAAAACAAGCCAGATTTTTTGCATGATAGTTTGAAAAGCAGGGGAAAATTTTACAAAATCGAAGCCAAGCAATTATGGACAAGTAAACATTTCCTTTTTCTTAATTGCCTTAAAATCACAGGAACATTTCATTTAAAGGCTTTATTAGGAACAGTTGGTTTCCTTGAAGGCTAGGAAGTGGATTCAGTCTGTCCTCCACATTTGACAGTTGAGGATTGTGAATGGGTTTTAGTATAATACATTTAACAAGCTGATTAGCCTAAATTACCTCTTCAACACCTCAGCATGCCCAAGAGGAGATAAAAAGAAATGCCACTAAGTGGTGAAGTCTTTATTCAAAGTTACTTAGCCACCACAGGATATTGGCATTGGGCTTCAGTTTGTTAAATAGAGGAAAACATTTATTCTCAGAGGAAGCCTTTGATTCAGGAAATAGCAGGGAGCACATGACCGTTTGACAGGTGTGTGTTGACAGCGGGAAACGGTCCAGGCCTCTCAGCCCCTTGTTG
Organism: Coregonus lavaretus; assembly: GCF_964263955.1. Classification (NCBI taxonomy): domain Eukaryota; kingdom Metazoa; phylum Chordata; class Actinopteri; order Salmoniformes; family Salmonidae; genus Coregonus; species Coregonus lavaretus. The sequence continues at coordinate 20,889,995 of NC_140005.1, forward strand.
AAGTTCTGACCCTGTAGCGCTCTAGTTTAGCTTCTCCTCCATCAAGGAGTAGATGAGACAGTGGGACAGAGGAGGAAGCTGGTCAATCTGGACGCATAAAGTGCTGGGGTTGACATCATGGTTTTATTATGGTGCAGCATGCGGTTGTTGTTTATGAACAAGCCTGCAGAGTTAATCTGTTCAATGTATCGTCTCTGGATAGGAAATGGACGCTCTTAAACAACAACAACAACAATCCATAGCGACAGCTTGATTTTGTTAAACGTATAACAACAAGACAGCAAAATAGCTGTCCAGATACCCGCCCTTCCACAGCACAGGAAGCAGGGAGAGGTCCGATGGTTTACAGTGAAAATATGGCTGGCTGGCCACCATGTCCAACACTCACGCAGTGTTTTTACATGACGCCATTTTGGACAACAGCTGGAGCAGCTCCGCTCCAGCACAGCGTGAGAAGAGGAACAGTAGTTTGAACAGAGGACCGAATAAATAGAGGCAAAAGGGGACAAAAAAGTATTCTATCTTTGTGGGAAACCTCTTGATCTGGGGTCGTCACCCGACCAAATGTTGTAATAGTCTAGTTACTTATGTCTGTGATAAAGTCTAGCTTCCCCTTGCGAGAGCCATGTAAGTGTTTGTGATTTATTAAGACTGATAACCCCTGAACTGATCTGCCAGCTACAGAGAATGACTTAAAATGGTTCTGCTCAACATGGCCTGCCCTTATTTTCGTTGAATAAATCATTGCAATCTGGAGCACATTTAAATAATTGGCCTCTGGTTCATCTTCACTTAACAAAGACACCATTCAGTTAGCTAGACTTTATCACAGACATAAGTAACTAGACTATTACAACATTAGCTAGCCAGTTATAATTGTAATGGCTTAGCTGATAATAACAAAAGAAGAACAATATTTACATGGCTCAAAGAGAAGGAATATAATATCTATTGTATACAGAAAACTCATTCAACAATTCGAGATGAAGTAGCGTGGGAAAAAGAATGGGGGGGGGGAATATACTTCTTCCATGGCCAAAGAAATTAAAAAGGGGTGATGATATTAATTAATAGTAATTTCGATCCGAATGTGCAAATTGTCCAAATAGATACGCAAGGTAGATGGATTATTTTAAATTGGACCATAAACAGATATGGCTCATTAACCTTTACGGACCAAATAATGATGATCCACAATTCTTTGACAATATATATAATAAATTATCAAGCCTGCAAGCAACTCAAGACAATATTATTATTGTGGGGGATTATAATACTGTTTTAAATAGCTCAATGGACCGTAAAGGAAATCACACCACAAACAATCACCCACATGCTCTTAAGGAAATTGTGAATGTCATGGATACATTAGAACTAGTAGATATATGGAGGCTTAAATATACTGATCTAGTGAGATATACATGGCGGAGACTGAATCAAGCTAGTCGTCTTGACTTCTTTCTTATCTCATTCTCGTTGGCACCAAAAGTAAAAAAAAGTGTTGATAGGGGACAGAATGTGGTCGGACCATCATATAATAGGCATATACATTACTCTTACTGAATTTCCACGTGGGCGAGGATATTGGAAATGTAATCAAAGCCTATTGGATGATAATCTATTTATAATTAGAACAAAGGAATTTATAACGGACTTTTTCCAACATACCATAGGTACAGCGAATCCCCTTATTGTATGGGACACCTTTAAATGTGCCTTTAGAGGCCATGCAATTCAGTACTCATCTCGAAAACAAAAGCAATTTAGGTCAAAAGATTATTCAAGAAAGATCAAGTGTAATATATTATAAAAATAAAGCAAACTGGATGGAATATGGGGGAAAATGCACAAAATTCTTTTTTAATCTTCAACATAGGAATGCTACCAAAAAGAACTTAATGAAACTGGTTACAATTGACGGAGTCACCCATAATTCACCAAATGATATTTTGAAGGAAGAAACAAAATACTTTAAGCATATGTTTTATTTTCAGTCGCCTCCATCTCCTCTAACTGAAGCTAATTGTAGAGATTTTTTTTCTATTGATAATGTCAAATTAACAGCCACACAGAAAGACTCATGTGAAGGTGAAATTACAGAGGAGGAACTTCTGGATGCAATTAAAGACTTTAAGTCCGGGAAAACTCCAGGGTTGGATGGCATACCAGTCGAGGTATACCAAACCTTTTTTGATATACTAAGAGGACCGTTATTAGCATGTTTTAACCACTCCTATGTAAATGGTAGATTATCTGACACTCAAGAAGAAGGTCTGATCTCATTATTACTGAAACAGGATACAAGTGGAAAATATAAAGATCCAGTCCATTTACAAAATTGGAGGCCCCTTACACTTCAGTGTTGTGATGCAAAAATCCTAGCAAAATGTATAGCGCATAGAATTAAAAAGGTATTGTCGGATATTATTCATTCTAATCAGACAGGTTTTTTACATGGAAGATACATTGGAGATAATATAAGGCAAGTATTGGAAACAATAGAACACTATGGAAAATATGGGAAACCAGGCCTGCTATTCATAGCAGACTTCGAAAAGGCATTTGATAAAGTTCGACTGGGGTTTATATATAAATGCCTGGATCATTTAAATTTTGGAGAATCTCTTATAAAATGGGTCAAAATCATGTATAGTAACCCTAGGTGTAAAATAGTAAATAATGGCTATTTCTCCGAAAGTTTTAAACTGTCAAGAGGAGTGAAACAAGGTTGTCCACTATCGGCATATCTATTTATTGTGGCCATCGAGATGTTAGCTATTAAAATCAGATCCAATAATAATATCAGAGGAATAGAAATACAGGGCTTAAAAACAAAGGTGTCATTGTATGCTGATGATTCATGTTTTCTTTTAAATCCATAACTAGAATCCCTCCACAACCTCATAGAGGATCTAGATACATTTTCTAACCTCTCTGGATTACAACCAAATTATGACAAATGTACTATATTACGTATTGGATCACAAAAAAATACAATTCTTACATTACCATGTAGTTTACCAATAAAATGGTCTGATGGTGATGTGGATATACTCGGAATACATATCCCAAAGGAAATGATCTCACTTCAGTAAATCTTTATAGAAAGTTAGCAAAAATAGATAAGATCTTACTACCATGGAAAGGAAAATACCTGTCAATTTGTGGAAAAATCACCCTGATTAACTCTTTAGTATTATCCCAGTTTACCTATTTGCTTATGGTCTTGCCTACGCCTAGCGAACAGTTTTTTAAATTATATGAGAAAAAAATATTCAATTTGATTTGGAACGGCAAGCCAGACAAAATTAAAAGGGCATATTTATATAATGAATATGAATTCGGAGGACAGAAATTATTAAATATTAAAGCATTAGACCTATCACTAAAAGCTTCAGTCATACAAAAGTTATACTTAAATCCGAACTGGTTCTCAAGCAAATTAGTAAGATTGTCTCACCCAATGTTCAAGAAAGGCCTTTTTCCCTTTATTCAGATTACAACCTCTCACTTTCAGTTATTTGAAAAGGAAATAATCTCCCAAATATCACTATTTCTAAAACAAACCATAGAAAGTTGGTTGCAATTTCAATTTAATCCTCCAGAAACGACAGAACAAATAATGCAACAAATATTGTGGTTAAATTCAAATTTACTAATTGACAAAAAACCTTTATTTTTTGACAGAATGTTTAAAAAAGGTATAATCTTTGTAAATGATATCATTGGTAGGACTGGTGGAGTTATGTCGCACATGCAGCTAACAAAAACAAATGGAAATGTCTGCTCTACCCAAAATTACAACCAAATAATTGCAGCCTTACCACAAAAGTGGAAGAGGAAAGTGGAAGGGGGAGAAAGTAAGGAACTTGTCTGTCGGCCTTGCATTAAAGAACATAATTGGTTAAGGAAAACTGTGATAAATAAAAAAGTATATCAGTTTCACTTAAGGACCAAAGGATTGACAGCCGTCCCATATAGATTGCAAAATAGTTGGGAAGAGATCTTTGACATACCGATCCCATGGCATAGTGTTTATGAACTGACACGCAAAACGACACCGGATTCAAAAATTTGAATCTTTCAATTTAAATTATTATATAAAATTCTTGCTACCAATAGAATGTTATTTATATGGGGGATACAATCTTCCCAGCTCTGCAGATTTTGCTGTGAAGCGACAGAATCATTAGATCATTTGTTTTGGTTCTGTCCATTTGTAGCTTGTTTTTGGACACAGGTCCAGGAATGGCTAAAGGATTGCAATATTTACCTGGAACTAACCTTGCAGATAGCATTACTGGGTGATCTGAAAAGTCTTAGTCAATCAATCAATAATATAATAATACTTTTAGCAAAAATGTTTATTTTTAATTCACAATCTGTAGAAGCAATGAGAATAGAAAGGTTCAGAACTTTTGTAAATCATCACAGTACAGTTGAAATATATATGGCAAATAGAAATCCTATATGGATGGTGTTAAGAGATAGATGGGAGGTATTGAATAGAGTTGAAGGATGGGACTAATAACAAATAACAACAAATAATAACAAAGATAGCTAATAATGTAAGCATACTGTGTCCATAATAAGTATATAGGTTGTATGTTGGGAGCTTTTGGGAAAGAGCACAGTTAGAAAGATATGGCATATAGAAGCAAACCGGATGGACATCATGAAAATGATCGGAGAGGTTGAGAGTAGAAGAAGTACAGGAGCAAAAAAAAAAAAATATATATATATATATATATAAATATATATATACATACCGTAATTTTCGGACTATAAGCCGCGCCTTTTTTCCCATTTTTCGACCCTGCGGCTTATATAACGGTGCGGCTAATCTATGGATTTTTACAGCTAACGGCCACTAGAAGACCTCCTAAATCTATGGATTTTACAGGTTACAGTCCACCAACTTTAACTCTATGGGCTCTATGACCGGTCCGCGCCCCCCACCTTTAAGCGGCGGGCTCCAGCAGGAAAAGCTGGAGGCCGGAAAAGAGTGAGACAGGTAGCGCGCAAAAGTAAAAGTGGAACCGAGAGTGCTACGAGAGACAGAACGAGAGACAGAACGAGAGCAAGACAGACAGACATTATGAGAGCGAGACAGTTTGTCTCTTTCCCGACAATCCCCTCTGTGCACGAACCCTTACATATGGTAATTAAACATTAAAACACCTGCGGCTTATAGTCCAGTGCGGCTTATATATGTACACATCATTCAATATCATTCAATTTAGCTGCTGCAGCTTATACTCCGGTGCGCCTTATAGTGCGGAAAATACGGTAATAGAATTATTGTAAAATTAACTCTGTCCATAAGGTGTAGATTTTAAGTATAGACCGGAAGTAGAGGCCTAGGCATTGTTGTTCACTAATTTACTCCAAGTAGGGAAAGGATGGTGGGGTTGAAAAGTAATAAAGGGGAGTATATATATTTTTAAAAAACATGGGGGATTGGAAGTGATGCAGACAATTACATTGATAGAAGATGCAATCTATCTGCAATATTTAGCTGATCCATTCCCCCCCCAAAAAAAATTATAAATACATTAAAAAAAAATAAGACACCATTCAGTCTAAGAGTGACCTCATGGGAAACAGTGGTGGTTGGTGAACCTAGATACCTGTAGCCATGCACTGCGTGACACATCAGATCTGTACAGAGAGTGAGAGAGAAGCTCACAGCAGCAGACTGCATTATGAGGTGAAAAAAGGCTTGAAGGGCTGAAGCCTTACTTTAGCTTCAGCTCTCCACTTAGATGCAGAGAGGATGAGGTGAGAGTCAATTGTGTGACAATGATGTCATTGGACCTCTGGCTTTGATAAAGTCCATATGTCTGGGGGTTTCCCATGGAGTTAGTTCTCTCTGGTACCTTTCAAATAAAACATATGTTCTTCCCCATCTAGAGAGAGTCAAGAGAATGTGACCATAGCACAACTGGAGAGAACCAACAGACCATTACCATGACCTCTGACCTCTCAACATGATACATGTCTTTATGAGGTTAGAATATGCAGGCGGTAGAATTTCAGAGACATGTGAGATGTTTAGATTGCACTACTACAATGTGTAGAATATAGGTTCCATTCTGCATTACACAATACCGTAGGCTGGGATTACCGACAATGACAACCTGTAAGTCTGGTTCATTAAGTTTTTGTGGTTTGTAGATATGATTTATTGTTGTGACAAACACATTCGCGATCTGACCATTAAAACACTCTAGAGTCAATGTCCGTGCCCCCACATAAATCTAATTAGCATGATTTAAAAAAATCCCCATAACAATATGTCAGTTTAAGCTAGCAATATCTTTTTTTTTTGCATTGGATGTGTCTCAATCCACCGCATCCGCCGATGTTGCACTGGTGACAGAGCTAGAGCAGACCATGAGACATCCCAAAAATCGGTCTTCTCACAAAATCGTACGTAGCGTCCTGTGGAAAGGTGAGACTCTCACGAACACGTACGAAAAAATGAATGGAAGTATACATAGAGACTGTTTAGTGCCAAAAATAACAGATTAAATACATGTAAAAGACATAACACATTTTTCCTGATCTTTCTTATATCTCTCAGATATAGGATAGACACTTCAGAACAAACGCCCTTTAGATTTTTGGGGGGGTCTATCTGTTATTCCATGCAGTGAATCTGTTATTCAATGTGTTTGTATGGGCTAATAGCAGTAAGGCCAAATAATAACTTTCATCAAATAATGTTTTTAAATATTTGTTTTATACTTCAAGGGGTCTTAAAATTATAAATCATATAGCTAAATGATCCTTGGTATGACCTTCTTAAAACAATTCCATATACAGTTGAAGTCAGAAGTTTACATACACTTAGGTTGGAGTCATTAAAACTCATTTTTCAACCACTCCACAAATTTCTTGTTAACAAACTATAGTTTTGGCAAGTCGGTTAGGAAATCTACTTTGTGCATGACACAAGTAATTTTTCCAACAATTGTTTACATACAGATTATTTCACTTATAATTCACTGTATCACAAGGTTTACATAAACTAAGTTGACTGTGCCTTTAAACAGCTTGGAAAATTCCAGAAAATGATGTCATGGCTTTAGAAGCTTCTGAAAGGCTAATTGACATCATTCAAGTCAATTGGAGGTGTACCTGTGGATGTATTTCAAGGCCTACCTTCAAATTCAGTGCCTCTTTGCTTGACATCATGGGAAAATCAAAAGAAATCAGCCAAGACCTCCGAAAAAGATTGTAGACCTCCACAAGTCTGGTTCATCCTTGGGAGCAATTTCCAAATGCCTGAAGGTACCACGTTCATCTGTACAAACAATAGTACGCAAGTTTAAACACCATGGGACCAAGCAGCTGTCATACTGCTCAGGAAGGAGACGCGTTCTGTCTCCTGGAGATGAACATACTTTGGTGTGAAAAGTGCACATAAATCCCAGAACAACAGCAAAGGACCTTGTGAAGTTGCTGGCGGAAACAGGTACAAAAGTATCTATATCCACAGTAAAACAAGTCCTATATCAACATAACCTGAAAGGCCGCTCAGCAAGTAAGAAGCCACTGCTCCAAAACCACCATAAAAAAGCCAGACTACGGCTGGTGCACTTCACAAAATAGATGGCATCATGAGGAAGGAAAATTATGTGGAAATATTGAAGCAACATCTCAAGACATCAGTCAGGAAGTTAAAGCTTGGTCGCAAATGGGTCTTCCAAATAGACAATGACCCCAAGCATACTTCCAAAGTTGTGGCAAAATGGCTTAAGGACAACAAAGTCAAGATATTGGAGAAGCCATCACAAAGCCCTGACCTCAATCCTATAGAAAATCTGTGGGCAGAACTGAAAAAGCGTGTGTGAGCAAGGAGGCCTACAAACCTGACTCAGTTACACCTGCTCTGTCAGGAGGAATGGGCCAAAATTCACCCAACTTATTGTGGGAAGCTTGTGGAAGGCTACCCGAAACGTTTGACCCAAGTTAAACAATTTAAAGGCAATGCTACCAAATACTAATTGAGTGTATGTAAACGTCTGACCCACTGGGAATGTGATAAAATAAATAAAAGCTGAAATAAATCATTTTCTCTACTATTATTCTGACATTTCACATTCTTAAAAAAAGTGGTGATCCTAACTGATCTAAGACAGGGCATTTTTACTAGGATTAGATGTCAGGAATTGTGAAAAACTGAGTTTAAATGTATTTGGCTAAGGTGTATGTAAACTTCCGACTTCAACTGTAGCTTAGTATAACCCCCCCCCCTCCCCGAGCTTAGACAGGGTTTAGACTGTTATGGGTTAACACGTTGGGACCTTGTCATGAGATAGTACTGTCATTCCACTTCCAGGAAAATGTGTATTTTCTATGTGGTAATTATGTGATTAAAAAAAAGTATTCATGCTGTTGAGGCCAGAGTCACATTCTGTGATAACAGTGTTGGGAGGACTGCACTGTCCCAACTGGTCCACGACCAATACCTCACTGACACTTATCTACAGTCGTGGTCAAAAGTTTTGAGAATGACACAAATACTAATTTTCACAAAGTCTGCTGCGTCAGTTTCTATGATGGCAATTTACATATACTCCAGAATGTCATGAAGAGTGATCATATGAATTGCAATTAATTGCAAAGTCCCTCTTTGCCATTAAAATGAACTTCATCCCCAAAAAACATTTTCACTGCATTTCAGCCCTGCCACAAAAGGACCAGCTGCCATCATGTCAGTGATTTTCTCATTAACACAGGTGAGAGTGTTGACGAGGACAAGGCTGGAGATCACTCTGTCATGCTGATTGAGTTAGAATAACAGACTGGAAGCTTTAAAAGGAGGGTGGTGCTTGAAATCATTGTTATTCCTCTGTTAACCATGGTTACCTGCAAGGAAACACGTGCCATCATCATTGCTTTGCACAAAAATGGCTTCACAGGCAAGGATATTGCTGCTAATAAGATTGCACCTAAATCAACCATTCATCAGAACATGAAGAACTTCAAGGACAGAGGTTCAATTGTTGTGAAGAAGGCGTCAGGGCGCCCAAGAAAGTCCAGCAAGTGCCAGGACCATCTCCTAAAGTTGATTCAGCTGCGGGATCGGGGCACCACCAGTGCAGAGCTTGCTCAGGAATGGCAGCAGGCAGGTGCGAGTGCATCTGCACACACAGTGAGGCGAAGACTTTTGGAGGATGGCCTGGTGTCAAGAAGGGCAGCAAAGAAGCCACTTCTCTCCAGGAAAAACATCAGGGACAGACTGATATTCTGGAAAAGGTACAGGGATTGGACTGCTGAGGACTGGGGTAAAGTCATTTTCTCTGATTAATCCCCTTTCCGATTGTTTGGGGCATCCGGAAAACACCTTGTCCATAGAAGACAAGGTGAGCGCTACCATCAGTCCTGTGTCATGCCAACAGTAAAGCATCCTGAGACCATTCATGTGTGGGGTTGCTTCTCAGCCAAGGGAGTGGGCTCACTCATAATTTTGCCTAAGAACACAGCCATGAATAAAGAATGGTACCAACACATCCTCCGAGAGCAACTTCTCCCAACCATCCAAGAACAGTTTGGTGACGACCAATGCCTTTTCCAGCATGATGGAGCACCTTGCTATAAGGCAAAAGTGATAACTAAGTGGCTCGAGGAACAAAACATCGACATTTTGGGTCCATGGCCAGGAAACTCTCCAGACCTTAATCCCATTGAGAACTTGTGGTCGATCCTCAAGAGGCGGGTGGACAAACAAAAACCCACATATTCTGACAAACTCCAAGCATTGATTATGCAAGAATGGGCTGCCATCAGTCAGGATGTGGCCCAGAAGTTAATTGACAGCATGCCAGGGCGGATTGCAGAGGTCTTGAAAAAGAAGGGTCAACACTGCAAATATTGACTCTTTGCATTAACTTAATGTAATTGTCAATAAAAGCCTTTGACACTTATGGAATGCTTGTAATTATACTTCAGTATACCATAGTAACATCAGACAAAAATATCTCATAACACTGAAGCAGCGAACTTTGTGAAGACCAATACTTGTGTCATTCTCAAAACTTTTGACCATGACTGTAGTTCATAATTTGCTCCCATTCTACAAGCTCTAAGTGAGGTGCAAGGTCATGGAGAACACACACACATTATTGTAATGTATAGAGACTGGGGAGGTTGAGTAATGAGGGCCACAATATTTAACCTCCATTTCTTATCAGCCTGTCCTCCTCTTTTCTCCCTCTCTCCTCGTAGGTATCACCTTCCACATTTCACTCATGGGAGAGACCACTTTGTCTTTAAAACATAATACTCCTCTTGTTGCTTCAGAAAGCAATGCATTCCATTGTGTCATCATTCAAATGCTACTCCTTGTCCTTTCTCCATTTCAGTGCATGATGTCTGAGGTGAGCAAGTAGACAAGTATTCACAGACCCCAACACCCTTTATAACGGGAACCTATGGTTGATGAAATAACTCCACCATGCCTCCACAAAGTCTAAAGCCAGGTAATATTTTTCGGACCATGTGATTTGGCCTACAGTATCTGTTATCCTGACCAGCAACAACTGTGGGCCCACGGGCCATAGAGCCTGAAGTTCTTCCTGATCAGACATGTGGTGAGGTGAAACTCCTGTTCCTGTGTTAATGCAGCATGCCGAGTATTCCTGTGGTTTTCCAGGAAAGACAAGTGTGTCCCTGAGCATGGAGAGAGCTGTTATGTAGTTGACTCAGCGCCGTAGTGGGCCCCCTCCCCTCCTTTCCTCTATCCCTCACTTCCCATCCACTCGTCACAGAACACACGCTCCACATGCACCAGCCTGGGGTGAGCGGCTGGTTCTGATTCTTAATAATGGTGATCCAAACTAGGCTACAGCCTAATGAATCATTTCCTCCAACATACGGTGAGAAAATGACTTTCAGAGTTGTCGGGTAGGGGACTGATCCAGCGTGGAGCGCTCTCCTCTCTTCTCATCCTCCTCGCCTTCCTGTGAGGATTAGCCAATCAGCCAATCATGTGGTGAGATGCAATACAGTGCCAGCAAAGCAGAGCAGGTCATCTAATGTCCTTTCTTGTGCTGTGCTGTTCCTTTGATGGCACAAACTTGTTAAATACGGTACTCAAGAACCAAATGAGCATGCGAGTGTAGATGTCATTTTTTCTTTCTGTCCTCTCTAATGGTGTGCCCCCCTCTTCTACACCCATGGGGGCTAGACCCCGCCCCCCCCACCCACCCCCACTCGTCCACCCCCCCCCCCCCCCTCCAACAAACATACATGCACCCTCCACACATCACTCCTCCTTCCTCCCTCACACACACACACCTCTCCACTCTCCCTCCCTCCCTCCCTCCCTCACACACACACACACACACACACACAGCAGCAGCCTGCTCTTGGTCACGTACTATCTCCCCCTGGGCTCCTGGACCTCCCTGCTGCTCAAGCTGTGTGACTTGGCAGCTCTCTCTCTCTCTCCACAGCACAGCACATTACACAGCACCCGGGAGGTCACCATGTGTGTGCGTGAGTAGGGGGGGAAGAGAGAGAGAGAGAGAGAGAGAGAGAGATGGTGGGGCTCTACGCTATGAAGGATGCCATCGAAACGTGTCCGTTTGTTTTGACCTCTGCTGCTAAAAAATAAGACATTAAAACATATTAATATTTCAATGAGTGCGGGTTTTTCCTTTCTTCCAGTATACACCCTTTGAACCCGGCACCCAAAGATTTTTTTGGACTACAAACATTTGAACTGAGCACGCCAATTTCTCTTTCTATGGCTACACACTACAGCACAGCTCCATGACACAGGTGGCCGTATGCTGTACATCAGTGTGTAACCAGGCTCTAACTCCCAGTGCTGGAGGAATATTCCTGAACATTCTGATTCCCTCCTCAGATTCTCATTAATGCTGTAATGGTCCCTGTTCCCCTACTGTCCATGTTAACTCCCCTCCACAGCCATGTATGGCTTCCCCACACACAGTCCCTCACAAATCAAATCAAATCAAATGTTATTTGTCACATGCACCGAATACAACAGGTGTAGACCTTACAGTGAAATGCTTACTTGCAAGCCCTTAACCAACAATGCAGTTTTAAGAAATAAGAAAAGAAAAAAGAAAAAATACAATATAAATAATACAAAAAGAATGTAACAAATAATTAAAGAGCACCAGTAAAAATAACAATAGCGGGCCTATATACAGGGGGTACCGGTACCGAGTCAATGTGCGGGGGCACCGGTTAGTCGTTAGTCGAGGTAATTGAGGTAATATGTACATGTAGGTGGAGTTATTAAAGTGACTATGCATAGATAATAAACAGAGAGTAGCAGCAGCGGTAATGTAAATCGTCAGGGTAGCCATTTGGTGAAAGGGCAGTGTGGAGCGCAATAGAGATTGCATCATCCGTGGATCTGTTGGGGCAGTATGCAAATTGGAGTGGGTCTAGGGTTTCTGGGATAATGGTGTTGATTTGAGCCATGACCAGCCTTTCAAAGCAGTTCATGGCTACAGACATGAGTGCTACGGGTTGGTAGTCATTTAGGCAGGTTACCTTAGTGTTCTTGGGCACAGGGACTATGGTGGTCTGCTTGAAACATGTTGGTATTACAGACTCAGACAGGGAGAGGTTGAAAATGTCAGTGAAGACACTTGCCAGTTGGTCAGCGCATGCTCGGAGTACACGTCCTGGTAATCCGTCTGGCCCTGCGGCCTTGTGAATGTTGACCTGTTTAAAGGTCTTACTCACATCGGCTACGGAGAGTGTGATCCCACAGTCGTCCAGAACAGCTGATGCTCTCATGCATGTTTCAGTGTTACTTGCCTAGGTCCATGGCAGGCAGCTGCGCCTAATGGATGAGGCAATAGTGAAACTGAATCGCACAACAAGAGCTTTGCTTAATCCTGCAGTCCTGTAGCTTACCCTGGCCTGGACCTGGACCTGGACCTGGCCTGGACCTGGCCTGGACCTGGACCTGGACCTGGACCTGGCCTGGACGCCACTGCTCCAGTCAGAGAGTCAGTGTCATCATGGTCCACCAGGAAAATGGGCCTGTAGTTATTGCACTTCAACCCAACAACCAACCAGATGACTTAACCTTATCAAGTAACATATGTATCTGTTTCAGTAGATAAAAAGGCAATAATCTTTTCCTCTACATTTGTATGACTATATCAAGCCTATTCCCCCTCAGGAGACTGAAAATATTTGGCATGGGTCCTCAGATCCTCAAAAAATTCTACAGCTGCACCATCGAGAGCATCCTGACTGGTTGCATCACCGCCTGGTATGGCAACTGCTGCCATCCAGGACCTCTATACCAGGCGGTGTCAGAGGAAGGCCCTCAAAATTGTCAAAGACTCCAGCCACCCTAGTCATAGACTGTTCTCTCTGCTACCGCACGGCAAGCGGTACCGGAGTGCCAAGTCTAGGTCCAAAAGACTTCTCAACAGCTTCTACCCCCAAGCCATAAGACTCCTGAACAGCTAATCATGGCTACCCGGACTATTTGCACTGCCCCCCCACCCCCACCCCATCTTTTTACGCTGCTGATACTCTGTTAATTATTTATGCATAGTCACTTTAACTCTACCCACATGTACATATTACTTAAACTACCTCAACTAGCCGGTGCCCCCGTACATTGACTCTGCACCGGTACCCCCCTGTATATATAGCTTCCCTACTGTTATTTTATTTTACTTCTGCTCTTTTTTTCTCAACACTTTTTTGTTGTTGTTTTATTTTACTTTTTTATAAAAAATAAATGCACTGTTGGTTAAGGGCTGTAAGTAAGCATTTCACTGTAATGTCTGCACCTGTTGTATTCGGCGCATGTGGCCAATAAAATTTGATTTGATTTGATTTGAAATGATAGTAATTTTTACTAACAACTTCAAAGTAAGTATATGGCTGTATTCAAGGCATTTTGGATTTCAATCCAAACACAAGAGCAGACCAGCAACACCTCCTGGAATTTGCAGTGCAATTGTTGACTTAACTGCCAGCTACTGAAGAGCACTGCATATTTCTGCTGCTTTTCGAGCATTCCTACATTACCAACATGAAGATCTGCCAATGTGCTTCAAGTTTGTTTTATTTTCCCCCTTGCAAGCTAGCGTTCCTCCCATGCCCTATGCCACAATTCCTTGCCTAGTCAATTACTGGTTTTGGCACCACACTCCTGTTCTGGCAGCGAACTTACCTTGTATTCAGCCTGTCCACCTCCAATAATAAATGTCCTCCGCACACATGGATTACCATCAATAACAGGGCCATTTCCTCAATCTGTGTGTACCATTTCCCATGGGGGCTGGCACAGCTGACGGATAGCTCTCCTTACTTCAAAATTGCACCCAGAGGCTTTGTTATAAACTTGGGTCTGCATGTTGCCCAATCACAGCCCTCCCTAGTGCCGAGGGTGTGTAATTTCTGGATGCAGGCACAGTTGAGGATTGTGCTGACTGTGCTCTCTCTCTCTCTCTCTCTCTTGCTCTAGCTCTCTCTCTCTGACAAGTTGAACCCATCTCATTCTCTGGCCAACACACAGTTATCATAAGTGTTTTTCTTTGATTGATTGTCCCCATGCCCATATTCCACTACGTTTCACTCTCAGATCCCTCTTTATCCAGGAACCATTCCTTGTAACAAGCGTTTCTCATGTCGTCCTGTTGGAATCATCTCCAGAACTAACAGAGAGAAGGCCATCAGTCTAGATGATGAAAAGATTGAGCCCCATCTACTCTGAAGGAGCCTTTGTTACTAGAATGTTTGGATTGGTCACCATTATGGGTTATGTAAGTGTCCATATTCCCTTGTAGGGGCCCTAAACTGCCATGTACCCATGTCTTCTCCTCTTTCTCCTCCTCCTCCTCTCTCTCTTCTAGGGGCCCTAAACTGTACCATCTATTTTTATCCATATCCCTACTCTTCTCTCTTATATCTCTGTCACGCCCTGGCTCTGGGGACTCCTATATGTTGAGCCAGGGTGTGTAAAGTCTATGTGTTTTGTTCTAGGTTTCACTTTCTAGTATTGTCGTTCTATGTTGGCCAGTGTGGTTCTCAATCAGAGGCAACGTGATTCAGCTGTTGCTTGTTGTCTCTGATTGAGAACCATACTTTAGCAGCCTGTTTCCCCACAGAGTTTGTGGGATCATGTTTCAAGTCTGTTTATGTTAGACCGTGAACTGTCACGTATCATTTGTTGTTTTTGATCGGGTCTCTAATTAAAGAGTATGTTTGCCTGCAACGCTGCGCCTTGGTCCTCATCTCTGTTTGACGATCGTGACAATCTCCCTTTCTCTAATTTCTTTCGCTTTCTCTCTCTCCTTATATCTCTATTCTCTCTGTGGCCAGGGACAGCAGCTGGCTGCACTTTGCTCTTAAGCGACCGTGAGTGTGGACAGGTGACATCACTGGGCTTCCGGGGGAGATATCTTTTAACAAGATTTGCAGGCGAAACATTCTGGGCGTAATGCCCTCATTACCATGCACGTGGGATCACGATGCAGTCAGGGTCACTCAGACGTATTTTGTGTCATTTATCTACCTCTTCTTTTCCATTATCCTCAGTTATTATCTAATCCCCCTAACTATGTTCCCTGCAGTCCAAACCTTGGATTTCTATCGCAATTCTGTACATTGTGCAACAAACAGGGGGGCACTGGGTGATTCTTTGTGTGTGTTGGTGCAGGGCTCCAATGTAAATTTGACTCTCTAATCTTTATTATCTTCGACTCTTTTCCCCTCATTTTGTGCGTAGACACCTTGATCTCAATCAAGACATTGGATTACTGCAGATTGGATATAACAGTAGCCACCAAGAGCAAGATGGTTCCGTTTTCTTATATAGTCACAGAGATCTCTCTTTCCTCTTTGTTAAAATATCCTCCACATGCTACAGGTGTTACTGTGTGAATGACCTTCCACCCCAGGTATAGTTTGCTTCCTGTGAAACCACTGCACGTATTCCCCAGTCCGTCACATTTATATTGACGTCTCAAGGTCAGTTTGACCGCACGTTAACCATGCTAGATCAGCCATAGCGCACAGTACTAAAGCTGATGACTTGTCATATATCATACAATGCTATATTACATACTTAAACACAACCCCCAGAGGGTTGCATGACGAAAGTGTGATGTCAACTTAAGGCCATGCCATACCAAATGAGTGCAGTGGGATATGAACTCTAGGGCTTCATCCATGTTTGGGAATGCTGCTCTTCGGCGTCGGAGCGCATCGGGCTGCGGAGCGTCAGGAGTGTTTTCTCAGCTGTTTGAGTCAAGAGGAGGATGCCGCTAGCGCTCTCTGCACTCTGAGATCTGCACGTTCCCTATAATGGGTCAGGTTTACATGAACGCCACCAAGCCTCTCCAAACAGACAGTACTGCCGGATTACACATAGCCTGCTACAGGCACACACTACATGCACATCTACACACACACAACATGCAAGCAAATCCTCTAAACCAGATCGAAGCATGCACACAACATACAGTATGCTCTGTGGGCAAACACACTGTTCTAAGCACGCTCTTCATTTGCAGTGACTTGCAGAAATCAGGCACATAGTAAAGTGGTGAAGCATGGCACTTCAAGAGACTAGGAGGTAAACTGTCTGTATGCAACCAAACATCTTTCATAGGCCTTTTACAAGAATGCAACTTCATATGCCAGATTTGTAAGTGGAGTTTGCCCTTCTTAATAGGAAAGTTACTCAGTCTATATAAAAGTCTATAAAGTTTACAGCCCTTAAAAAGCCAAACATGATGTTGAAGTAATGATAGATCAGTGATTGAGCTCATGGTTAGAGTCTTAGTAACGCTGATAAACTGGTCGGGTAGAAGGATGCCAGATACCAAACAGTGACAGTCATCCATCCAAAAACCACCATGTTACTATGAAATCATGCCACAAGGGTGTGTTGGTCTGTCTGTGTGTGTGTGTGTGTGTGTATGGGAGGGGGGGGGGGGGGGGGGGGGGGTCCTCACTGTTTTCAAACCTGTGGCTGAGCAAGGACACTCCAGAGCCCATTTAATTCCCAATTTCCAACGAAAGAACAATAAATGCAACAAGTGGACTGCTCCAGTGTGTACATAGTAACCTATCTTGATGTGCACACATTTCCTCTAAAACTGGCAGCCCACTATCCACATAAATGTTCTTGGGTAAAGTCAATCTTGGCCTGAAAAAGAGGACCAAACAGAGTGTAGCTGTTGGCAGAAGCCCCTGGCAGCTCTCAGACCTCTGTGATGCAGACCGGCTTTAGTAGAGGAGAGAGAGAGGGAGGGGGCTAACTGAGTTTATTTATACTGGCATAGAGGAGAAGTGCTACCTTGGAGGTGGTGGGCTGTGGTGGCCTATACATCCTGGCAGCCAAGCTTGCGGGGGATGCAGTGCTGTGCAGGGGGAGACCGGTGAGAGAGGAGGGAGGTGTGGTGGGGTTGGTGGGGGGTATGATGAGGGGAAAGGGGCCTACTCTGCTGGGGAGTCAGCCAAAGTGCAGGCCTCCCTTAATCGGTTCTCCACTGCTGTGTGATCCCAGCTCTGAGAATTGGAGCAGACACCCTGACTCCTGTCTTTCCTGCTCTGTCTCAGGAGCGATGGGCTGGACTGTGTGTGAAAGGGGGTGACATTCATCCTTGGCTTCTGGTGCCTCCGACATGAGGGAAGGTGATGGTGACTGAACCACAGCCACATGTGGTTCTGCAGTGTGATTGGAGTCACACACTTAGTATAGCATACTCACAGAACAGGTAGGGAGGGCTTCTTGATAATTGGAGCAGCATCTTCTAAGTGAGAACTGACCTGTGAGAATCATCCTGATATAAGACAAACACAGTCAGTATTTGGTTAATACTCACCATCTCTCTCTTCTTTTACTCGGTCAGAGGGAAGTACTGTAGTCCTTGTGCCATAGTGCTCTGGCGTGTCAGAGAAATAACTGTTCATGCTATTTCTGGAAGCGGAAACATGTTAAAATTGTTTTATCATCAATTCCATTTAAATGGTTTCCACTACAGGCTGACGAGGTTCTGGACCCCCCCCCTCTGAATAGGCTGCTGGGTATTGGGTTTCCCGCTGTCACCAGATCCCTTACTTTATTTTCCTAAACTATCCCTTTTCCTTTTATATTTTACATTAACAATCTAGTGGAGTAATGAAGGGAAAATCATATTCAATCCTCCATCACGTTATTGGGAGCCTGAATCAAGGTATTTATCTTAATCTAAAATGGTCAGGATCAGATATTTTTTTCAGGATTTAAATGGGGTTTTGTGGGGGAAGTGAGTGTAATTTGCACGCATTAGTAATTGTATTTGAGGGCTGCGCTGCAGCACCATGTTAGAGGACCCATAGTCACTCTCTGGTTCAGACAGAGGTAGCAGACTGAACTGCAGACAGATATGTTGTTAACCCCTTCTCTGCCTGTCTGTCCTGAGTGTTACCTAATCAAGTAAAAGTGCTGCTGATGAGCAATGTTGTTTACATGAGATTTTCAGGTTGTGATGTGAAATGTTGGTGCTCTTCAGCCAACAAAATGTTGATTTAATTTTGTGTCAAACACACACACACACACACACATACATACACACACACACACACACACACACATGCACGCACACACACTGTTTATTTCTCATCTTGTTAGTGTGATCAGGGTAAACTCAGAAGCAGCCAGCTCCAGTATCTTTTAGCAGGGAGGGCTGCGTGATCAGTTGCATGCACCTGGCTGTCTCACATGCACTCTTGCTAAGGCCTAGCACGGGGATAACTGTCTTATGTAATGCTGTGAGATCACTCAGAAACAGAAGTAATGCTGTAATAGGTGTTTGTTGTCATCAGATGCATTGGAAAACATTGCAGAAAACATTAGGGGCCCTGCCAAAATATTAGGAAAAATTCCCCTTCTGCAAACCTGCATGCATTGCTTTATGTGAGTCTACTGTACACAATATTTTATGCAATGGATTCTATTTTTCCCTATAAAAAAGGGATTTTGCCAATGTTTGTATCACAGTATGACCAGTTACTGAGTCAGATCAGCTTCCACTTCTCCTCTGCATCACACTCATTCCCTGTATGACACGGTGACTCCTATAATATTATCAGGGAGAGGAACTGCAGTCTAAGTCCCCTAATGCCGGCAGGCTGAGTAAACAGTGTCTTCGGAACCCTGTTTTAGCCAGGGCCGTTCCCTTAGGCATCCTTCATCCCGAGCCGTTATTCTTTACGATCTGCACCTCTGCAACGGCTCAGCCTGCCTTCGGGGGCCCCCCTCTCTGTCCTAGGCAACCCCTGGATTCACTCAGACCCTTTCTTACAGCAGCACCACACAACGTCCGCCGGATGTAGGCTTATCTTACTTACTGTACACTAAAACACACTACACTACACCACACTACACTAAAACACACTACACCACACCACACTACACTACACTACACCACACCACACTACACTACACTACACTACACTACACTACACTACACTACACTACACTAGCTTGCTAATGTAGCACAGCCTCATAGAGAGACACTATACTAGTACAATCAGACAGGCAAGCAAACTACACACTCATAAATATACATTCACCCACTGACTGACTGACTGACAGACAGCTTGTGTCGTTGTATGTTGATGTTGACCCCACCTGTTCCATGTCACTTGGTTGTCAGGCTGAGCGGGGGGCCCTGCTGGCACACAGTGTGCTGTCATAAAGCTAATGAGTGTTGAATAAAGCATGGGGCACATTGTGTCCCTAAATGGGGACCTAGCTGCCTGAAAAGGAGCTCAACACCAGGTACTGTACGCTGCACTCACTCCGGCTGACATGACATAAATATTAATCTGCTGCTGCCGGCCCAGCCAAATTAACAAAGTGTTGACTTGCTGAAATTTTGATCAGAACTGTAGCCAATGTTCACCAGGGAGTTTGTGTTTGCAAAACACACCCTAGTCTGAACCTTGAAGAAGAAAGTGCGTTGACAGCAGGGGTTCTACTGTGAAAGAGACTGCTTGACTCTGTACAAACAGCACAGGGATGAAGTGACTATGGACCAAGTATAACTGTCTGTAAAAAAATCACTCAACACACTTGAATGTTCAGAACCCCAAATAGAATGCCAAAGAGAATATTTTTTCAGTGTTTAGTGATCAGTTCCAGAGACTAAGACATAAGGTTAGTTGTGTTTAAATAGAACTAGGAGGGAGTCAGTCCCTGAAAAGAGCAATCAGACCCCCCTACAAACAGAGAATGTAAAAACAACTGAAAATGAATTCCTGCGAACACAAATGTATTGCTAAAATTGACCGTTGCCAAGAAAATAAATGGCTTGAAGTGGGATCGAGGGTGGGGTGATGGAGGGGAGAGTGGTAAGTTCATGGTGCTGTGCAGGGGAGAGATGAAACCGTTGGCCTCTTGATAGAATCAGACACGTGACAGGTCATTGTTATTGAGAAAATGTCCTGCTATCCTGAGCAGAGGACTGCCTAAACATGCAAGTACAGTACAGAAAGTCTATGGATGAATGTCTGGAAGATGAATATACACTCTTTAAAAAAAAGCAACCACTTGAAGTCATTCTCTGAAAGGGTACATCTAAACTTCTCTCTCTCCACAACAGTGACATGTTCCTTGGCTTCTGGCTTCACCATTGACCGTAATACCATGACGCACTTACAGAGGATTCAGATGATTGCCCTGTCTAACGCCAAGAACACTCCAGTAGACCGACCACTGGCAGCGACTCTGCCATGTTAGTCTGAAAATAAGTTGTTTTTTTAGGTGACTGGATGTGTGTGATGAGGCAATGTACAGTACCTCCCTTTGATATAGGTGTTAACTTCAACCTCACCGAGACTCAGAGACATTGAAAGGAGCCTAAATAAAATCTCTTACCTGTTGATGCTGCTTTTCTAATAAGAGCGTTACCTTTGATATGCTGCCATGTTCCGCACAGCTGTGAGGTTTGACAGAGTGTAAGTCATTGTTCCCTCTCTGGATGGGATGTGTACAGGATGACTAGCTGGGACTAACCCAGCTAACAAGAGAGAACGTTTTTGTAATGTTACCCATAATGTTCCCCTAATGTTTGAGTGTCCAGTTTTATGTTAGTTAGGGAACATTCTATCTATGTAAAAAAAAAGTCCTTCAAATAACCTTTTTAGCATGTTTTGGTGTTAAAGTTAGAAGAACATTCCCTTAATGTCAAACAGAACTTATCTAGAACGTGGTTACAATGTTCTCTGAATATACAACATTAATGTTCTAGATGCGTTTTATGGGACATTGCAAGAACATTAATGTGTGCAGTTTTCTGAGGGGTTAGGAAATGTTCCATCAAACATACAGAGGACAGACATGGTTACCATGTTCTCACAATATTAGATATGAATATTCTAGACATGTTTCATGTGAACGTTACAAGAACATTCCTGTGTCCAGTTTTATGATGGTTAGGAGAATATTCCATCAACGTCCCACTAAACATGTTCTCAGAATGTAATATATTAATGTTCTAGACACGTTTTATGGGAACGTTGCAAGAACATTTATTTGTATCAGTTGTCAGGACGTCACCTGCTGATCCCCCCCCTTGTTACTGTTGCCAAGCCCATCAAGGCCCTGACCCTGAAGAAGGCACAGTGATGCCAGAACGTTGGAATGATTTACATTTTAGTCATTTAGCAGACGCTCTTATCCAGAGCGACTTACAGTTAGTGAATACATTTTTCATTCTGGCCCCCCGTGGGAATCAAACCCACAACCCTGGCATTGCAAACGCCATGCTCTATCAACTGAGCTACATCCCTGCCGGCCATTCCCTCCCCTACCCTGGACGACGCTGAGTCTCCCGGTCGCGGCCGGCTGCGACAGAGCCTGGGTTCGAACCAGGATCTCTAGTGGCACAGTTAGCACTGCGATGCAGTGCCTTAGACCACTGCGCCACTCAGGAGTACATAATGATCAATCTATAATTTTAATGGTAGGTTTATTTGAACAGTGAGAGACAGAATAACAACAACAAAAATCCAGAAAAAGGCATGTCAAAAATGTTATAAATTGATTTGCATTTTAATGAGGAAAATAAGTATTTGACCCCTCTGCAAAACATGACTTAGTACTTGGTGGCAAAACCCTTGTTGGCAATCACAGAGTTCAGACGTTTCTTGTAGTTGGCCACCAGGTTTGCACACATCTCAGGAGGGATTTTGTCCCACTCCTCTTTGCAGATCTTCTCCAAGTCATTAAGGTTTCGAGCCTGACGTTTGGCAACTCGAACCTTCAGCTCCCTCCACAGATTTTCTATGGGATTAAGGTCTGGAGACTGTCTAGGCCACTCCAGGACCTTAATGTGCTTCTTCTTGAGCCACTCCTTTGTTGCCTTGGCCGTGTGCTTTGGGTCATTGTCATGCTGGAATACCCATCCATGACCCATTTTCAATGCCCTGGCTGAGGGAAGGAGGTTCTCACCCAAGATTTGACGGTACATGGCCCCGTCCATCGTCCCTTTGATGCGGTAAAGTTGTCCTGTCCCCTTAGCAGAAAAACACCCCCAAAACATAATGTTTCCACCTCCATGTTTGACGGTGGGGATGGTGTTCTTGGGGTCATAGGCAGCATTCCTCCTCCTCCAAACACGGCGAGTTGAGTTGATGCCAAAGAGCTCCATTTTGGTCTCATCTGACCACAACACTTTCACCCAGTTCTCCTCTGAATCATTCAGATGTTCATTGGCAAACTTCAGACGGGCATGTATATGTGCTTTCTTGAGCAGGGGGACCTTGCGGGCGCTGCAGGATTTCAGTCCTTCACGGCGTAGTGTGTTACCAATTGTTTTCTTGGTGACTATGGTCCCAGCTGCCTTGAGATCATTGACAAGATCCTCCCGTGTAGTTCTGGGCTGATTCCTCACCGTTCTCATGATCATTGCAACTCCACAAGGAGAGATCTTGCATGTAGCCCCAGGCCGAGGGAGATTGACAGTTATTTTGTGTTTCTTCCATTTGCGAATAATCGCACCAACTGTTGTCACCTCACCAAGCAGCTTGGCGATGGTCTTGTAGCCCATTCCAGCCTTGTGTAGGTCTACAATCTTGTCCCTGACATCCTTGGAGAGCTATTTGGTCTTGGCCATGGTGGAGAGTTTGGAATCTGATTGATTGATTGCTTCTGTGGACAGGTGTCTTTTATACAGGTAACAAGCTGAGATTAGGAGCACTCCCTTTAAGAGCCAGAAATCTTTCTGATTGAGAGGGGGTCAAATACTTATTTCCCTCATTAAAATACAAAACAATTCATAACATTTTTGACATGCGTTTTTCTGGATTTATTTGTTGATATTCTGTCTCTCACTGTTCAAATAAACCTACCATTAAAAGTATAGACTGATCATGTCTTTTTATAGCTTACAGTTTATTTGCCGTTAGTCAGCACCTCTACACTAAATTAATTTATCTGGGTGTGCTACAGCTCACGGTTTTTATTAGGATAATCACACACAATGCTTTTAACATACAGTGTTTCCAACGTACATATTTGACATGCTGTTCATTTATACAGTAATTATTATTCAACATGTCTTCACCTGGGATTTGAACTCACAACCTCTTGATACACGGCATTCAGATCTTCCTGCTACGCCACCATGTCTGTGTCAGTTATCAACTCATTTGACTATTCTCTCATTATTGATTTTATTTACTTATTTCAACAATTTAAGGGCTTTCTGTATAGTTGTCTAATGTTGGTGGGGCATATTAACCTCTTTTAAGTATACTCCTGAATCACTATGATCAATAAAAGTTTTTTCTTGAGTGTACTTTTAACAGAGCTGAGATTTACTTCAATGTGTATTCACCCTATTGCTTACGCCTATCAAGTTTTTTCAGATCTACACAAATGCCTAAGGAGGAGGGGTTAGGGTTTATTCTGGACAGGGCCTAACTATACTGGCCCAATAAGCACATGCCCTAGAGATATCCCTTATTGGGAAAGTTGTTAGGGTGATTGGTGCTGGTGACCTGAGTTTGAGACCCGCTAGGGGAGTCACCCTACTCTCATATTCTTAGCAATATATGTTAATGTCATTATTTGGCAACAGTTACAACACACTTATCTGATTTAATTGAAATTAGTTTCTCATTGAAAGATGGGAATCAGTAGAATTCTAGATAGCTGAGCATCTCAGAGAGAACTCTATCGTCTTTTTGTTATCCACACAACATATACCATGTAGAACAAACATGTCTATGATAAGGAATCACGTCAGCTCTTGTCATTGCATTTCTATCTGTAACATTCCTAATTTATTGCTGAAACATGGCTTAGATGGTAGTGTTGCAAAAAGTAATAAACTTAAGCTCATTTCGTGCTTTTTTCCCCAAACTTTTTATCCAATGACATTATGAAATGTTTTGTTGATTTCACATTGAATTCACGTTAGTTGAAAACTCAAGCAAATGTAAATTAAAACTAGACGTGCTGTAGGTTAACTCATTTCCAATAGGCCATCGTAAAGCTAAACCCGAAAATCAAAGAAAGATGGCAGCTGTGTCATGCTCATATAGGGTACAGGTGCACGTGTCGCCTCAGATCTGTCCTGTAAAAACAAAAGTATGTTTTTGTATTTTTTAGTTTTTAGTTTAGTTTCTTAATAAAAATAACCACCAGTCAGGAGGATACAAACAGCTCAACAGGTTAGAGCTTAGATCAGACTGGTCTCATAGAATAGACGTAAAAGAGTAAATGTAAACCTGGGACACTCAAATTAGTATATGTTACATTTGGTATGGTTACATAAGACAGAAGGTCACCAGTTAAATGTAACTAAATGTAATACAAAAATGTAATCTACGTAATCCCCCAAAATATGTATTTATCATGAGAGGGCCATAAACAATAACTAGTAATGCTGCATTCTCAAAGAAAGGTTAAAATCTCAACTTTCTGGTACAAAAAGTTATACATTGCTGAGGTGTAGTCACATTTGAGGACACAAGCTCAATTACACAATAAAAATGATAAAAATATGAAAAAGTGAGATATTTTATATGATGTTTTTCCTATTCAACAAAACTGTATGAATAAAGCTTGAAATTACTTACACTACTGGTCAAAAGTTTTTGAACACCTACTCATTCAAGGAGTTTTCTTAATTTTTTACTATTTTCTACATTGTAGAATAATAGTGAAGACATCAAAACTATGAAATAACACATTGAATCATGTAGTAACCAAAAAAGTGTTAAGTAAACAAATCAAATTATATTTTATATTTGAGATTCTTCAAATAGCCACCCTTTGCCTTGATGACAGCTTTGCACACTCTTGGCATTCTCTCAACCAGCTTCATGAGATAGTCACCTGGAATTCATTTCAATTAACAGGTGTGCCTTCTTAAAAGTTAATTTGTGGAATGTCTTTCATTCTTAATGCGTTTGAGCCAATCAGTTGTGTTGTGACAAGGTAGGGGGTGTAAAAGACCAAGTCCATATTATGGCAAGAACAGCTCAAATAAGCAAAGAGAAACGACAGTCCATCATTACTTTAAGACATGAATGTCAGTCAACTTTGAAAGTTTCTTCAAGTGCAGTCGCAAAAACCATCAAGCGCTATGATGAAACTGGCTCTCATTAGGACCGCCACAGGAATGGAAAACCCAGAGTTACCTCTGCTGTAGAGGATAAGTTCATTAAAGTTACCAGTCTCAGAAATTGCAGCCCAAATAAATGCTTCACAGAGTTCAAGTATCAGACACATCTCAACATCAACTGTTCAGAGGAGTCTGTGTGAATCAGGCCTTCATGGTCGAATTGCTGCAAAGAAACCATTACTAAAGGACAACAATAATAAGAAGAGACATGCTTGTGCCAAGAAACACGAGCAATGGACATTAGACCGGTGGAAATCTGTCCTTTTGGTCTGGTGTCCAAATTGGAGATTTCTGGTTCCAACTGCTGTGTCTTTGTGAGACGCAGTATGGGTGAACGGATGATCTCCGCATGTGTATTTCCCACCGTAAAGCATGGAGGAGTAGGTGTTATGGTGTGGGGGTGCTTTGCTGGTGACACTGTCTGTGATCTTTTAGAATTCAAGGCACACTTAACCAGCATGGCTACAACAGCATTCTGCAGCGATACGCCATCCCATCTGGTTTGGGCTTAGTGGGACTATCATTTGTTTTTCAACAGGACAATGACCCAACACATCTCCAGGCTGTGTAAGGGCTATTTTACCAAGAAGGAGAGTGATGGAGTGCTGCATCAGATGACTTGGCCTCCACAATCCCCGACGTCAACCAAATTGAGATGGTTTGGGATGAGTCGGACCGCAGAGTGAAGGAAAAGAAGTGCTCAGCATATGTGGAAACTCCTTCAAGACTGTTGGAAAAGCATTCCAGGTGAAGGTGGTTGAGAGAATGCCAAGATTGTGCAAAGTGTGGCTATTTGAAGAATCTCAAATCTCAAATATATTTTGATTTGTTTAACACTTTTTTGGTTACTACATGATTCCATATGTGTTATTTCATAGTTTTGATGTCTTCACTATTATTCTACAACATAGAAAATAGTAAAAATAAAGAAAAACCCTGCAATGAGTAGGTGTTCTAAAACGTTTGACCGGTAATGCATATGTTTTCTAAATATAGCATAATGAAATTATAAAACGACTAACTATAAGATTTCACCTTCCTTATAATTGTAAAATACATATTTGTATGTTTATTGTTAGAGAAAATGTGGATATTTTCTAAAGGTCTCTCTTGATCAAAGCGTCGGCCCCCATCGCTGTGAACATCTCACAGAGCTATAGCTTTGCTTCCTGAACTTGTTAGGAACTCGCCTTTCATCTCATATTAATCTTGTCCGTCTATGAGTAACAGAACAGGTTTGCTGTTTAAAATCTACACTACATTACCAAAAGTATGTGGACACCTGCTCGTCAAACATCTCATTCCAAAATCATGGGCATTAATATGGAGTTGGTCCCTCCTTTGCTGCTATAACAGCCTCCCTTTCCCTTCACTGGAAATAAGGGGCCTAGCCCGAACCATGAAAAACAGCCCCAGACCATTATTCCTCCTCCACCAAACTTTACAGTTCGCACTATGCATTCGGGCAGGTAGCATTTTCCTGGCATCCAACAAACCCAGATTCATCCATCGGACTGCCAGATGGTGAAGCATGATTCATCACTCCAGAGAACGCGTTTCCACTGCTACAGAATCCAATGGCGGTGAGCTTTACACCACTCCAGCCGACTCTTGGCATTGTGCAAAGTGATCTTAGGGTTGTTTGCGGCTGCTCGGCCATGGAAACCCATTTCATGTAGCTCCCGACGAACAGTTCTTGTCCTGACGTTGCTTCCAGAGGCAGTTTGGAATGTGGCAGTGAGTGTTGCAACCGGGGACAGGCGATTTTTACATGCTACGCGGTTCAGCACTCGGCGGTACCGTTCGGTGAACTTGTGTGGCCTACCACTTCGCGGGTGAGCCGTTGTTGCTCCTAGATGATTCCACTTCCAAATAACAGCACTTACAGTTGACCGGGGCAGCTCTAGCAAGGCAGAAGTTAGACGAATTGACTTGTTGGAAAGGTGGCATCCTATAACGGTGCCACATTGAAAGTCACTGAGCTCTTCAATAAGGCCATTTACTGCAAATGTTTGTCTATGGAGATTGCATGGCTGTGTGCTCGATTTGTGCACCTGTCAGCAACGGTGTGGCTGAAATAGCCGAATCCACTAATTTGAATGACTATAAATTGATCTCTGAATGTGCTATCATGATGAAACCACTCTCTCTGGCTGCTTCATCACGATGTAACGATAGCACACCTGATTCTAATAATTAGCTGGTTGATAAGCTGAACCAGGTTAGTTACAACTGGGGTTGGAACGATAACCTACAAGAGGGTAGCTCTCCAGGAACGGGGTAGGAGACCCCTGTTCTACGTGGTCTGATGTAAAACCACCATACAATAAATATGGATATT
Organism: Coregonus lavaretus; assembly: GCF_964263955.1. Lineage (NCBI taxonomy): Eukaryota > Metazoa > Chordata > Actinopteri > Salmoniformes > Salmonidae > Coregonus > Coregonus lavaretus. The sequence continues at coordinate 20,917,982 of NC_140005.1, forward strand.
TTCTATCAATCTTCTAAATTTGTCTGCCTTTATGGATTCACAGAAGATATATATTTAAGCTGTACAGGACACTGTAGCATCAAACAGATGCTAGACATTCAGATATCTGACATTCAAAATCTAAAATTACAGGGGAGTGTACACTATTTATTGCTCATGTAGTATATGAAGAATTATGAGTTTGCTAATGTTTTCAAGTGGAACCTGAGAGGATGTTTATTTAGTGTCAGAGGGAATTGTTTTAGGGTGACGCCCCATAGAAGACAGGGGATTGGACAGTAGAGGGAGCCACCCATATTTTTGTATATCTTATAAGTATAGGCTAGAGACAAAGAACGTTAGAGCAGACATTGTAATTTGGAGGACACTGCTCTCCGGGTGATCATGACATCCGTAAACTTATGCTGAAATCTTGTGATATGAATAAAACTTATGATCAAAGTTCAGTATAAGCGGACTCCTTTGTTTAACAGCAATAATTAGCAACATTGACTCGACACTACACTCACACAAGAGAACTGGGTATTCAACACGAATATTATATGGTAAAAGTAACATACAAAAAAAACATTTTATGAACATTGTAGGACAGTTCAGTGTGTCCGGATGTGTCTCAGGTGTAGAGACACACAAGTACAGAGAACTGTAGCAACAGATTGTTACACCAGATAATGTGATTTACCCAAAGATTTTTGCCAACATCTTGTCTATTTCAAGTCTTCTCTCATTCATTGAGACCGGTGGATGTCCATCCCAAAGTGCTGTTTGTCAATGAGAGAAGACTTAGACAATATGGCAGCGTACACATTGTTGGATTACTTCATGGAGCGAAGAAGTATTTATTTTAATAACGTAGCATTTTCAACTGGACTCAGACATTTTATGAGACTCCTGTTTCCCCGAATCGAGGACAAAGATGGCATCGCTAAGGTTGGCCAAATATGATCTGTGCTAGACCAAACAGTACCTATCCTGTAACTCCCAGTAATGGATACCAAAGATCTTCGGTTAAATCACATTATCTGGTGTAACAATCTGTAGCTAAGAGAACTGGTGGTAATGAAATGTCCATTCACAAAGAAACATACAGTAAGAAAATACAATATGATTAGTGTAGTTAAGTTCAGGGAATACTTGTAAAGCTGTGGAAGGAGTGATGTCATGATTGATCAAACTGCCATTCAGCTCCTCATGAGTCATCTGCTTGAAATCCAGCATAATGTCTAATGCGAGAGAGAGATACAGTTCACGGGATACAGTTCTGCTACAATGACACACACACAGGCAAAGGAATTTTGTTTCTGTATCTAGAATCCACTCCAGGAAGAAGCCCAAGCACCACGGTATTGTCTGTAAGACAAACACATTTAATAAATTATACTCTATTGTAGTTTGAACGACAGTTGAACTGTGCCAGCATAACATCAACATTTGGGTAGACTAGTTGAACATGCATACATGTGCACAGGCACAGCGATTACATTTACAACAATATCTAGCCTTATAGAAACCAATATGGCATAAACCTCAACATTTGCACAGTGACCAGACTGTACAAATGTACCTAGGTAGGTAGGCATACCTACGGACATGTCTATCAGGCATGCTTAGGCAAATATTTTTTATAGTAAAACCAGCTTAAGTTTTAGAGATTTAGAGACAGTAAATTGTTGTATTATTGTTTCTCCTCACTGTTTGCTAGTAAACTTAGCTAGCTAGCCTGCTGGATATACAATACTTGGACGATGGGGCTGCTGGAGGCAGCTACAGGGCGTATCGGCGATTTAGGAGAGGAGGCCACCAGGTTTGGGGGGCTGGAAGGGTGCTTGGCGGAGCCTAGAGGTAGAGCAGAGCCAACTCCCCATACTCAGGCTAGGCAGCGTGAGACTGGGCAGGTTCCGAGTTATGCAGAGCTACTTACTGTGCCGCGAGTGTTCCGGCACAGTCCTGTACGTCCTGTGCTAGCACCACGCACGTGTCGTGCTAAGGTGGGCATGCAGCCAGGACGGAGTGTGCCGGCTCAACGCTCGTACCCCTCCTCGGTCCCGGATATCCTGCGCCAGTGCCACGTGCTGTAGTGTCAGTACGAGTGCACAGCCCTGTACGTCCTGTGCTGATGCCTCACACAGAGTTTGTGGAAATAGGCATTCAGCCAGGACGGGTTGTGTCAGCTCTCCGTTCCAGACCTCCAGTCCGTCTCCACAGTCCAGCCCGGCCTGTTCCTGTCCCTCACACCAAGCCTGTGGTGCGCGTCACCAGCCTGTTCCGGCCCGTTCCTGCTCCCCGCACCAAGCCAGTGGTGCGCGTCGTCAGCCCGGTCCGGCCCGTTCCAGTCCCCCGCACCAAGCCAGTGGTGCGCGTCACCAGCCCGGTCCGGCCTGTTCCTGCTTCCCGCACCAAGCCAGTGGTGCGCATCGTCAGCCAGGTCCGGCCTGTTCCTGCTCCCCGCACCAAGCCAGTGGTGCGCGTCGCCAGCCCGGTCCGGCCTGTTCCTGCTCCCCGCACCAAGCCAGTGGTGCGCGTCGTCAGCCTGGTCCGGCCCGTTCCTGCTCCCCGCACCAAGCCAGTGGTGCGCGTCGTCAGCCCGGTCCGGCCCGTTCCTGTCCCCCGCACCAAGCCTGTGGTGCGCGTCGCCAGCCCGGTCCGGCCTGTTCCTGCTCCCCGCACCAAGCCAGTGGTGCGCGTCGTCAGCCCGGTCCGGCCCGTTCCTGCTCCCCGCACCAAGCCAGTGGTGCGCATCGCCAGCCCGGTCCGGCCTATTCCTGCTCCCCGCACAAAGCCAGTGGTGCGCTCGTCAGCCCGGTCCGGCCCGTTCCTGCTCCCCGCACCAAGACAGTGGTGCGCGTCGTCAGCCCGGTCCGGCCCGTTCCTGCTCCCCGCACCAAGACAGTGGTGCACGTCGTCAGTCCGGCACGGCCCGTGCCTGTTCCACCGGTGCCTCGTCCGGCACCGGTCAGCTGCTCCACTCCGGAGCCAGAGCATTCCGCTCCACCGGTGTCCAGTCCAGCTCCGGCCAGCGGGGCCAGACCAGACCAGGGGCGCTACGGGGGGGTGGAAAGAGAGTGGTGGTCACGCCCGGAACCGGAACCGCCGCCGAGGCGGAATGCCCACCCGGCCCCTGCCCTGTTGTATTTGGTTGGCGCGGTTGCAGTCCACGCCTTTGGGGGTGGGGGGGGGGGGGGGGGGGGGGGGTACTGTCACGCCCTGGCTCTGGGGACTCTTTAATGTTGAGCCAGGGTGTGTAGATTTATTGTTTAGTTTTCTATGTGTTTCATTCTAGATCGTTTATTTCTAGAATGAAATATATATATGTTGGCCAGGGTGGTTCCCAATCAGAGACAGCTGTAGCTTGTTGTCTCTGATTGGGGACCATACTTAGGCAGCCTTTTGGCATGTATGTTTTGTGGGATCTTGTTCCGTAAGGTTTGTTTTGGTGTATTAACCTAGGACTTCACGTATCGTTTGGTTTGTTGTTTTGTTCGTGTGGTGTACTTAAATAAAGATGTACGCTTACCACGCTGCGCCTTGGTCCGCTTCTATCGACGATCGTGACAAGACGGAAGCCACTCCTTAGGGCACATGACAGTCCGCTTGGAGTTTGCAAAAAGGCACCTAAAGGACTCTGACCATGAGAAACAAGATTATCTGGTCTGATGAAACCAAGATTGAAGTCTTTGGCCTGAATACCAAGCGTCACGTCTGGAGGAAACCTGGCACCCGCCATACAGTGAAGCATGGTGGTGGTGGCATCATGTTGTGGGGATGTTTTCAGGGGCAGGGACTGGGAGACTAGTCAGGATCGAGGGAAAGATGAACGGATCAAAGTATAGAAGGATCCTTGATGAAAACCTGCTCCAGAGCGCTCAGGACCTCAGACTGGGGCGAAGGTTCACCTTCCAACAGGACAACAACCCTAAGCACACAGCCAAGACAACGCAGGAGTGGCTTCGGGACAAGTCTCTGAATATCCTTGAGTGGCCCAGCCAGAGCCCGGACTTGAACCCGATCCAACATCTCTGGAGAGACATGAAAATAGCTGTGCAGCGACACTCTCCATCCAACCTGACAGAGCTTGAGAGGATCTGCAGAGAAGAATGGGAGAAACTCCCCAAAAACAGGTGCCAAGCTCGTAGTGTCATACCCAAGAAGTCTCAAGGCTGTAATCGCTGCCAAAGGTGCTTCAACTGCACTGTCGGAGCTAGAAGCACAAGCATTTCGCTACACCCATAATAACATCCGCAATAACATCTGCTAAACACGTGTATGTGACAAATACAATTTGATTTGATTTGAACAAAGTACTGAGGAAAGGGTCTGGATAGTTAAGTAAATGTGATATTTCAGTTTTTTATTTTTAATAAATATGCAATAATTTCTAAAAACCTGTTTTTGCTTTGTCATTATGGGGTATTGTGTGTAGATTGATAAGGGGAAAAAAACAATTTCATCAATTTTAGAATAAGGCTGTAACGTAACAAAATGTGGAAAAAGTCTGTATACTTTCCGAATGCACTGTATGGTTGAACGTCACAATGTAGCCAATAGAACATCAATAAATGCTCCATGGTCGAATTTGTGTTGATTATAGGAATCACTTGAAGCCATTTAATCCATTCAGTTCTTTCAGTTTTGCCCAAAGGATTGTGTTGTTAGTGTCCGTGCACGAAGCGTCCGTGCCAGTGCACGAAGCACCGCCCAACACAAGTTGTAGTCTTTCAGAGACTGGAAAAAATGTGTCTGCTTGTATAGCAATTAAAAAATGTGTCTGCTTGGTTAGCAATGACTCTGCCGATAGGAACATCGCTGAAAGACGTTCAATGGCTCTATCGAACAAGGACAACCATATCTAAACCCACAAAAACATACAGTGTGATCAGTATAACATAGAGCCTTCGCAAAATGCCACAAAGCAGGAATACATTTATTTAAAGATTTTGTCCTCCCCATCAATACACCGGAAGCCGTCATAGGGTGTATCTTTCAGCGCACTGTCACGATCGTCTGAAGGAGGAGACCAATGCGCAGCGTTGCGAGTGAACATGATTTATTAAATAACGTACTCACGAAAACAAAACAAAAGACGATACGTGAAGTCCTCAAGTTACAAAATACTGACACACGGAACATGTAACCAGGAAACAAAAACCCACAACCACAAGGTGAACACAGACAGTTTAAATATGGCTCCCAATCAGAGATAACGAGCCGACAGCTGACACTCGTTACCTCCGATTGGGAGTCACTGACCAAACATAGAACGAGAACACCTAGACACTAAACACAGTACAAAACACACGGAAATCTACACACCCTGACTCAACATAAAAAGTCCCAGAGCCAGAGTGTGACAGTACCCCCCCCTAAAGGCGCGGACTCCGACCGCGCCTACACCCCAAATAGGGGAGGGCTGGGTGGGTGTTGCTCCTCGGAGGCGGCTCCGGCTCCGGGCTTGACCACCACCCTTCTTCAATCCTCCCGTAGCGCCCCCGGTCCGATCTAACCCAGCTGGTAGGATCTGGACTGACGACGCGCACCCCTGGCTTGGCGCGTGCGGCAGGAACGGACCGGACCTGGCTGACGATACGCACCCTAGGCTTGATGCGTAGAGCCGGAACGGGCCTCACCAGGCTGACGACTCGCATCCCTGGCTTTGTGCGAGTAGCAGGAATGGGCTGGATCAGGCTGACGGCTCGCACCCTTGGCTTGGTGCGAGTAGCAGGGACGAGCTGAACCAGGCTAACGACTCGCACCCTTGGCTTGGTGCGAGTAGCAGGATCGGGCTGGACCAGGCCGACGACTCGTACCCCTGGCTTGGTGCGAGTAGCAGGAACGGGCTGGACCAGGCTGACGACTCGCACCCTTGGCTTGGTGCGAGTAGCAGGAACGGGCTGGACCAGGCTGACGACTCGCACCCTTGGCTTAGTGCGAGTGGCAGGAACAGGCCGGGCCGGGCTGGCGACGCGCACCGTAGGTTTAGTGCGAGTGGCAGGAACAGGCCGGGCCGGGCTGGCGACGCGCACCGTAGGTTTAGTGCGAGTGGCAGGAACAGGCCGGGCCGGGCTGGTGACGCGCACCGTAGGTTTGGTGCGAGTGGCAGGGACAGGCCGGGCTGGGCTGGCGGCGCACACCGTAGGTTTGGTGCGAGTGGCAGGAACAGGTCGGGCTGGGCTGGAGACGCACACCGTAGGCTTTGTGCGTAAAGCAGGAACAGGCCGGGCTGGGCTGACGACGCGCACCACTGCCTTGGTGGGAATGGCAGGAACAGGCCGAACCGTACTGGGGACACAAACCACTGGCTCCACGCAGGGATCAGGAACGGGCCGGACCGGACTGGTAACACATCCCAGTACCTCTCGCCGTGCCTCCACACTTTCCCTCTCCTCTGTGCCCAGTGGCCCCCCTAACCTGGCGGCCCTCTCTGCCAACGCTTTGCACCACTCTAACCCGTCCCGCTGCTTGATCCAGTCGAGGTTTCCACGGCGATCTGCCAGCGATGGCTCCTGAACACGCTGCTTGGTCTGGTTATGGTGGGTGTCTCCAGCCCTTTACCACCAGTGCATACACCACGCACCAAGCCTCCTGTGTGTCCCCAGAGTCCTGTGCGTCCTGTTGCTGCTTCCCGCACTAGCCCTGAGATGCGTGTCCTCAGCCCGGTACCTCCAGTTCCGGCACCACGCATCAGGCCTACGGTGCGTCCCCAGGGCCAAGCATGCCCTGTTGCTTCTCCCCGCACTAGCCCTGAGATGCGTGTCCTCAGCCCGGTACCTCCTGTTCCGGCACCACGCACCAGGCCTACGATGCGCCTCAGACGGCCAGAGTCTGCCGTCTGCCCAACGGGGCCTGAACTGTCCGTCTGCCCAACGCCGTCTGAAATGTCCGTCTGCCCAACGGCGCCTGAACTGCCCGTCTGCCCAACGCCGTCTGAACTGTCCGTCTGCCAAGCGCCGCAGGAACTGCCCGTCTGTACTGAGCCTGCAAAGCCGCCCGTCTGCCATGAGCCTTCAGAGCCGTCCGCCAGACCGGAGCCGCTAGAGCTCTCCGCCAGACAGGAGCAGCCAGAGCCTTCCGCCAGACAGGATCAGCCAGAGCCTTCCGCCAGACAGGAGCAGCCAGAGCCTTCCGCCAGACAGGATCAGCCAGAGCCTTCCGCCAGACAGGATCAGCCAGAGCCTTCCGCCAGACAGGATCAGCCAGAGCCTTCCGCCAGACAGGATCAGCCAGAGCCTTCCGCCAGACAGGATCAGCCAGAGCCTTCCGCCAGCCAGGATCTGCCAGAGCCGTCCAGCCAGGATCCGCCAGAGCCGTCCAGCCAGGATCCGCCAGAGCCGTCCAGCCGGGATCCGCCAGAGCCGTCCAGCCGGGATCCGCCAGAGCCTTCCGCCAGCCAGGATCCGCCAGAGCCGTCCAGCCAGGATCCGCCAGAGCCGTCCAGCCAGGATCCGCCAGAACCAGCTAGTCAGGTACTGTCCCTTAGTCCGGTGCTGCCCCTTAGTCCGGTGCTGCCCCTTAGTCCGGTGCCGCCCCTTAATCCAGTGGGGTTTAATTGGGGGGTGGTCATGTGGAGGAGGCTAGGGAAGCGGGTGGTGACTAAGGTGGGGTGGGGACCACGACCAGGGCCAGAACCGCCACCGTGGACAGACGCCCACCCAGACCCTCCCCGAGACTGTATGCTGGTGCGCCCGGAGTGCGCACCTTTAGGGGGGGGTACTGTAACACTCTGGCTCCGGGACTTTTGGATTTGAGCCAGGGTGTATTTGTTTTGTTGGGTATTTGTTGTGGGGTTGGTTGTAAGGGTGTATTCGGTTGGTTGTGTTTTGGGTGTATTTCTATGTTGGTAGTTCTGTTGTGTGTATTTCTAGGTTTGGTCATTGACTCCCAATCGGAGGTAACGAGTGTCAGCTGTCGGCTCGTTATCTCTGATTGGGAGCCATATTTATTCTGTATTTTTTCTTGTGGGCATTGTGGGTTATTGTTCCTGTTTAGTCTTTGTCACTATTGGACTTCACATTCGTCGCTTTGATTTGTTGTTTTTGGTTGCTTTAAGTAAATAAAGTCAACATGTTCTTTTCACTCGCTGCGCCTTGGTCTCCTTCACTCCTCGACGACCGTGACACGCACGAAGCACAGACCTGCCTTCCTCCTGGGCAATTATGTGTGAAACACATTTCACTGTCCTAGAAATGCCTCGGACATAATGAAAAGAAACCCGGATTCCCCCAGGGTGAAATTCCCCTTTAAGACAAAAACAAAAGTAGGGTGGTTAGTCAGGGTGGATGGTAGACGTATAACACGAACGTCTAGCAACCCAAAGATTGCGTGTTCGAATCTCATCATGGACAACTTTAGCATTTTAGCTAATTAGCAACTTTGCATTTACTTAGCATCTTAGCTAACGCTTCCCCTAACCCTAACCTTAACCCTTTAACATGACTCCTAACCCTAGCCTTAACCGTAACCTTAACCCCTAACCCTAACCCCTAGCCTAGATAACGTTAGCATTAGCCACCTAGTCACCTAGCTAATGTTAGCCACAACAAATTGGAATTCGTAACATATCATATGTTTAGCAAATGTGGAATATATTGTAAAAATTGCAAAATCGTAACATATTATACGAATTGTAATTTGTAACATGTCATATGAAATAGATGGTGGACATCCACAAATTAATACATACCATACGAAATGTAACATATCACACTAATTGGAGTGTCATTTACATTTACTATGTTACGTCTACCCCTGAGTCCAGGTTGCTTCGATATACAGAAAAATATATATATGTTTTTTTACATAGAATTAAGCATAATGATAATGGCTCTAGATTGCATTATTTCAGGTAATAAAAATGCTAAATTCTCCAACTTCCGGACCACCCCCTAACCATCCTCACGTACTTTGTGCCCCCTCAGATTTTGGGGTGCATGATGCCCCTGGCTGTGTTGTTACCCCGCTTAAACTTTTCCTTGTGGAAATGCTCCCATTATTTTGAGTTAATCGAGGAGAAAGAGAACAACAATTCAGTCAAATCGAGAGCTTGGGACTGACTATAAGGTTCTATATGCATTTTTATCCACATTTTGTTATTGACATAGCCTTATTCTGTTCAATGTTCTCTACCTATATTGTACTCTAAATATCCCAATTCATGTTGTTAAATTCAAAAGAATACCAGATAAAATTACACCATTCAACCCAATGAGGGTTCGGAACTTTAAAGTCAATTATCTCATAATCATCTTTTTCCAGACAGAACCGTATAGTCCCCAAGCTCTCGAAGTGCAAACTCTGCAAAGGCAGTATTGTTCTCTTTGCCCAGAAGCACCACATCAAACATGAAAAAGCATCTAGAACACAAATATCTTATGTTCTGAGAACATGGCAACCATGTTCTTTGTATGTTTGGTGGGACCTTGATGGAATATTCTCCTAACCCACAGAACTGGACACTTGAATGTTCTTATTTAACGTGTCTAGAACATTAATATTGTATATTATAAGAACATGGCAACCATGTTCTGTGTATGTTTGGTGCAGAGGAGGTTGGTGGCACCTTAATTAGGGAGGACAGGCTCTTGGTAATGGCTGGAGCAGAATGGTATCAAATACATTACATTTACATTTTAGTCATTTAGCAGACACTCTTCTCCAGAGCGACTTACAATTAGTGAGCGCATACATTTTTTTTCATATTGGCCCCCCGTGGGTAACGAACCCATAACCCTGGCGTTGCAAGCGCCATGCTCTACCAACTGAGCTACACGGGGCACATAGTTTCCATGTGTTTGATGCCATTCCATTTGCTCCGTTCTGGCCATTATTATGAGCCGTCCTCCCCTCAGCAACTTCATGTGGTTTGGTGGAACGTTGACGAAATATTATCCTAACCCACAGAAAACTGGACACAAATGCTTTTGCCATGTTCCCATGAAATGTGTCTAGAACACTAACATCTTATGTTCTGAGAACACGGCAACCATGTTCTGTGTATGTTTGGTGGGACGTTGATGGAATATTCTCCTAACCCACAGAAAACTGGACACTAATGTTCTTGCAACATTCTCATTTAATGTGTATAGTACATTCATATCTTAAGTTCTGAGAACATGGCAACCATGTTGTTTGTATGTTTGGTGGGACAATTAGGGAATATTATCCTAACCCATAGAAAACTAGACATATGAATGTTTTTGCAATGTTCCCATGAAACGTGTCAAGGACATTAATAACTTAAGTTGGTAACCATGTTCTGGGTAAGTTCTATTTGACATTAAGGGAATTGGTTCTTGGTCCTTGCACATCACAGGAGCATTCCTATGAAAACGTTAGTTAATGACCTAATGAGAGTCTTAAGGGAACGTTCTCTAAAGTCTTGGGAACGTTTGTTGTTAGCTGGGAAGCACCTCTCAATGCTCCTCAGTTGTAGGCCACAATCAATAAGCAGAGCTGTGGATCAGGGCTTTGCGGCCTGGTTTATTAGGACACGCTCAGTTGGGAAAAGTGCATAATGTTAACAAGCTAATGATGTTTTTCCCTTTAATTCCAGGAACATCCTTAATCTGCCTGTATTTATATTGTTGTTATGATTTTCCATGTAAGCCAAGGAGTTCAGCCCATGCTTCTCCCAGACGCAGAGGCTTTACATCACCATAGTAACAGGCTAGTTTGCTCAGTGGGCCTAATTATATGATTAGCTGCCATGCGTGCATCCACGCTAAACAGAGTGTGGCTCTTGCCAAGACCGCATGGCTGGGCAAGGTCTGCCACAGCATGTGCCATCTCCTTTTTTCTCTCTTCCCATAGCACCAAGGGCCGGGCTGGAGGTTTAGGGAGGGTTCAATGTTATGGAGTAGGCTGAGGATAGTTATTTCCAATCCACACATACGGGGTACATTAGGGTACAGTATGTCACATGTTACATAATATTATTCCCAAGCAGCTGTGCTGATGATGAATCTCTTCCTCCATGTGCGACTGTCAGTGTCAAGGGCATCGCAGTATCAGCTATGGACAGATTCAGCTACAGCTCCTAAAAACTAAGCAATAGGCTTCTGTATTCCTTTTAGTTGTGCTTTTGCAGTAAAAGACAACCCTTTCATTCAGTTTGAAGATCTGTGCGGTTGATATCTGAGAAGCTATTGTTTTTTCCCTCTGATATCTTACCCATTCGTGGGATAGCGCACTCTCTTGCGCTTCCAACCTTCTCTTGTTACTTGAAAAAATATACACAGCAATAATACAATTTATTTCCCCATTTCAAAACATAACAGCTCTGTCTGCTTCTCAAAGACAGTTCCATTTCGGGTGCTTAAGAGTGGTGCCAGAGGAGTGTTTTTGTCTGAGCAGTTACGTCCTGAGACTGCTTGACGCTTCTATATCTGACACTACAGAAGTTTTATAGGCTCCTGGGGCTGCCTGACTGACAGCATGAATTAGCCAGCTCTCCCTCTCCCTGAGAAGTTACATGGGGACACATATCCATCATGACACAACACAGTCTGAAAAACAACAGTCAAAATACTCTGTTCTAAACTTGGCAATACCCTCTTTATTTCCTTCAGTTTACTGAGGTTCATCCCTACTGTACAACTTTTTGAAACTACCATTTATTTCTCAGTAGAGTTTATTTGCACAAGACCATGACAACAGCATGGTCATGCCCATAAAAGAGTCAGTGGTTGGCCATCTGGGTAGTGAGGATCTCGTGTGAATGGTCCCTATGTGGTGTGCTGGCCTAACCTTCACAGCCGCCCACGCCACACGCCACTGTCTGCCTACAGGGAAAATGCACTGGGGAGGGTCTAAGTAGTAAATCCTGACAGAACTTCTGCCTTTTGTATTGACAGACCTCTATGATGTAAAGAATATCTGCAATAGTCTTGAGGAAGTATTAGAAACCCCAAAGAACTGCAGGACTGAAGGTCCAAACATTTGAGATACGCACACAGGAGAAGTCTGGATTTCTTTGGCAAATCAGAGACTAGACTGTTACCTCAGCTCTCACTGCTTCACCTAGAAACCCCTGTATGTGTGTATGTGTGTGTGTGTGTGTTACAGGACCGCTACCCTCTCCCCCTGATGAGAACGGCATTCGAGTTGTTGCAGGGAGCCCGGGTCTTCACCAAGCTGGACTTGCTTACATCCTGGTGAGGATTCGGGAGGGGGACGAGTGGAAGACAGCTTTTAACACACCCAGTGGGCATTACGAGTACCAAGTCATGCCGTTCGGTCTAGCCAATGAGCCTGCGGTGTTCCAGGCGGTAAATTACGTGCTCCGGGACCTCCTCGACTACAGCGTCTTCGTGTATTTGGATGACATCCTAATATTTTCAAAGGACATGAGTGAACACCAGCAGCACGTTCGGCAGGTCCTCCAACGCCTTCTCTGTCACCAGCTCTACGTCAAGGCGGAGAAGTGCGTGTTCCACACAGAGACAGTCTCCTTCCTGGGGTTCATCGTCACCCAGAGGGACCTCCGGATGGACCCAGCCAAGGTCAGCGTGGTAGAGGATCAACCCAGTGGCCTACCGCCTGCAACTTCCCCCCACCATGCGGGTGCATCCCACGTTCTATGTGTCCCTCCTCAAGCCCGTCGCCACCTGTCCCCTGGCTCCCCCTCCTTGTCCTGTTTCCCGGCTGTGCCACGTCGGAGGGCAGCCGACTTTTACTGTGGACCGGATCCTAGACTGCCGGCTGGTAGATAGGGGTCTCCAATTTCTGGTGGACTGGGAGGGTTATGGGCCAGAGGAGCGGTCCTGGGTGCCCAGGAGGGACATTCTGGACCCAGGGCTGATGACAACATTCTGTCGCCTCCACCCGGAGGCGCCGAGGTGAACGGCTGGGGCCGTTCGTCGGTGGGGGGGGGCACTGTTACAGGAGGGGGTCGTAGTTCCGGAGCGACCCACTAGGTGTCATCCTCCGACAACCTTAGGCAACCCTTCACTCACAGTCTGGACTAATCATTATCTTATTGGTGTCAACTGTGTCTACCTGTTCACCTGTGTATTTATGCCCTCACTTCCCTGTGTTCCCTTGCTCTGTTTTCTCTGCTAGTTCTCGATGCCAAACAGTACTAATCAGTGTCTGATCGCGAGACGTATGTACAGGTACTTGAGAAGTGTTCTCCCTGTTTCATTGTTGTTTTCAGTCATAGTTAGTATGACTGAAAGTCCGTTATTTTGTATCCTGGTTTTGGGACCACCAGTAAAGATCCTTGTTTCACCATCTCTGCCTACAGCCTACTGTCTATCCTGCACCGCACCTGGGTCACACCTCACACCAACCCTTACGTGTGTGTGTGTTATGTGAAGGAAATGTGGAAATTGGAATTGTCCCCAAAACTACTTATAATTACACAGCAATGACCTAACACATACACATTCACAACATAGGCATAACTGAAGTTATAAACTCCCCTCCCTATTTTAATGGATTAGGTCACTGTTTAATGACAAAGGTCAGGTCACACATAATATGGAATTAATATGTATTTATTTGTATTATTATTGTAGCCCTTTCCACTCACAGCCCCTGTCATCCCATATACTGGTTGAAAATTGTAGGTTTTGTCACTGATAAGTTCCTAAATTGGAACGCAGTGGCTGGTCAGTAACCATATAAGTAGAATGATTTATATGACAGTAACATGCTATACATGACATCAGAGCTCAGGTTTTACGCTTCACAGCGTTGTATCGGTTTGACTGACAGACGTTATAAACTTGAGCACTGGGTGCGACAAGAAGATGCCACGGTCCCTCCCTCTAATTGGGCTACTTTTGCGCATTTGTTGTTGTCTGAGTGAGGGAAATGCTGTAAATAGAGAGGAGTGATGTGGTCTGAAAGATGAGATGGATTATAATAAATACCACTTTGATGTCATACAAGCAAACCACACACCCGAGTCCAAATGTGTACTTTACATTTCCATATTTGAAAACTCATGTCATTTAAAGTATCAACATTTATAATAGCTATGTTTAATCCACAGTTACAAGGATGACATGCGTCATACCCTGGGTTGTCCTGAATAGAGTGAGAATATGTTAATTGTATTGTGAAGAAAATTTGTCGCGGAACACGTACTTCAACGCAAGCTACTGACTCCATCATGACTCCATCTCATGACTCCATCATCTTACAATCTGTTAGGCTTTCAAAAGGCACTTCAGACAAAAACTGTAAGATCATATTTTATAATTTAGCTAGCCATGTTGGCAATAGAATAAGCTTTCAAATGATGCCCACCTGACCCAGATTGCGATTTTTATTTTGGATTGCGTAAACAAGAGCAGTAATTGTGTGATGGTGGAGATGCAGGGCTGTGTTCCAAAGAAAAAACCACAAGTGTGCTTGCTTCAGTTCATCAATGGCAAAGCTAGGAGAGCTCAAAAGAGCACTTTATAGTTGAAGGCTCTTTCCTTGAGTCATAAAAGTGCATTGAAATTACTTAGGAACTGTGCACAGTTTGGAGAGGTGTGTGGTCACTTGGAGAGACCAGTTAGACCTCTTACTCACACCCTTGTAATATTTTATTATTATCTTGCACCTATTCCAAAATGCCAATGAATATTCTTATTATGTTACTAAATGTATCCAGAGTATTTTCAGATTTCATTGTTGACAAATGCTCTGAAAAGTACAGTAAATGTAAAATGCACATACAATCAACAGTGTAATGTTTGGATTCAGTCTTGAGTAAGGTGAACTGTTGTGTTCTCACTTTTGGCCTGATAATTTCCCCATAATCTCCAAATTGTTCTCTTTCATTATTGCTACCATGGTCATGCATATGGTTTTTATATTTCTTCTGTTAGAAACATTTCAATTAGCCAATTTCCACGAGTGTAAGAGGTTAACCTTTATTTTAACAGGGAAATCCCACTGAGACCAAGGCCTCTTTTGCAAGGGAGCCCTGCATGTACACAATGTTAAAAAAATCTAGTTGTTTCAACTAAATATTATTCAGTAACTGGTTCCACAGCATTTTTTTTGTTTAACATAACATTTTTAGTTGGATCAAAATTTGCTCCAACGTGAGAAAAACTAGGCAAAAATTCAGTCAACTTAAAATCATGTGTTCGCTCAAATTGACTCATACAGTTCATTCAATACAAATTATTATTTGGGCATCTTACCTTTAAAAAAAAGGCTGTGGACATAGATACACACACACACACACACACACAAACACACACACACACAGTGCTTTTAACATACAGCATTTCAATTTGCTGTACATATTTGACAAACGTTGACATACATGATTACATTGTGCATGTTCATTTATACAGTTATATACACTGCTCGAAAAAATAAAGGGAACACTAAAATAACACATCCTAGTTCTGAATGAATGAAATAATCTTATTAAATACTTTTTTCTTTACATAGTTGAATGTGCTGACAACAAAATCACACAAAAATTATCAATGGAAATCAAATGTATCAACCCATGGAGGTCTGGATTTGGAGTCACCCTCAATATTAAAGTGGAAAACCACACTACAGGCTGATCCAACTTTGATGTAATGTCCTTAAAACAAGTCAAAATGAGGCTCAGTAGTGTGTGTGGCCTCCACGTGCCTGTATGACCTCCCTACAACGTCTGGGCATGCTCCTGATGAGGTGGCGGATGGGATCTCCTCCTAGACCTGGACTAAAGCATCCGCCAACTCCTGGACAGTCTGTGGTGCAACGTGGCGTTGGTGGATGGAGCGAGACATGATGTCCCAGATGTGCTCAATTGGATTCAGGTCTGGGGAACGGGCGGACCAGTCCATAGCATCAATGCCTTCCTCTTGCAGGAACTGCTGACACACTCCAGCCACATGAGGTCTAGCATTGTCTTGCATTAGAAGGAACCCAGGGCCAACCGCACCAGCATATGGTCTCACAAGGGGTCTGAGGATCTCATCTCGGTACCTAATGGCAGTCAGGCTACCTCTGGCGAGCACATGGAGGGCTGTGCGGCCCCCCAAAGAAATGCCACCCCACACCATGACTGACCCACCGCCAAACCGGTCATGCTGGAGGATGTTGCAGCCAGCAGAACGTTCTCCACGGCGTCTCCAGACTCTGTCACGTCTGTCACATGTGCTCAGTGTGAACCTGCTTTCATCTGTGAAGAGCACAGGGCGCCAGTGGCGAATTTGCCAATCTTGGTGTTCTCTGGCAAATGCCAAACGTCCTGCACGGTGTTGGGCTGTAAGCACAGCCCTCACACCACCCTCATGGAGTCTGTTTCTGACCGTTTGAGCAGACACATGCACATTTGTGGCCTGCTGGAGGTCATTTTGCAGGGCTCTGGCAGTGCTCCTCCTGCTCCTCCTTGCACAAAGGTGGACGTAGCAGTCCTGCTGCTGGGTTGTTGCCCTCCTACGGCCTCCTCAACGTCTCCTGATGTACTGGCCTGTCTCCTGGTAGCGCCTCCATGATCTGGACACTACGCTGACAGACACAGCAAACCTTCTTGCCACAGCTCGCATTGATGTGCCATCCTGGATGAGCTGCACTACCTGAGCCACTTGTGTGGGTTGTAGACTCCGTCTCATGCTACCACTAGAGTGAAAGTACCGCCAGCATTCAAAAGTGACCAAAACATCAGCCAGGAAGCATAGGAACTGAGAATTGGTCTGTGGTCACCACCTGCAAAACCAGTCCTTTATTGGGGGTGTCTTGCTAATTGCCTATAATTTCCACCTGTTGTCTATTCCATTTGCACAACAGCATGTGACATGTATTGTCAATCAGTGTTGCTTCCTAAGTGGACAGTTTGATTTCACAGAAGTGTGATTGACTTGGATTTACATTGTGTTGTTTAAGTGTTCCCTTTATTTTTTTGAGCAGTGAATATTCAGTGCACAAATTATACAACATTTACATTTACAAATACAACGTAATAAAAACATACAATATTTAGAAGCAATTTAAGAAAAGCAATCACATTCCTCAACAAGGAGGTCCTCCATCAACAACCTGAACTGCCCTAGATGTAACAGAACATCAATGTGCAGAGAGCTCCCCACTTGGCACAAACTGGTTAAATCAACGTTGTTTCAACGTTGTTTCAATGTTATTTGTCTTGTGATGTGAAATCTACGTGGAAAAAAACATTGGATTTGAAAAAAAGGCATCTATTGTTTTGAGGGTGAAATTTCAACCACAGGATTAGGTCATCATGGTAACCAATTTTCAACATAGACAAACCTTGTATAAAATATGTTTAATATGCACCTTTGAAACAACGTCAGATCTTCAACGTAAAAAAAACAATGGGCTGTGCAGCACCTCCTATTGGAGAGTTGATCTATCCCCTTGGTCTCCCACCCAGGGTTTTAACCAAGCACAGCCCTGATTAGCTTTGATATTTGTCACTGACTACTACCAATGTGCTATCATGAAAATGATTGTTAAGAAATCTCCCATTAATAGATAGACTGTTGCTATTAAAGTCATTCCAAATGATAGGTTTAACAGAGCAAATAAAATGTAGCCTAACAATACTTTATCAACCATATGTCATCAATAATGCTATTTAGGCCTATATAGCATTTGGGAAGCTATTGTTTAAATTCAGCCCAGGATTCAACTAAAACTAGACAATACATACAGGCCTAGAGTTTCAAGCTTTGGTTGATTTCAAATGGAATCTAAAAGTTAATAATAAATATGTTGGATTCATGTCTCCATCTTAACTAAAAGGTTTTTTTTAAAGTTGAAGAATTGGACTAAATCAAATCAAACTGTATTTATAGTGCATTTAAAGATTGATTTGATTTAGTCCTATTCTTTAACTTCGATTTCTGGTTGAGATGGAGACGTGAATCCAACATATCAATGATTAATCTGTAGACAAACTGTAATTAAAGCTAGACTAAGTCAGTGGAATAGATGGAACTATCCATCTCCTTCAAAGGTTGATATTTGGTTCCGTTGACAACCAAACACAATTCAGTATAACTTTTGCAATACAGTAAATAGCCTATTAACTTGCCAACAAGTTAACAAATGATATGTTGGATACACGTCTCCATCTCAACAAAAAATAAAAGTTAAAGAATAGGATTAAGCCAGTGGCTCAGATGGAACTATCCAAACAGTAGATACATCTCCTTTAAACACAATTCAATATTACTTTTGTAAGACAATAAATAGCCTAATGTTAAGGCTATCTTACAAACTAACGTAACATTATTTATTCAACCTTAAAATGAGTAACACATCCATGGCCACATTTTGAGGTTATTGTAACAATAAATGTCTACTTATGTAATCATTGAAAGCGTGCAAGTTCAGGGTCGCAGGTCTGTGAAAATCTTCACAATTGCTATAATAATCTGCACAGAATCTCGAACAGCAATGATCACTCACACCTTGCACTTGTACTATAATGTAATCTCAACTGCAATCCAGGTCATTTGGTTGTGCTATTAGACGAAGCACAGTGATAGCACATTAAGTTGTTGTATAAGAAAACAAAATATCTGACATTGTTTTGACAACACATGGGAATTCAACAAACTTTTAGCTCTCTTTTTGAGTGGGTGAAAATAGGTTGGAATCTCATTGAGCAATGTCTCCCAAATATTACCCAATTCTCCATGTTGAAATGATGTGGTATGCCCAGTGGGTCTGCAGATTATTCCATACACGGGGCGCAAAAGAACTGAATACAGATTTAACTAATTCCATAGAGATCAACGGGACCTCTAGAGTAAGCCATCCATGTGATCAGGTCTGAGGTGGTATCCAGGACCGTAAAGCTACGTTTAACTGATTGTTGGGATTTACTTCATTAATTTGTTTTATTATATCCTGTACATAGCAAGGCATTAAACGTAGACTCATTGTGCACTCATTATAATGTATGTTACAGGAGTGGGTCGCAGTTACGGAGCGACCCACTAGGTGTCACCCTCCGACAACCATAGGCACCTCCTCACTCACAGTAGGGACTAATTATCTGCCTATTGGTG
Source organism: Coregonus lavaretus (assembly GCF_964263955.1). Taxonomy (NCBI): domain Eukaryota; kingdom Metazoa; phylum Chordata; class Actinopteri; order Salmoniformes; family Salmonidae; genus Coregonus; species Coregonus lavaretus. The sequence continues at coordinate 20,936,959 of NC_140005.1, forward strand.
TCACCTGTGTCTATCTGATTCACCTGTGTATTTATGCCCTCACTTCCCTGTGTTCCCTTGCTCAGTTTTATCAGCTAGTTCCTTAATGTCAAGCAGTACGTATCAGTGTCGGATCACGTGACGGAATTACAGGTACCCGAGAAGTGTTCTCCCTGTTTTCTTTCCAGTCCGAGTTAGTATTTCGCATTGTTTGCTGTCAGCCTGTTTTTTGGAGACCTATGTGCTCCTCATTTATTTTCCTGTATAGTCTGTTGTTTTGTATCCTGGCTTTTGGACCACCAGTAAAGATCCTTGTTTCACCATCCTTGCCTACTGTCTACTGTCTATCCTGCACTGCACCTGGGTCACACCTCACACCAACCCTTACAAATGTCAACTGGAACAATATCCTGACTCCTGGACAATGCTTATGGGTATGTCATAATTCCAGAGGGGGTTTTCAAAAGAGGGGAAACATATTTTTGGGTTAAACAGAGAAACCAATGGAACATCAAAGACCATCTCTGGAATACATTAGATTGAAATTTGACTGTAAATTAGGACTCTTTCCATTTTGGATTGAACACAACTAAATTATTTGTGTGCTGCGCAGTGTTCTGATGACAGACTGACATTCTCTAATAAATGGATAAGTTAAAGGAAGGATCATGCTTATTAAACTGACAGGCAGAAGCTGATGATTTCCGCTCTGGGTCCAAAATTGACAGCCAGATAATCTTGGGGAAAGAAAGTCCCTGTTTATCTGAATGGGACCAATACTTCCAGCAATATTCTAAGACCATGGCACACTGTTGTGGAGACTTGGAGTGCATGCTTGGTATTTTCAACCTCATAAAAACACTTTTTTTTTTTGGATCAGCTTAATATTGCAGATAGATTGTAACTTCCATCAATGTAATTGTCTGCATCACTTCCAATCCCCCATGTTATATATATATACATACATACATACATATCCATTTTTAAAAATATATTCCCCTTTATTACTTTCCAACCCCACCACCCTTTCCCTAATTGGAGTAAACTAGTGAACAACAATGCTTAGGCCTCTACTTCCAGCTTATACTTACTATATACATTTTATGGACACAGTCAATTTTACAATAATTATATTTTGTTTGTTTTTTCTCCTGAACTTCTTCTACTCTCAACCTCTCCGATCATTTTCATGATGTCCATCCGGTTTGTTTCTATATGCCATATCTTTCTAACTGTGCTCTTTCACAAAAGCTCCCAACCTACAACCTATATACTTATTATGGACAAAGTATTACATTACACGCCTTGGTCTTACATTATTAGTTATCTTGTTATTAGTTGTTGTTAGTTGTTATTAGTCCCATCCTTCAACTCCATTCAACACAACCCATCTATATCTTAACACCATCCATATAGGATTTCTATTTGCCATATATCTTTCAACTGTACTGTGATATTTTACAAACGTTCTGAACCTTTCTATTCTCATTGTTTCTACAGATTGTAAATTGAAAATAATTGTTTTTGCTAAAAAAACACTTGTTACATTTATATGCATTTTTCAAATGTCGCCTTTAATTCAATGATTCAGACAGACTTTGATGTCTTTACTTCATGGGAAAGTCATTGTCCACTTTAGATGTGTATTTTCCTTCCATTTAATATTTGTCTCTTGTCTTTCTGACGCTTACTTGTCTTTTTGTCTAGTAAAACTTTTAGTTGAAAGCACTAACGCGATGCGGCGGTGCTCCGCTTTCTGACGGAGTGCAACTTCGGTTGACTCTGGTATGCAGGAGTGTCTCAAATGGAAAGACTGAACCTCTAGGGCTTCTGAAGCCAAAGCTCAGGCACAATGTTACACTGTATTTCCAGGGATGGTACTTGACAGTAGAACAGATACTTTATGAATTACATCTGTCTGCTCAATCTCTCCGACGGCTTCTGTCTATAGTCACTATGGTTACTACTTCCTCTAATAAACAGTCTTTTTAACATGCCTTTCAGGACCCTGGCAGGGGGAGTGAGATTATTTACAGCACAGAGCTGTAGCTGGTAGCAGAGTAGAGGGAGGGCCGATGTGGGAGGTTATGGCCGGCAGTGTGTACATGCAAAATACGAAGAACCCAAGCTGAAAAAAGGTTGGTTGGTACAAGTTTAGTTTTCCTGTCAGAAATACAATTCAGCAGGTCTGGGGCCTTGGGCTAGGGGGAAGTGCAAGTGAATGGGGGGGGGGGGTCAGGCAGCTAGCTTTGCTGAACCGGAGGCACGTACTGCGGCTACTCTGTCTCCTCGCATGCGCCCCACACCCCACACCCCATCCAAGCTCCCCATGGTGTCAGATTAGAGAAAGACTAAAGCGGTACAGAACGTCTCCAGCCTGCTCTGAATTAACCCATGTGAAAACAAGCCTCCCTCAGAGTTCACCCACAGTGCTCATTTCTGCAGGCTCCAGACCGAAGCACAGCCGAGCACAGCTCGGGGAGGCTACACACACCACTGGCTGTGGGAAAGGTATATAAAGGGGAAAGGAGGAATAGTGGAGAGGGACAACACAACTGTCTATACAGATACTATGCATTTGGAAAGTATTCAGACCCCTTGACTTTCTTTTGGCACGTTACAGCCTTATTCTAAAATGTATTAAATAGTTTTTTTCCCCCCTCATCAATCTACACACAATGCCCCATAATAACAAAGCAAATCCAGGTTTTTAGATTTTTTTGCAAATGTATTACAAATTAAAAACTGAAATATCACATTTACATAAGTATTCAGACCCTTTACTCACTACTTTGTTGAAGCACCTTTGGCTGCGATTACAGCCTTGAGTCTTCTTCGGTATGATGCTACAAGTTTGGCACACCTGTATTTGGGGTGTTTTTCCCATTCTTCTCTGCAGATCCTCTCAAGCTCTGTCAGGTTGGATGGGGAGCTTCGCTGCACAGCTATTTTCAGGACTCTCCAGAGATGTTGGATTGGGTTTAAGTCCGAGCTCTGGCTGGGCCACTCAAGGATATTCAGAGACTTGTCCCGAAGCCACTCCTGCGTTGTCTTGGCAGTGTGCTTAGGGTCATTGTCCTGTTGGAAGGTGAACCTTCGCCTCAGTCTGAGCGCTCTGGAGCAGGTTTTCATCAAGGATCTCGCTGTACTCTGTGCTCCATTAATTTTTCCGTAGAACCTGACTAGTCTCCCAGTCCCCACAGCATGATGCTGCCTCCACCATGCTTCACTGTAGGGATGGTGCCAGCTTTCCTCCAGATGTGACGCTTGGCATTCAGGCCAAAGCGTTCAATCTTTGTTTCATCAGACCAGAGAATCTTGTTTCTCATGGTCTGAGAGTCTTTACGTACCTTTTGGCAAACTCCAAGCAGGCTGTCATGTGCCTTTTACTGAGGAGTGGCTTCCGTCTGGCCATTCTACCATAAAGGCCTGATTGGTGGAGTGATGCAGAGATGGTTGTCCTTCTGGAAGGTTCTCCCATCTCCACAGAGTAACTCTGGAGCTCTGTCAGAGTGACCATAGGGTTCTTGGACACCTCACTGACCAAGGCCCTTCTTCCCCGATTGCTAAATTTGGCCGGGTGGCCAGCTCAAGGAAGAGTCTTTGTCACGGACGTTGAAGGACGGGTATGACCAAAGGCGCAGCGTGAAATGCGTACATGTTTATTTCACCGATAAACACACTAACAAAACAACAAACCAACGAAACGTGAAGTCCTAAGGCTAAACACAAAACAAGCCTACTCATGGAACAAGATCCCACAACTAATGATACCAAACAAGCTACTTAAGTATGATCCCCAATCAGAGACAACGAGCGACAGCTGCCTCTGATTGGGAATCACACCTGGCCAAACATAGAAACACAAACCTAGAATGTGAACATAGAAATAATGACATAGATCTCCAAACCCTGACTCAACATACTAGAGTCCCATAAGTCAGGGCGTGACAGTACCCCCCCCCCCAAAGGTGCAGACTCCGACCGCACAAACCTGACATAACCGGGTAGGGTCCGGGTGGGCATTCCGCCTCGGAGGCGAATCCGGCTCCGGGCGTGACGACCACATTCTTTCAGCCTCCCCGTTGCGCCCCTGGTCTGGTCTGGACCTCGGCGCGCTGCTTCCCCTCTCCTTCCACCCACGATGTACCAAGTCCTGTCTGGACCCTGGTGTGGGAGACCCCGAACCTGGAGAGGGGCTGACGTCTGGGTCTGGACTGGAGCCGCTGACCGGTGCCGGACCAGGCACCGGTGGAACGGGCACGGACCGTGCCGGACTGGACACACGCACCACTGGTCTGGTGCGAGGAGCAGGCACAGGCCGGACCGGACTAGGAACACGCACCACTGGCTTGGTGCGAGGAGCAAGAACGGGCCGGGCCGGACTGGGAGCAGGCACCACTGGTCTGGTGCGAGGAGCAGGAACGGGCTGGGCCGGACTGGGGATACACACCACTGGCTTGGTGCGAGGAGCAGGCAGGGGCCGTACCGGACTGGGAACACGCACCACTGGCCTGGTGCGAGGAGCAGAAACGGGCCGGGCCGGACTGGGGACACACACCACTGGCTTGGTGAGAGGAGCAGGTACAAGCCGTACAGGACTGGTAAGGTGCACTGGTGACACAGTGCGTAGAACCGGAGCAGGATATACTGTACTGGACCTTGGAGGCGCACTGGAGACCAGGAGCGTTGAGCCGGCACAACCCGTCCTGGCTGGCTTCCCACTTTCGCACGGCACGTGCGGGACGCTGGCACAGAACGCACTGGGCTGTGCACGCGCACTGGCGATACAGTGCGTATCTCCGCATACATGGGTTCCTCTATTAACCCACACTCCTTATGTTGCCTAACCAGCTCCTCTCTCCGTGCATCTACTTCCTCCTTTTCCCTACGAGCCTCCTGCAGTGCCTCCTCTTGAATGGAGCTCTCCCGCTCTATTCTTGCTATCAGCCCCCGTAATGTGGTGGCCTTCTCTCTTACCCTGCAGATCCGATCCTTCTCTCTCTCTCTGCACTCCTTCTCCAGTGAGGACTCCTCCGGGAGCCCCCACGAGATAGGGAACAGAAACTCATCGTCGTCGTCATCCTCCGACTCCTCAGTATAAAACTGTTCCCACTCTTCTTCCCATGGTCGTAGGGACTCAATCTGGAAACCCACCGGGTGCAGTGGTCGGGGCTCTTCTCTCTCGCTCCCCGACCACTCCTTTAGCCCCCCCAAAAAACATTATTGGGGCTACCTCTCGGGCTTCCTCCTCGGCCGGCGCCTTCTGTGTTGCCGTTGCTCCTCTCTTGCCTGGGCTTCCTTCTTCGCCCAGGGTCCTTTCCCCGCAAATATCTCCTCCCAAGACCAAATCTTCCCCACCTGTGTCCCGGGTGTTTGCTCCTGGGCACGCTGCTTGGTCCATGTTTGGTGGGATCTTCTGTCACGGACGTTGAAGGACGGGTCAGACCAAGGCGCAGCGTGAAATGCGTACATGTTTATTTCACCGATAAACACACTAACAAAACAACAAACCAACGAAACGTAAAGTCCTAAGGCTAAACACAAAACAAGCCTACTCATGGAACAAGATCCCACAACTAATGATACCAAACAAGCTACTTAAGTATGATCCCCAATCAGAGACAACGAGCGACAGCTGCCTCTGATTGGGAATCACACCTGGCCAAACATAGAAACACAAACCTAGAATGTGAACATAGAAATAATGACATAGATCTCCACACCCTGACTCAACATACTAGAGTCCCATAAGTCAGGGCGTGACAGTCTTGGTGGTTCCAAACTTCTTACGTTTAAAAATAATGGAGACCACTGTTTCTTGGGGACCTTTAATACTGCAGAAATGTTTTGGTACCCTTCCAGATCCGATCCTCAACACAATCCTGTCTTGGAGCTCTACGGACAATTCCTTCGATCTCATGGTTTGTTTTTTGCTCTGACATGCACTGTCAACTGTGGGACATTATATAGACAGGTGTGTGCCTTTCCAAATCATGTCCAATCAATTTAATTTACCATAGGTGGACTCCAATCAAGTTGTAGAAACATCTCAAGGATGATCAATGGAAACAGGATGCACCGGAGCTCAATTTCGAGTCTCATAGCAAAGGGTCTGAATACTTATGTAAATAATTCAATTTTTTTTAAAAATACATTTGCAAATATTTCTAAAACCCTGTTTTTGCTTTGTCATTATGGGGTATTGTGTGTAGATTGATGAGGATTTTTATTTATTTAATCCATTTTAGAATTGGGCTGTAACGTAACAATGTGGAAAATGTCAAGGGGCCAGTATAAAAAAATGCATGCACTCACTGACTGTAAGTCGCTCTGGATAAGAGCGTCTGCTAAATGACTAAAATGTACATGTAAATGAATACTTTCCGAATGCACTGTATAGGATCTTAATTTGAGCCAGTTTGCTACACCTGGAAAATAATCCTGAAGCAACAGGACATTTTAATTATTATGTGGATTATAATTTGTCCTTTTTTTGTAGGGGTTGATACATTTTTCATCAAGTCTGACATTTTAAAGTGGAAATTACAACTTTAGAAGCCTTTTTAAACCTTGAATACACTACAAGTTTGCATTTCCTGCGGTGCAGGAAACCTCTCAGCAACAAAAGTGATCAAATTAAGATCCTACATCTGTAACAACTTGTACGTGAAATGTAGATAGTCACCTGTAGCTCAGTCGGTAGAGCATGGCGCTTGCAATGCCAGGGTTGTGGGTTCGTTTCCCACGGGATGCCAGTATGAAAATGTATGCGATAAGAGCGTCTGCTAAATGACTAAGATGTATATTTATGTCTATCAGTATTTTGTAGCTGTAAGGAGGTGAGAAGAATCACTATGGCCTACAGAGTTACAGTAGTAGTTACGGAGAAGAAATAGAAGACGTCCAAGAGTTTTCTAATTCTCATACATACTCTAAACATTTTCCTAGAGTAATTTCCTGTCTGTCTCTTATATAAGAGCAAATATACTGCGTTTCTATCCTAGTCTTTCAAGAAATGTTCTATATTTTACATCCCCATGTATATATACAGTACATTTGAGGTTGCACAGCAACATATACAGTATAGCTACATTCAAAGTTATCTTTAGGATGGCAGTGAGATGGATGGCAGATGCAGTAGATGGCACTCTCTTGAACTACCAGCTCTCACAGTCTCACGTCAGAATTAGATGTTCATCCATGTTTCTCAAATGTCAAATTTCGAAGTTGTTCCAAACGTCAAATTTCCATGTCATCTCTCAACGTCCTCAGACAGGGATGGACGTCGAATACTGACCTGTATCACGGGTGACCTGGCTACTCCTGAATCAGAGTGTGTGGGTTAAATAGGGATTACAGCCCAAGTACAGAGTGCCCTGGGTGAAATATTGATGAGTGGGGCCTGTGGCTGGGGCTGTGACTGCATGTGCCCTACCAGACCCAGGGTGTTGGGGTCTGGAGGCAGAGCATGTGTGCTGCTTACACCCGAGGTCTGCATCAATCTTTCATGGCAACACACAGACTCGACATCGTGATCTATTATTACCTCTTTGACCTCCCTGCATTGTCTTGTTCCTAGCAGTTGTGCTCTCCTAAGACTGACATATGGCACAGACAAGGCTGAGAAGGAGTATAGGATTTATTGCATGGAGCTCAGGCACTATGGATTTCATACAGTACATGTATCATAATCATAATACAATGGAATTATGCAAGTGTACCGAAACTTCTGAAAATGTATAATTGTTATTACAGTATGTACTTATGCAGATACAAACACCATGAATACATATCTGAATGGGTCAGAGGATGTATAATTCTTCAGATATCTCAACATGGGCAACACAACACATGATTTCTCCACATCACTGCAACAACAAAGCACTTACAGTAAAATGGATTCATGACCACCAGTTTGTATGCCAATTTGGGGTGGCCAAACTAAATACCATCCTATATAACAATAGATACTTAAGATGTATTCTAAACTGTGGCTTTGGCCTGCCACATCATAGTCATTTTAATTATTACATAACACTTGTGTAGCAATCTGCACACATCTCTAGGTTATTTTCGTATTCATTTATCTGGTAGATTAAATTATACTGCAACACAATACTTTGATGGAGTGAAATTGTCCATAAAATTCAAATATCATGTGTTTCCAATTTCTATGAGAATTTAGGAGGGATATTTTGCAACATGAATTGCTACATTCCAAATGTAAGAAATGTCCTATAGATAGCCTGTACAATAAAATTATAGAAATACAAATATGATTCAGTTATCTGTCACAAAAAGTGATTTATACAATCAACAATCAGATTAGCTAATGATAATAATAGTAAAGTATTAATATAAATCTTAGGTTGGTACCTATTAAAGCATAAACATTCACTGGTGTGTACCTACCTTTTATATTACATTGGATTACTGCACTCCATTAGTGGGTGCTCTGTTTGAAAACACAAAGAACAAGATTTTATGGCCCAGTAAGTAATTCTCCTCTGAGTTTGGCAGAGATGTTGTAGTTCAGGGGCTTCAGTGTTAACCCATAGGAGCAGTCTAAGGAGAGGTCCTGATTTGGATTATTTTCAAAGGTGCACTGGTGAATCAAAATAGCAGAAAATAAAAAGACCTCCACTTTGGCGATCTGGTCACCGATACATCGCCTCTTTCCTGCTGAGAATATCATCACACTGTTGGTCAGATCCTTGTCAAGGGCACTGTTTTCATCTAGGAACCGTGAAGGGTCAAAGAGATGTGGGTCCTTCCACTTTAAAGGGTCGTGGTTGACAGACCACTGGTTGATGAAGACCACTGTGTCTTTGGGGATGTGGAAGCCTTCGATGGTGACATCTGAGGTGGTGGAGTGGGGGATGGTGAGGGGTACAAAGCTGGTGTAGCGCATGGTCTCATAGATAACAGCATCTAGGTAAGCCAGGCTGGCTTTGTCCTCAATACAGGGCAGCCTGTCACGGCCTACCACTTTGTCAATCTGCTCCTGCAGTTTGGTTTGGATGTTGGGGTATTTCACCAATAAAAGGAGCATCCAATGAAGGCAGGTGGACACAGTATCCAGTCCTGCACCAATCAGATCAGACACTGTCCCTTCTGTGTGAGCCTCCGTCAACCCGGTATCACTGTCTGCCTTGTCAATGACTCCAATAATGGCATCACTCATGTCCCGGGTCACTTCAGGGTCAAATGTCTCCCTGTGCTCCACAACCTTGTCTCTCACAAAGGTGAAAAACTCTTTATTGAGGTCTTTGAAGCTCTGGTAGACACTGCGGACAGGATTTGGGAAATACTGAAGCCAGGGCATGACATCCACCAAGCTGCCAGCCCCCACCGTCTCTCCAAACTTGTCCACGCTGCCCAGAAGGGTTCTAAACTCAATGTCATCATGTCCATAACGTTTTCCAAAGCAGAGGGCACAGATTACATTTGCAGCAGCTACAGTCAGTTCATGAGCAGGGTTGAAAAACTCTCCCTCAGCACTGAGTTTGAGAAAAGCTTCAATGAGCTCAGTGGCCTCTGCCACAACGTGCTCCTCAAATGCTTTTTTGGTTTGGCTGTTGGCAGAAGAGAAAGCTCTAATGGTGGTCTGAGCGATCTTCCGGTGCGTCCTCCACTGTTTGCTGTAGTTAGTGAATGTCATGCTGTTACCACCAGACACTGACTGAAAAGACACAAAGTTGGGTCTGCCTGCAAACTCTGTGCTGTGTTGAACCAAGGCTTCTCGTATTGCTGTGTCTCCATTGAGCACCACTATGTTGTTGCAGCCCAGTCTTATCTGATACACGTTGCCGTACTTCTTTGCCAGCTTGAAGAAGGTGATATGAGGCATCTGCCCCAGCTGCATGGCATTGCCCACCACTGGCCAGGCAAAGGGTCCTGGCAACCTTCTCTTGAGTCTGAGATTCCTGACCCACAGACAGGCTTCCAGACAGAAGAGGAAAACCAAGGAGATGACCAGCGCTGGCTGGACCTGTCCACTCCACTCCCTGATGATGCTGCTGCCCTTCACCTCAAACTCTGTGTCCAGCAGTGCCATGATTCTAAGACGTTCTATTTCTGTTGCCCAATTCTTCAAATTCTGAGAGAGATTACACTTTTTCTTTGTTGAACACTATTCCTGGTAACTGGATAATTTAAATGGGTCCTCCTCTCACCTCAATTCCAAAAAAATAAAAAAATAAATTGAGTCTGTTTTTAAGTATGGTCAGTCCTACACTATGATCCGAAAATGTAGAAAATGAATCGAGACAACAAAGGTTTTCAGCACCACTTACACACTACAGTCTCTGTCTCCTCCTCTTCCGTGCTGGCTTGTGAATGGGCTCGATCAGGTTGAGTGGGTAGCAGTGGTGCAGTTGGTGTCCGTCTTCAGATGACCATATTAAAGGAATGAAGATTTCGGCCTTGACACTCCCTTATATATCTCCTTAGTGGGAGGGGTCACAGACTCAGGTTTTGTATTATCTCTCCCCTCCCATTGTGACCACAGAGCAGGCATTAAAACTCCTATTCATTTCTTTTAGCACCGAGGCACTCGTTCCAGCCTACTGTCAGTTCTTTCTTATACCTAACACTCAACACCACGGTAAGACAAGGAGGAAAGCAGCAACCAGTCAGGCCTGCCAGCCAAGGGCTAAAACAGAAGGAGTTTAGATTTAACAGGCCAGAGGACCTGAAAGATTGGGCTGCACTGCCTTTAAACACAATACAGGTACCACAGGGGAGAATTTTATATGGTTTCTAGAAATGGTGTAGTAGTTAAGTTTCAAGATTTCAGTCACAAAGACCACCTTAGCTAAAATCACCATAACTAAACTCAGGGGACACTGATTGGTCCGGTTATATTCTGGATTGTGGAAATCGCTTGATTACCTCTCTAAGGCGGCAGGTAGGTTAGCGGTTAAGCACGTTGGCCAGTAACCAAAAGGTTGCTGGTTTGAATCCCTGAGTTGATTATGTGAAAAATCTATTGATGTGCCATTGAGCAAGGCACTTAACCCTAATTTATCTGGATAAGAGCGTCTGCTAAATGACTTTTATGTATGTAGGAGTGATTCTAGACTGAAATACAGCAAAGCAAAAGTCTCAGTGAACCACTCAGGCTAAGGAAGGACTGCTTGTAACTTTAAAATATTCAGTTGAGCTTTCTTCTGTGGATTGTAAACTAATGTACGCATTTTTAATAACATGATTTAATTTTTTTTAATCTGTTATTTTCAGCCAATGTTCTGTTAACTCTAAACACCACTAGGAATAGAATCCAAGATATGACTATGAAAGCTCTGGGTTTTGCATCCGGACACAGAACAGAAACAAACAATACACTTTTATATGTTTTATAAAAGTATACATTTACCAGAGCTTTTGTTAGCGTAATGGTCCTTTTATACATAGTAAATGAGATAATATAGCTCTTAGGCTTGTCACAATATTAAGTTTATTGTATTATACAATGTACCTTAGAGTGTGGATTCCCATAATAATCTTTACTTTGTCATGTGTTATGCACCACCTCATATTCATTGCACTGTACATGGAGTGTGTTACTACAAAGAACAACACATGGACAGGAGAATGCAATCCTTCCGATTATGTGCTTAATGAGTTAATCAATGACAAACGAGAGAGAAGCAGAATGTCACTATCAGCCCCTGATTGTTTTAAACATTGCTTTATTAATTCCAGATGTAGCTTATTTTTCAATCATATAAAACAAACAAACAAACAAAACAACATATTTTCAATCATGAATCCTTGCCTGGACATTCAACACATGCTGTAGTTGAGTTTCTTGGTTTGAGAGAGGCAGAGATTCTGAACAATATTTAATAAATTCCTGAACACATGTTCTTTGACAAAGGGGAAATTACATCCATAGCTTTCAGAGCCTTGAGATGTAAACAGACATGCATTTTTTAAAAATACATCAAAACTTTAAAACTCCATTAATTTGTGTAGTAATATTGTATTTAATGACAGTTGGTTTGAATATGAAGGGATGGGTTGTGTAGCTGGAGTGCCTGTTCAGTAAAGTAGATTTCTGAGAAGATCAATGTGGTCAGTGTTTGGAATTGATCCTCTCCCACGAGTTCATCAGCATTATCAGTACCACACTTCTAGACTCCAGTAGAAACCCACCTCTCCATTGAAACACCTCTAAACATTGTTGGAGACACTGAGCTTGAAGTTGCACAGAGGCAACAGTGCTGTTAACGCTGAATTGTTTTCACGCGGTAGGCTATGGCAAATACATTACTTGATTTTCCTTTAGCAGTTTGTCAGCATCTGTCATCTTTCAACAGTATTCAATGTACTGATATGCATGGTGTACAGTGGATAGTGGATTTGATTATAATACTTAACAAATATTGTTCATACCTGAAATACATATATTTGTAAAAATTTGTGACAGCTTTATGTGAAAAGGATAAATACATTGATACATCACCATACATTGATACATCCCCTGTAACTCAGTTGGTAGAGCATGGCGCTTGCAATGCCAGGGTTGTGGGTTCGTTTCCCACGGGGGGCCAGTATGAAAAATGTATGCACTCACTAAACTGTAAGTCGCTCTGGATAAGAGCGTCTGCTAAATGGCTAAAATGTAAATGTAATGTTGATGAGAGAAATCCAAAAAGTCCTCAAGGCAACAAACTGTGGTCCTTCAGGTTTGACTACAACATTCACGAACACTCACAAGCATATTATATTGTGATATAACCTTCCATTGACTGTTGAGGAATATTCTAGTTTCCTGCACATATTTTCATACGTAACATGCTGAATACTATATATGAAGTACACTCAAAACTCAAAATGTATGTAAAACTTCCTTAAAGAATATGATCAAGTACATAGTTTGAGAACCTGTTCATCTTCATTGACCGCATGACCTGTCCCCTGGCCCCCAACAGGAAATATAGCTATACCTAGCAAACTTCTATCACTGTAATCATACTTTCAATCCTGTATCAACAACACTGCAAACATATTAAATTGTGTTCAGATATTAATTAAATATGAAATATGAAATATTACACTCAACAACAGCATTCAGTGCATGTTTACTAATACTCACTGTAAAATATAATTGCTTGGCAAACTTTTAGTTTTTGCTGGCCTTGAGTCACAATATTGGGATGAGATTTTTAGGCAGGTGATACCAGACCGAGCAGCTTCCCCCTGAGTTTGGTTGTGATGGTGTAGTGCAGGGGCTTCAGTGCGAGCCCATAGGAACAGTCAAGGGTCAGGGCCTCTGAGGGGTTGCTCTCAAAGGTACACTGATGAAGCAAGATGGCTGTAAATAAAAAGATTTCCACCTTGGCGATCTGGTCGCCAATACATCGCCTCTTACCAGTGGAGAAGATCATGACGCTGTTAGTTAGGTCCTTGTCAAGGGCACCATTTTCATCTAGGAACCGTGAAGGGTCAAAGAGATGTGGGTCCTTCCACTTTAAAGGGTCGTGGTTGACAGACCACTGGTTGATGAAGACCACTGTGTCTTTGGGGATGTGGAAGCCTTCGATGGTGACATCTGAGGTGGTGGAGTGGGGGATGGTGAGGGGTACAAAGCTGGTGTAGCGCATGGTCTCATAGATAACAGCATCTAGGTAAGCCAGGCTGGCTTTGTCCTCAATACAGGGCAGCCTGTCACGGCCTACCACTTTGTCAATCTGCTCCTGCAGTTTGGTTTGGATGTTGGGGTATTTGATCAAAAGCAGCAGAATCCATTGTAAAACGGTTGACATTGTGTCTTGGCCGGCACCAATAAGGTCTGTGACTGTTCCTTCTGTGAAGTCTTTGGTCAGTCCACTGTCCTTTCCGTGCTCGATCACGTTAATGATAGCATCACTCATGTCACGCGTCACATCAGGGTTGAAGGTTTCTCTGTGCTGCACCACTTTGTCTTTCACAAAGGCAAAAAACTCCTCATTTATGCGTTTGAAATTCTGGTAGACGCTGCGGACAGGATTTGGGAAATTCTGAAGCCAGGGCATGACATCCACCAAGCTGCCAGCCCCCACCGTCTCTCCAAACTTGTCCATTCTGCCTAGGAGAGTTCTAAACTCAATGTCATCATGGCCATAACGTTTTCCAAAGCACAGGGCACAGATTACATTTGCAGCAGCTACTGTAAATTCATGAGCGGGATTAAAATATCGTGCTTCTGCACTCATTCTCAGAAATACCTGCACAAGATCCATAGATTCTCCTAAAACATGCTGCTCAAATGCTTTCTTGGTCTGGCTGTTTGCTGAGGAGAAAGCTCTAATGGTAGATTGTGCAATTCTCCGGTGCATTTTCCACTGTTTGCTGTAGTTCGTGAATGTCATGCTCCTGCCTCCTGAAATCATCCGAAAAGACACAAAGTTGGGTCTGCCTGCAAACTCTGTGCTGTGTTGAACCAAGGCTTCTCGTATTGCTGTGTCTCCATTGAGCACCACTATGTTGTTGCAGCCCAGTCTTATCTGATACACGTTGCCGTACTTCTTTGCCAGCTTGGAGAAGGTGATATGAGGCATCTGCCCCAGCTGCATGGCATTGCCCACCACTGGCCAGGCAAAAGGTCCTGGCAACCTTCTCTTGAGTCTGAGATTCCTGACCCACAGACAGGCTTCTAGACAGAAGAGGAAAACCAAGGAGACGACCAGCGCTGGCTGGACCTGTCCACTCCACTCCCTGATGATGCTGCTGCCCTTCACCTCAAACTCTGTGTCCAGCAGTGCCATGGTTCTAGATGATTTATTACCTACCCCTGGAGACAGATATTGTGAATAGAAGAAAACACTACAAAAAAGTTCCACTTTAGTCCAGCTCACTTTTTAAAGTGATTTTGTGATGTTCAATTTTAATGAATCCATGTAAAATAAAACTAGTTCAGTTAGATTAAAGTTCAAAGTATCCTGCTGAGACCATGGTGACAGTCTCAGTACTTCTTGGGAAATGATCTCAGATGAAGCTTTGGGAGTTATGGTGAAGTTGTTCTCTAGTCACTCTTTTCAGCAAGATGTAAGACTTTAACTAGTTTTGCTTCAGCAGGGTGTCTTATATGTTTGCAGTCGGTGGGCAGGGCTCAGCATTATTTTCATACTCCTCCCATTGTGGTAGCCCTGGAGACCCCACTATATATTATCTTTCTGCTGTTGGACCTCGACGCGCGCCGCGCACTGGGAACAAGAGCTCGCAAGAGCAACCACTGTCCCAGGAGGTGAGCTCCAGTAACTAGTGACATGTTTAGGAGGATAGTGACGATTATTCTACTAACTCTAATAGTGACAGAACGATCACATTTTAAATTGTTATACTTTCTTATACTTTGAAGATTCAACGGCGCATTTTGATACAGAAAAGCGTATAGCATACGATTTGTTTCTCGTATTGTCGATGACGTATATGGATGCTTTTGTGCGCGTCTGCATGGACATTCTATTCTCTCCATAAATAGTCTAACTTAAACTCTGTTTAGTCTCTCTCATAAAAATATGAATGTTATCATGGTGCCATGTAGCCTAATAAATGTGTTTAAAAAGCATGGGTTTTCAGTACATTTTACTACTTTTCAGGTACTATGCAAAGCATTGTTGTATCTTGCATTCTTTTAGTGCGCGCACTGCATATAGCCAGTTGTATATCTTTGTGATAGTATTTTCAATCGCTCAACTATGTCGCGCTTCAAATCGAACTCTGAAGTTCAATGAAATTTGCTTACGAGCCTACCCGAGTCAGAGGGCTTTCTATAATATTGTGCAGAAGATGAACCAAATAATATTTGTAATAATACAATTATGTTAGATCTTCATCATTGTCTGAATTTCCTTTCTTGAATAGCCTAAATTACCTTAGCTTATTGAACTAGGGATAGGCACCCATCAAAAGTGTTTAAGTTAAATTAACCCACAGAATTAACTCCCATCGTGACAAGGTATTGGGTTGCTCTTACACACCTGTCTAGTGATATCATTTGAAAATGACCCATGGTTTACATGGATGCAACTAAAATATGTGTGGATTGAAATATTGTTTATAGACTGTTTATAGACTGTTTATTGTGCCATTATGAAGAACTACCACTCTGCCTGTGTAAAACTCTCAGGTTATTTAAAAATGATAAATGCAACGTTACATTTGCAATACAGGTAAATAGACTAACTTGCCTTACATTAGTGTGCTTATACAACACACCTCTTAACCTAAACGACAATATCTTAGCATAGAAAAATGCATGAAAAATTCATATTCACATTTTCAGCAGGTCTCATGCTACAGCATTTCTTCAAGCATTTACATTTGGAGCCATTCAATGGCAGCTTACTTTACATAATATAACATTACACCTCAGGTGCCCTCTGAAGTGGCTCTTGAGCTCCAAAGAGTTAGGAGGAAACTTTTCAGGAGATCAAAAGGGTAGATTTACATTCTGGTCCCTCAAAAGGTGCAGGCAAAATTGTGACACTCTAAAGATGAAGGTTTTGTTACCTGAGATACAGTATATCATGCTTTCATGCCTGGTAGCATGCATCATGGTCAACCTGAGCCATGTCCTTGGCATGCGTTTCAAAGTACAGTTGATTCTTTATCGAAATCAAAGTCTAATTTTAGTTCCAGAGGCAAATCTTTTTCCTCCCTCAGTGTCAAAGAAGACATTTGGGTTTCTAGTTTTCTCACCAACTGTGAAGTTTATATTTGCAGGGAGGTAATGACCCTAATTGAAGGCACTAACATTTACCGAAATGTGAGTCAGGGGGACAGAGACTTCAGTAAAACTCCAGCACAGTCACTCATTATTTGGAAATGAGGAAATGGGAAAGTGGGGAGGGGGAATTCGCGCTATGGGTGTTAAAGATTTTTTTTTAAATGTGATAAACTTTTTCTATGTTTTGGTCTAGGTTATTTAAATCATTGCATACCCTATTTTCACAGCTAAGGTTATATGATAATAATTAAAGACATGCTCCGGTACTTTGGTGACTACTAAGTATTTTTAAACCTCCCACTTTGGGCTGGATGTGTCAATGTGTAGTTCATACATGCATAATCTATTACCTCAATTAGCCAGTTTGAAAGCGATTGTTTTCTGGAAGGTGTGTGGTGGCATTTTCCATACATTTACCGTCACGTGGGTCAGCCCCCTAGCAATTAGAATTTCAGCCAATGAGCTTCAGCCCCTCGCCATTTGAGTGACAACTAGCAAGACGCACACACAGTAGAACGAGAGCGACAGCAATGACGTGGTGCACATATCTGCACATTTGTGACGTAGTACGCGCTATTCAGGGACCCCTTTTGGCTCCTGAGCGCTACTTTCAGAACTACTGGCTAAAAAGTATACAAAGGTACCAGAGAATATCTTTAAGAGATCAATCTGGCCAAGCCTTACTTAAGTTGATTAAAGTATGATTTTAGCTGAGTTTTTATTAAAAACGAGACCTGCAAAGAAAAGGTGGTAGAAAGTCTAGCAATCCCTGTGGTCCCTGTTGAGTCCACATTACATCCAGGGTTGGGAAGGTTACTTTCTAAATGTAATCCGTTACTAGTTACCTGTCCAGAATTGTAATCAGTAAAGTAACTTTTGGATTACCCAAGTTCAGAAACATAATCTGATTAATTTCAGTTACTTTCCCCTTAAGAGGCATTAGAAGAAGACAAAAAGGATCCATCAAATGCATTTGGTGTGTCATCATACTGGTCTCTGACTTGTGGTCAGACTTGCTCAGGTGGAACAAACTTGCACCTTTTTTCAATGGTGAATTGAATGTCATTGAGAAAACATGGTGAAAGGTATTTTTTTTCCGCAAACATCCTTTCTGAATTGAAAAGTAATCCAATAAGTAATCATCTAGTTTTTCAAATGTATCTGTAAACTGATTACAATATTCTTGCTGGTAACATAACTGATTACAGTTACATGCAATCAGTTACACCCCAACCCTGAATACATGTCACATACTGTGGAATAATTAGCAATGTTAAGCTAATGTTCCTTTTGACATGTATTTGACATAAGCCAAAATATGTATTATTATTCTAAGGTATGACTGAAGTACAGTAATGTTGAAGGTGAAAAGAAAGGAACAAGGAACATTAAACATGCTCTGTATGTGTATGTTTTACTACTAGGTTTAATTGGTTGTTTCTTCTAATTGGTTGAGAGAAATACATCTAGGCTCTTAGAGCAAATGTGAAAAGACATCTCTATTCCATAGTTTGGCTACAATTGAAGTCACAATCTGTAATTTTGCATATTGCACCTTCAAGAAGTAAAGTTTTGTCTGACCCTCTGTACTTGAAAATGAAATTGGTCTCTCTTTTCTGTTATTGGTAGTTATCCAACTTCATAACTATGTCTAGAAGCTGTTCACTTCCCTCTCCCTATGTTGTCTGCAGAAATGTGGTGTTCCTGAAAACACGAAAGCATCCAGCATGATTCCTCGGTTAACCAGACACAGCAATGTCTCAGAACAGAAGACACTGCTTCACTTGGAATACTATATCTCGCTCGTCTCGTTGTTCTCTCGCTATAGGGGAATTATTCTGTGTGTGTAACACTACACCCTAACTGCCCTCCTCCTCCTCCTGCTCTCCTTCATAAACATGTGGCCACTCACATCCCCATCACCTTTAATTAGAGCCAGGTTTACGGCAGGTGGGGGCTCATGTGTGTGCTTTTTGCGTGTGGCTGCCGTGTTTGCCTGTGATTATCTCCTGTAACCTGGCTGTGAAAGTTTGGCCCTGACCCCAAGCTGACTCTGCTGGGGTGGGGAGAAGAGGGGTTGGAAGGGGCTTGGAGGGCTTCATGTTGTTTTGCTCTGGCAGCAGGCGCGTGGAGACAGGACCCACGGTAGACCAGGCTGCCCCAGCTCTGGAGCTAATCATTGTTTACTAGTCTAATTTCCACTTCTCAGTGAGCTACTGTCACGCACAGCACCGACAGGGAGGAAGGAGGGGGGGCGGAGAGGAGAGGAAAGCCAGGGGTCCAACAGGCAGTTGCAGAGCCGGTGGGACTTGGGAAAGGGGAATAGCAGAGGGGAATGCAGGAGTTTCAGTGTAGATTAGGCTTTAGAAAGAACAGGGGTGAGCCAATATCGAAAATGAGACTGCCAAAAACAACCCAGACAAACCAGTAAACAGACCAACCAAAACATCCCCTGGGCCTTGGCCATCCCAGCCAGCCAAGGAGGTAACCACCGGACGTTGCTAGTTTCAGATGCTGAAGTTTGAGATGACTGCATTCTCTCAGGGCTGGCCATGTACGGTATGAGGACACAAAGACAGACACACCTCACTGGGAACACACTGGTTGAATCAATGTTGTTTCCACATAATTTCAATGAAATTACGTTGAACCAATGTGGAATAGACATTGAATTGGTGTCTGTGCCCAGTGGTTCACAGTTCAAAAATGGCCACCGTCTTGATTGCAGTATAAAAGATGGACTTCAAAAGGAGCAAGGAACATTTGGGCAACATTCATTTCAGTGGAATTATAACATCCTGACACAGTAGTTGGGTAAAAGTTGTCACATAATGTGCGCAAAGATAAACACCACTCGTTGTAAATCTTGAAGTGTATAAATAGCCTAGCTCTTGGCCTCTGCAATGACGCCACCTTTTCACACGAGAGCCATGATGGCCAATGTGGGGCCAAACTCTGTTGAACATTTTTGTTAGTATGAAAATGTTGTTAAACTAAGTGTCATGGAATTACTGAAACCTTTTCACATGTTGAGGACATTTTCCCTGCATCCAAGGCCTGTATATCCTCATAGCACGCATGCCATAAAAGAGTGTTGCAATCTATTCGCAATTCAAGACAAAATGTGACATATATTAATAATGATTAACACAGAGAATTATATACATAAAAATGTGTGTGGCCATGAATATGGTATGAGTTTACAATTCAATTGCTTGTCATGCAGAATGTTCTCCCCGTACACTTCTCTCAGTGATCTGAGTGACATGACCATAACAGCCTGGTTGTGTTTAAAAATATATATTTTTAATTTTTTAGGTGGTAGATCAGCTTTAATATTGCAGATAGATTGTGGCTTCTATCAATGTAATTGTCTGCATCATTTCCAATCCTCCATATATATATTTTGACTACAAGTAGGCAGTTTGGACACACCTACTCATTCAGGGGGTTTTCTTAATTTTTACTATTTTTTACATTGTAGAATAATAGTGAAGACAACAAACCTATAAAATAACACATATGGAATCATGTAGTATAAGTTCATTAGAGTTACCAGCCTCAGAAATTGCAGCCCAAATAAATGCTTCACAGAGTTAAAGTCACAGACACATCTCAACATCAACTGTTCAGAGGGGATTGTGTGAATCAGGCCTTCATGGTCGAATTGCTGCAAAGAAACCACTAATAAAGGACACCAATAAGAAGAAGAGACCTGCTTGGGCCAAGAAACACGAGCAATGGACATTAGACCGGTGTAAATGTGTCCTTTGGTCTGGAGTCCAAATTGGAGATTTTTGGTTCCAACCGCCGTGTCTTTGTGAGACGCGGTGTGGGTGAATGGATGATCTCCGCATGTGTAGTTCCCACCGTGAAGCATGGAGGAGGAGGTGTTATGGTGTGGGGTGCTTTGCTGGTGACACTGTCTGTGATTTATTTAGAATTCAAGGCACACTTCACCAGTATGGCTACCAGAGCATTCTGCAGCGATACGCCATCCCATCTGGTTTGCGCTTATTGGGACTATCATATGTTTTTCAACAGGATAATGACCCAAAACACACCTCCAGGCTGTGTAAGGGGTATTTTACTAAGAAGGAGAGTGATATTTTGCAATCTGTATGGCACAGCTGTCAATTTGTTGGTCCTTAAATGAAACTTGTATACTTTTTTTATTTATCACAATTTTATTTTAACCAATTTTGGTCTTTAATGCAGGTTCCTTACTTTCTCCCCCTTCCACTTGCCTCTTCCATTTTTGCGGTAATGCTGCAATTAGTTGGTTGTAATTTTGGATAGAGCAGACATTTCCATATACAGTGGGAAGAACAAGTATTTGATACACTGCCGATTTTGCAGGTTTTCCTACTTACAAAGCATGTAGAGGTCTGTAATTTTTATCATAGGTACACTTCAACTGTGAGAGACGGAATCTAAAACAAAAATCCAGAAAATCACATTGTATGATTTTTAAGTGATTAATTTGCATTTTATTGCATGACATAAGTATTTGATACATCAGAAAAGCAGAACTTAATATTTGGTACAGAAACCTTTGTTTGCAGTTACAGAGATCATACGTTTCCTGTAGGTCTTGACCAGGTTTGCACACACTGCAGCAGGGATTTTGGCCCACTCCTCCATACAGACCTTCTTCAGATCCTTCAGGTTTCGGGGCTGTCGCTGGGCAATACAGACTTTCAGCTCCCTCCAAAGATTTTCTATTGGGTTCAGGTCTGGAGACTGGCTAGGCCACTCCAGGACCTTGAGATGCTTCTTACGGAGCCACTCCTTAGTTGCCCTGGCTGTGTGTTTTGGGTCGTTGTCATGCTGGAAGACCCAGCCACGACCCATCTCCAATGCTCTTACTGAGGGAAGGAGGTTGTTGGCCAAGATCTCGCCATACATGGCCCCATCCATCCTCCCCTCAATACAGTGCAGTCGTCCTGTCCCCTTTGCAGAAAAGCATCCCCAAAGACTGATGTTTCCACCTCCATGCTTCACGGTTGGGATGGTGTTCTTGGGGTTGTACTCATCCTTCTTCTTCCTCCAAACACGGCAAAATTGAGTTTAGACCAAAAAGCTCTATTTTTGTCTCTTCAGACCACATGACCTTCTCCCATTCCTCCTCTGGATCATCCAGATGGTCATTGGCAAACTTCAGACGGGCCTGGACATGCGCTGGCTTGAGCAGGGGGACCTTGCGTGCGCTGCAGGATTTTAATCCATGACGGCGTAGTGTGTTTCTAATGGTTTTCTTTGAGACTGTGGTCCCAGCTCTCTTCAGGTCATTGACCAGGTCCTGCCGTGTAGTTCTGGGCTGATCCCTCACCTTCCTCATGATCATTGATGCCCCACGAGGTGAGATCTTGCATGGAGCCCCAGACCGAAGGTGATTGACCGTCATCTTGAACTTCTTCCATTTTCTAATAATTGCGCCAACAGTTGTTGCCTTCTCACCAAGCTGCTTGCCTATTGTCCTGTAGCCCATCCCAGCCTTGTGCAGGTCTACAATTTTATCCCTGATGTCCTTACACAGCTCTCTGGTCTTCGCCATTTTGGAGAGGTTGGAGTCTGTTTGATTGAGTGTGTGGACAGGTGTCTTTTATACAGGTAACGAGTTCAAACAGATGCAGTTAATACAGGTAATGAGTGGAGAACAGGAGGGCTTCTTAAAGAAAAACGAACAGGTCTGTGAGTGCCGGAATTCTTACTGGTTGGTAGGTGATCAAATACTTATGTCATGCAATAAAATGCAAATTAATCACTTAAAAATCATACAATGTGATTTTCTGGATTTTTGTTTTTGTTGAAGTGTACATATGATAAAAATTACAGACCTCTACCTGCTTTGTAAGTAGGAAAACCTGCAAAATCGGCAGTGTATCAAATACTTGTTCTCTCCACTGTATTTTTGTTAGCTGCATGTGTGACATAACTCCACCAGTCCTATTTATGATATAATTTACAAAGATGTTATTTTCTGAAAAAATAATGTTTTTTTATCAGTTAGTATATTGGAGTTTAACCATAATATTTGTTGTAATATTTGTTCTTTCTTTTCTGGTGGATTAAACTGAAATTGCAACCAACTTTCTATGTTTTAAAAAAAAAATAGCAACATTTTGGAGATTATTTCATTTTCAAATAACCGAAAATGAGAGGTTGTAATCTGAATAAAGGGTAAAAGGCCATTGTTGAACACGGGGTGAGACATTCTTACTAATATGCTAGAGAACCAGTTCAGATTTAAGTATAGTTTTTGTATTACTGAAGCCTTTAGTGAGAAGTCTAATGATTTAATATTTAATCATTTCTGCCCTCCGAATTCATATTCATTATATAAATAGGCCAGTTTAATTTTGTCTGGATTGCTGTTCTAAATAAAATGGAATATGTTTTGCTCATATAATTTTAAAAACAAGTCATTAGGTGTAGGCAGTACCATAAGCAAATATGTAAACTGGGATATGACTAAAGAGTTAATCAGGGTGAGTTTTCTACAAATAGACATGTATTTTCCTTTCCATGCTAGCAAGAGCTTATCTATTTTTGCTAACTTTCTATTAAAATGTATTGTAGTGAGATCATTTCTTTCTTTCGGGATATGAATACTGAGTATGTCCACTTCACCGTCAGACCATTTTATTGGTAAACTACACAGTAATGTAAAAGTTGTATATTTTAGTGAACGTAATATAGTACACTTATCATAATTTGGTTGTAATCCAGAGAGGTTAGAAAAAAACCTGTCTGATTAGAATGAATAATGTCCGACAATATCTTTTTAATTCTATGCGCTATGCATGTTGCTAGAATTTTTGCATCACAACACTGAAGTGTAAGGGACCTCCAATTTAAATGGACTGGATCTTTATACACTGCTCAAAAAAATAAAGGGAACACTTAAACAACACAATGTAACTCCAAGTCAATCACACTTCTGTGTGTAATGAATACTCGGACAGAGTGGTAAGATCCAATCGCAGAATAGCGATGCTTTATTAGAGTACAGACAAGGGTATAGCTTAATCGTGGTCGGGCGGGCTGTGGTCAAAACCGGGCAAGGCATAGACAGGCAGAGGTACCAAAGGAGCGGCTTAGTCGTAGTCGAGGGCACAGGCACAGGATCAGAGCACGGTAATCACTGGGGTAGACAAGCAGAGGATTAAGCAATTCGGGGAGTCAAACAAGGCACAGGTCGGATACACGGGTAATCAAAACAACAAACTCTTTCTCTCTCTCGGAACAAAACGCTTAGCAAGTCACAAAGGAACAATACCTCGCACCGACTGAACCTCTGAGCACACCTTATATCCTACCCTAATTACGGACAGGTGTGCTCAGAACTCAGGTGAACCAGATCGAGTCTGATGACTCCCCCTCTCTGTAGATCGGGGAAGTGTCAGACTCTGTCTAGACCCAGCCAACCCCCGATCCCTTACAGTATCCCCCTCCCCAGGGCCGGCTCCTGACGGCCTTCTACCTCTACCGGGTGGTCTTCCTCTGGGTCTGGGTCCGGGATGATCTGGGTGTTCAGCGTGGAAAGTGGCCTTGAGAGCGGGGTCTAGTATGTCCTTAGCAGGAACCCAGGACCGTTCCTCCGGTCCATATCCCTCCCAGTCCACGAGATATTCGATGCCCCCTCGTCTCCGTCTTGACTCCAGTATCTCGTGGACTGTATAGGTGGTGTCCTGTTCATCCTCCAAAGGTGGTGTAGTAGGTTGTTGAGCGAATGGTGGATACATCGGGCTATAATGAACAGGTTTCAGCAGGGAGACGTGGAACGTAGGGTTTATCCTGTAGTGTCGAGGGAGTAACAGACGGTAGGTGACAGGGTTAATACGTCTCTGTACTTTGAAGGGACCAATGTACCTGGGTTGGAGCTTCTTGCAGCTCCGTCGGAACCGCAGGTCTCGGGTAGACAGCCACACTCGTTGCCCGGGTTGATAAGTGGGAGTAGGTCTCCGGCGTCGGTCGGCATAGGTCTTTTGCTGCTGTGAGGCTTGACTGAGATGTTGATGGGCCGTCTCTCAGACCTGCGCACTCCGACGGAACCACTCGTCCACCGCCGGTACCATCCCGGGTGCGGTATCCCACGGAAACAGGGGTGGTTGATAACCTAGAACACACTGAAAAGGCGTTAGACGTAGGGAGGTGTGAACAAGTGACTTCTGAGCATACTCTACCCAAGGAAGGAATCGGCTCCACTCTTGCGGCTGCCGCGAACATTGTTGCCGTAGATACTTCCCAATTTCCTGGTTGAGCCGTTCTGTCTGCCCATTGGCCTGGGGATGATACCCGGAGGTGAGGCTCACCGAGATGCCAAAGTGTTCGCAGAAGGCCTTCCAAACCCGGGATACGAACTGGGGTCCCCGGTCGGAAACAATATCCTCTGGAACACCAAACTGCCGGAACACCTGGTTAAACATAGTCTCCGCCATCTGAGTGGCGTTAGGTAAACGGGTCATGGGTACTAACCGACACATCTTTGAGAATCGATCGATGACCACGAGAATTACAATATGGCCCTCTGATTCTGGTAGGTCGGTAACAAAGTCCATCGCAATGTGCGACCAGGGTCGTTGAGGAGTTGGCAATGGCATCAGCTTACCCTCCGGTAGTGCTCGAGGCGCCTTGGACTGAGCACATACCGGGCAGGATAATACGTAGTCTCTGACGTCATCTGTGAGGAAATCCCACCAGTATTTTCGACTGATGAGTCGTGTAGTTCGAGTGATTCCGGGATGACCAGATCCTAGCGACGTGTGGCACCATTCCATCAGTTGAGGTCGAAGCGGAGCTGGTACAAACACCTTCGACACCGGGGTTTCTGGAGGTGCTGGTTCCGCTTGTAGGCTCTCCTGAATTGTGTCTTCGATAGCCCACCTCACAGGACCAGCACGGCAACTCATGGGGAGGATAGGTTCTGGTTCAATCGGTCTGTCAGCGCGCTCGAACCGTCGGGAAAGCGCGTCCGCCTTACAATTCTTGGACCCGGGAATATAAGAAACAGTGAAGTGGAAACGGTTGAAGAACAAAGACCACCTTGCCTGTTGGGAGTTCAGCCGTTTAGCACTGTGAAGATACTCCATATTGCGGTGGTCCGTGAGCACTTGGAACGGATGAGCTGCTCCCTCCAGCCAATGTCTCCACTCCTCCAGGGCTAACTTCACCGCCAGTAATTCACGATTTCCCACATCGTAGTTCTGCTCGGCCGGATTCAGCTTCTTAGAAAAAAAAGCACAGGGTCGTGATTTGGGCGGCTCACCTTGGCGCTGGGATAGCACGGCTCCCACTCCAACCTCCGAGGCGTCCACCTCCACGATGAACGGCAAGGTAGGATCCGGCTGACATAAAATGGGAGCGGTGGTAAATCGTTGTTTCAATGTCTCGAAAGCCCGCACTGCCTCCTCCGTCCATTTCAGCCCACGACCCTTGTGGCTGGTCATCGCCGACAGGGGAGCTGCGGTTGTGCTGAAATTACGCACGAACCGTCTATAGTAATTGGCAAACCCCAAGAATCTCTGAAGCTCTTTCACCGTCTGGGGTTGAGGCCAGTCTCGTACAGCTTGTACCTTGGATTCATCCAGTCTTACCCCGTCGGGAGTGAGTATGGCCCCAAGGAAGGAAATCGTCGTGACATGGAATTCACTCTTCTCGAACTTCACGAACAGAGAGTGTTGGCGGAGTCGGTCCAGAACCTGTCGCACATGGGACACATGTTCTCTCAGAGAGTTAGAGTACATTAGGATGTCATCAATGTACACTATGACGAAGCGATCAATCAAGTCCCTAAAAATGTCATTCATGAACGCCTGGAACACAGAGGGTGCGTTCGTAAGTCCAAAGGGCATGACACAATATTCATAATGTCCTCGATGGGTGATGAAGGCGGTCTTCCATTCATCGCCCTCTCTAATGCGCACCAGATTGTACGCACTCCTGAGGTCCAGTTTACTGTAGATGGAGGCCTGCCCCACCTGCTCGAGGGCTGCTGGAATCAAAGGAAGGGGGTAACGATTTTTAATGGTGATATCGTTCAAACCTCGATAGTCTATACAAGGCCGCAGTCCGCCATCCTTTTTCTTAACAAAGAAAAAACTGGATGCCGCGGGAGACGTAGATGGGCGAATGGCCGCTTGCTGAAGTGCCTCATCAATATACTTGCTCATTGATTCCCGTTCCGGCTGTGACAAAGGGTAGATTCGTCCGCGAGGAGGTGTAGCCCCGGATAGCAGATCAATTGCACAATCCCAGGCCCAATGCGGTGGTAACACGGTAGCCCTCTCCTTGGAGAACACCTGCGCGTAATCCTGGTACTCTGTAGGAACAACAGTAGACACCGCACCCTTTGCATCCTCCACAGTAGACGTTTTGCAAGGTAAAATGAGGCACTCAGCCCTACATACCTCACTCCAAGCCGTGATATCGCCAGACTTCCAGGAGATGACCGGATCATGGGTAACGAGCCAGGGGTGGCCGAGGACTAGGGGCTCCCGTGGAGCGGAGATGACGAACAGAATGATGTTCTCATGGTGCAGGGAGCCCACTTGTAACTTGATCTCCCCGGTACGGTGCGTAATGAACCCAGTGCCCATGGGCTCACCGTCTAGCGCGTTGACTCGCAGGGGAGGTTGAATTGGGATAAGTTGCACTCCCAACTCCTCAGCAAGACCCATATCCAGAAAGCTGGCCGCCGCTCCGGAATCAATAAGTCCTTCCAACCTGCGCACTTTCTCTCCGACAGATAAGGTAACAGGTACATACATTTGTTTAGATGTAATGTTCAAAACGGGAGTCTCACTCACCGGTTTGGCAGTTCCGAGGCGATACCCTGGGATACGGTTAGGTCGTACCGGACATTGACGAACGAAATGACCCGACTGACCACAATACAGGCATAGTCCGTCTTGCCGACGTTGTTGTCTCACCGACCCTTGTAGAGGTGACCGTCCCAGTTGCATAGGTTCCTCCTCAGATTCTCTCCTCCGCTCTGTCGATTGCATAGGACCAGTGCTCGAGGGCTCCCGAACAGTGGATGCCTTGTGTTGCACTATAAGATTATCAATAGCGATGGCTATTTTGATAAACTCATGTAGCGCAGTGATATCTCCTCGACAAGCCAACTCAGTCTGTACGTCTTTGCGCAGCCCTCTTCGGAAAACTGTGAGCAAAGCAGTCTCGCTCCATCCGCTACCGGCTGCTATAGTACGGAACTCTAAAGCGTAGTCGGCTACTGTGCGACGGCCCTGCTGAAGTTCGCACAGTTGGTCTCCCACACTACGCCCAGATACTGGGTGGTCGAACACCTCTTGAAACAGTCTCTTGAACTGAACTTCCGCATTCAGCTCGGGGACCTCAGCTGCCCAAAGCGCAGTAGCCCAATCCAGTGCTCTTCCAGTTAGCAGAGAAACATGAAATCCACCCTGCTACGGTCATCGGAAAACATAGTACGATTATATGACAGATACAGGGACATCTGGAGTAGAAACCCCTGACATTTGCCAGGTTCCCCGTCGTACCTTGTAGGTAGCGAAATCGGAGGTGCATGACGAGGACTGACCGTGCTCGGTGTGGTGCCTTCAGCCGCACCAGCGTGGAGTAGCTGTAGGAGTTCATCCATCCGTTTCTCCTGTATCTCCCATCGCCTCTGTAATTCCGCTGGATCCATGGTAATGGCGAGGTATTCTGTAATGAATACTCGGACAGAGTGGTAAGATCCAATCGCAGAATAGCGATGCTTTATTAGAGTACAGACAAGGGTATAGCTTAATCGTGGTCGGGCGGGCTGTGGTCAAAACCGGGCAAGGCATAGACAGGCAGAGGTACCAAAGGAGCGGCTTAGTCGTAGTCGAGGGCACAGGCACAGGATCAGAGCACGGTAATCACTGGGGTAGACAAGCAGAGGATTAAGCAATTCGGGGAGTCAAACAAGGCACAGGTCGGATACATGGGTAATCAAAACAACAAACTCTCTCTCTCTCTCTCGGAACAAAACGCTTAGCAAGTCACAAAGGAACAATACCTCGCACCGACTGAACCTCTGAGCACACCTTATATCCTACCCTAATTACGGACAGGTGTGCTCAGAACTCAGGTGAACCAGATCGAGTCTGATGACTCCCCCTCTCTGTAGATCGGGGAAGTGTCAGACTCTGTCTAGACCCAGCCAACCCCCGATCCCTTACACTGTGAAATCAAACTGTCCACTTAGGAAGCAACACTGATTGACAACAAATTTCACATGCTGTTGTGCAAATGGAATAGACAACAGGTGGAAATTATAGGCAATTAGCAAGACACCCCCAATAAAGAAGTGGTTCTGCAGGTGGTGACCACAGACCACTTCTCAGTTCCTATGCTTCCTGGCTGATGTTTTGGTCACTTTTGAATGCTGGCGGTGCTTTCACTCTAGTGGTAGCATGAGACGGAGTCTACAACCCACACAAGTGGCTCAGGTAGTGCAGCTCATCCAGGATGGCACATCAATGCGAGCTGTGGCAAGAAGGTTTGCTGTGTCTGTCAGCGTAGTGTCCAGAGCATGGAGGCGCTACCAGGAGACAGGCCAGTACATCAGGAGACGTGGAGGAGGCCGTAGGAGGGCAGCACCCCAGCAGCAGGACTGCTACCTCCGCCTTTGTGCAAGGAGGAGCAGGAGGAGCACTGCCAGAGCCCTGCAAAATGACCTCCAGCAGGCCACAAATGTGCATGTGTCTGCTCAAACGGTCAGAAACAGACTCCATGAGGGTGGTATGAGGGCCCGACGTCCACAGGTGGGGGTTGTGCTTACAGCCCAACACCGTGCAGGACGTTTGGCATTTGCCAGAGAACACCAAGATTGGCAAATTCGCCACTGGCGCCCTGTGCTCTTCACAGATGAAAGCAGGTTCACACTGAGCACATGTGACAGACGTGACAGAGTCTGGAGACGCCGTGGAGAACGTTCTGCTGCCTGCAACATCCTCCAGCATGACCGGTTTGGCGGTGGGTCAGTCATGGTGTGGGGTGGCATTTCTTTGGGGGGCCGCACAGCCCTCCAGAGGTAGCCTGACTGCCATTAGGTACCGAGATGAGATCCTCAGACCCCTTGTGAGACCATATGCTGGTGCGGTGGGCCCTGGGTTCCTCCTAATGCAAGACAATGCTAGACCTCATGTGACTGGAGTGTGTCAGCAGTTCCTGCAAGAGGAAGGCATTGATGCTATGGACTGGCCCGCCCGTTCCCCAGACCTGAATCCAATTGAGCACATCTGGGACATCATGTCTCGCTCCATCCACCAACGCCACGTTGCACCACAGACTGTCCAGGAGTTGGTGGATGCTTTAGTCCAGGTCTGGGAGGAGATCCCTCAGGAGACCATCCGCCACCTCATCAGGAGCATGCCCAGCCGTTGTAGGGAGGTCATACAGGCACGTGGAGGCCACACACACTACTGAGCCTCATTTTGACTTGTTTTAAGGACATTACATCAGTTGGATCAGCCTGTAGTGTGGTTTTCCACTTTAATTTTGAGGGTGACTCCAAATCCAAACCTCCATGGGTTGATAAATTTGAATTCCATTGATAATTTTTGTGTGATTTTGTTGTCAGCACATTCAACTATGTAAAGAAAAAAGTATTTAATAAGATTATTTCATTCATTCAGATCTAGGATGTGTTGTTTAAGTGTTCCCTTTATTTTTTTGAGCAGTGTATTTACCACCTGGGTCCTGTTTCGGTAATAGTGAAATCAGACCTTCTTGTTGAGTAGCTGATAATCTACCATTTTTATAGGAGTGGCTAAAACATGCTAATAACGGTCCTTGTTTGTAGGCCAGTGACCAAAAAATATCTGAATTTAATCAATTTTAAATTCAGGCTGTAACACAACAAAATGTGGGAAAAGTGAAAGGGTTTAAATACTTCAGAATGTACTGTATGTCCAATGTTGACCTCTTGAACTGTGTGTTTTAGGACCATGTGGATGCTTCCTGTCACGATCGTCAGGGAGAGACCAATGCGCAGCGTGTTGAACGAACATACTTTAATTAGTTAAAGTGTAACCATAATACAAAACAATAAACGACTCGTGAAGTCCACGGTGACAATGACCGAACACGGAACAAAAACCCACAAACACAAAGGGAAAACATACAGTTTAAATATGGCTCCCAATCAGAGACAACCAGCCAACAGCTGACACTCGTTGCCTCTGATTGGGAGTCACTCAGGCAAAACATAGAAATCAACAAACTAGAACCCCCAACATAGATATAAACCACATAGAATGAACACACCCTGGCTCAACATATGGAGTCCCAGAACCAGGGTGTGACAGTACCCCCCCCCCCTAAAGGCGGACTGCGACCGCGCCTCAAAAAGAGCAAAACAGGGGAGGGCTGGGTGGGCAAACCTCCTCGGCGGCGGTTCTGGCTCCGGCCTTGCCCACCACCCTCCAACAAACCCCCCATAGCGCCCCTGGTCCGGTCTGGCCCCGCTGGCTGGAGCTGGACTGGACGTAGCAGGAGCGGTTAGCTTCAGCTCCGTAGTGGAGCCGTTGACCGGTACCTGGTTAGGCACCGGTGACCCAGGCACGGGTTGTGCCGAACAGACGACGCGCACCCCTGGCTTGGTGCGTGAGGCAGGAAAGGACCGGACCTGGCTGACGATGCGCACCCCTGGCTTGGTGCGTGGAGCAGCAACGGGCCGGACCGGGCTGACGATGCGCACCCCTGGCCTGGTGCGTGGAGCCGGAACGGGCCTCACTGGACTGACGACTCGCACCCCTGGCTTGGTGCGTGGAGCAGCGACGGGCCTTGCCAGGCTGACGACTCGCACCCCTGGCTTGGTGCGAGTAGCAGGAACGGGCTGGACCAGGCTGACGACTCGCACCCCTGGCTTGGTGCGAGTGGCAGGAACGGGCTGGACCAGGCTGACGACTCGCACCCCTGGCTTGGTGCGAGTGGCAGGAACAGGCCGGGCCGGGCTGGCGACGCGCACCGTATACTTGGTGCGAGTGGCAGGAACAGGCCGGGCCGGGCTGGCGACGCGCACCGTATACTTGGTGCGAGTGGCAGGAACAGGCCGAGCCGGGCTGGCGACGCGCACCGTAGACTTGGTGCGAGTGGCAGGAACAGGCCGGGCCGGGCTGGCGTCGCGCACCGTATACTTGGTGCGAGTGGCAGGAACAGGCCGGGCCGGGCTGGCGACGCGCACCGTATACTTGGTGCGAGTGGCAGGAACAGGCCGGGCCGGGCTGGCGACGCGCACCGTAGACTTGGTGCGAGTGGCAGGAACAGGCCGGGCCGGGCTGGCGACGCGCACCGTATACTTGGTGCGAGTGGCAGGAACAGGCCGGGCCGGGCTGGCGACGCGCACCGTAGACTTGGTGCGTGGAGCAGGGACAGGCCGGGCTGAGCTGTCGACGCACACCGTAGACTTGGTGCGTGGAGCAGTGACAGGCCGGACCAGGCTGGCGACGCACACCGTAGGCTTGGTGCGTGGAGCAGGGACTGGCCGGACTGGGCTGGTGACGCACACCGTAGGCTTGGTGCGTGGAGTAGGGACAGGCCGAACCGGGCTGTGGAGACGGATAGGAGCCCTGGAGTGAAGAGCGGCCACAACCCGTCCTGGCTGAATGCCTACCCTCACACACTCTGTGTGAGGCATCCGCACAGGACGTACAGGGCGGTGTATCCGTAACCTGGTGGCCTCCAGAATCCGCCCCTCTTTTGCCTCCGTCAGCCCCGTCGTCCATGCCGTGTGCCCCCCCCCTAAACATTTTCTGGGGTTGCCTCTCGACCGCCTGACGACGACCCTGATCACGCCGTTGCTCCTCTCTACGGCGCGCCTCCACCGTCTCTTCTCCCGGCGCTTCCTCCCATGTCCAGCCCAAGAGCTGCCCATGGACACGCTGCTTGGTCGTTGCATGGTGGGTTTTTCTGTCACGATCGTCAGGGAGAGACCAATGCGCAGCGTGTTGAACGAACATACTTTAATTAGTTAAAGTGTAACCATAATACAAAACAATAAACGACTCGTGAAGTCCACGGTGACAATGACCGAAAACGGAACAAAAACCCACAAACACAAAGGGAAAACATACAGTTGTCACGGTTTCGGCCGAGGCTGCTCCTCCTCCTGGTTCGGGCAGGCTTCGGCGGTCGTCGTCCCCGGAGTACTAGCTGCCACCGATCTATGTTTCATGTTCGTTTGGTTTGGTCTTGATGTTGTACACCTGTGTCTAGTTAGTCCTCGTTAGTGTTCTATTTAAGTCTCGTTGTGTGTGTCTGTGTTTGTGTGTGATTGTGCTTCTGTTACGTGTTGGAGCTACTATTTCCCTCCAGTGTTTTGGAGTGGTTACTTTGCACATGTTTGTGCGCCGTTTATTTTGTCGCCTGTGTGCGCCGTTATTTTCGCCTTCGGGCTTATTGTGCTTTTGTTTTTGTGTGTATATTGCACTAAAGCCTTTGGACTGAGCCTCTGCGTCCTGTGCCTGATTCACACACCACACCCACCTTCAGCACCCTATGACAGAATCACACACCATAATGGAATCCGCAGGATCGGCAGAGACGCCTGTGTCGCTCGAGGAGCATATCCGTGGGCAAGATGGCCAGATTAGACAACTGGAGACCGCTCTACAGGAGGTAATCTACACCTTGCACCGATGGGAGGCCAGCCGGGTACCCACACCTCCACCTACCCTGCCCACCCCATCGGTCGGTCCACCAGTCCTAGGTTCGGAACCCAGGGGGATTCGGCTCTCGCTCCCGAGGGCGTATGACGGAACAGCTGCCGGGTGTCAGGGGTTCCTCCTGCAGGTGGAGCTCTACCTGGCCACTGTACACCCGGTGCCCTCGGGACACGAGAGCGTTTCCGCCCTCATCTCCTGTCTCACGGGCAAGGCGTTGGAGTGGGCTAACGCCGAGTGGAGGAGAATTGACGCCAACACCATTACCTACGCCGAGTTCTCCCGCCGCTTCAAAGGCCGTGTTCGACCATCCACCTGAGGGCAAAGCGGCGGGGGAGCGTCTAGTCCATTTGAGACAGGGGAGGAGGAGCGCTCAGGCGTTCGCTCTAGAGTACCGGACTCTAGCGGCGGATGCAGGGTGGAATGAACGGGCTCTCATCGACCATTTTCGATGTAGCCTACGAGAGGACGTTCAACGTGAGTTGGCCTGCAGGGATACCCATCTTACCTTCGACCAGTTGGTCGATATGTCCATCCGTCTGGACACCCTGCTGGCCACCCGTGGACGTCCCGAGGGGAGTCCGTCCATTCCGCCCTCCGGCGCCTCCGAGCCGAGCCCTATGGAGCTCGGGGGTGCCGGCGCTAGAGAACGGAGTGGGAGGAGCCCGAGGGGGCCTGTCTCCTACACCAAGTGCGGTCGTGGAGGGCACACTGCGGCCAGGTGCTGGGGAGGGTTCTCCGGGGGAGAAGACAACAGGCCACGCACTGGGGGGGCCTCCCAGGTGAGTAGACGTCCCACTTACCCAGAGCTTTCTGTTGCGCACTTTTGTATACCTGTTTGTTTTCCACAGGTTGCACCTCATTCCCAGCATAAGGCGCTCGTAGATTCAGGCGCAGCTGGGAATTTTGTTGATCGGAAGTTTTGTTTTGAGTTAGGGATCCCTCTCCTACCTGTTGACAAACCTTTTCCCGTTCATGCCTTAGATAGCCGCCCGTTGGGGTCGGGGTTGATCAGGGAGATCACAGCGCCACTTCGGATGTGTGCGCAGGGGGGTCATGAGGAGACTATACAGCTGTATCTGATCGACTCTCCTGCGTACCCAGTGGTGCTGGGGATTCCCTGGTTAAGCACCCACAACCCTGCTATTTCGTGGCAACAGAGGGCTCTCGATGGGTGGTCTGCTCAGTGCGAGGGGCGATGTCTGGGTGTTTCCGTGGGGGCGACCTCGGTGGAGAGTCCAAACCAAGTGCCCGCACTGCACATTCCGCCTGAATATGGGGATTTAGCTCTCGTGTTTAGCAAAACTAGGGCGACGCAGTTGCCTCCTCATAGACAGAGGGATTGTGCGATTGATCTCCAGGCAGGAGTATCCTGTGTATCCTTTGTCTCAAGAGGAGAGAAAAGCTATGGAGACTTACATAGCCGAATCTTTGAGACAGGGATACATTCGGCCCTCCACTTCTCCCGCCTCCTCGAGCTTCTTTTTTGTGAAAAAGAAAGATGGAGGGTTGCGCCCGTGCATTGATTACCGTGGTCTCAATCAGATTACTGTGAAATACAGTTATCCACTCCCTCTGATTGCGACCATGACGGAGTCATTGCATGGAGCGCGGTTTTTCACAAAACTGGATCTCAGGAGCGCGTATAACTTGGTGCGCATTAGGGAGGGTGACGAATGGAAGACAGCGTTTAGTACCACGTCAGGTCATTTCGAATATCTCGTCATGCCATATGGGTTGATGAATGCTCCATCAGTCTTCCAATCCTTCGTAGATGACATTTTCCGGGATATGCAGGGACAAGGGGTGGTCGTGTACATTGATGACATTCTGGTGTACTCGTCTACCCGAGCCGAGCATATAACCCTGGTGCGTCGTGTATTGAGGAGGCTGTTGGAGCACGACCTATATGTCAAGGCAGAGAAATGTCTGTTTTTCCAGGAGTCTGTCTCCTTTTATGGTTATCGGTTGTCCGCGTCAGGGGTGAGAATGGAGGTGGATCGTGTGTCCGCTGTGCGTAATTGGCAAACCCCAACTACTGTAAAAGAGGTGCAGCAGTTTTTGGGCTTTGCGAATTACTACCGGAGGTTTATCCGGGGTTTTGGACAGGTGGCAGCTCCCATCACGTCCCTTCTGAAGGGGGGTCCGGTGTGACTGCAGTGGTCAGCCGATGCGGACAGGGCCTTTAGGAGACTGAAGGACCTGTTTACGTCGGCTCCGGTGCTGGCGCATCCGGATCCCGCATTACCCTTTCAGGTTGAGGTAGACGCGTCTGAGGCTGGTATAGGGGCCGTTCTCTCTCAACGGTCCGGCACGCCACCTAAACTCCGCCCCTGTGCTTTTTACTCAAAGAAGCTCAGCCCGGCGGAGCGTAACTATGACGTTGGGGACAGGGAGCTGTTAGCTGTAGTTCAAGCCCTTAAGGTGTGGAGGCATTGGCTTGAGGGGGCTCAACACCCTTTCCTCATTTTGACTGACCATCGGAACCTGGAGTACATTCGGGCAGCGAGGAGACTGAACCCTCGCCAGGCTCGATGGAGTATGTTTCTCACCAGGTTCGTATTTAAAATCACGTACATCCCTGGGTCCCAGAATGGTAAGGCAGATGCGCTGTCCCGGCGGTATGACACGGAGGAGAGGTCCGTTGAGCCCACTCCCATACTACCGGAGTCTTTCCTTGTGGCACCGGTGGTGTGGGAGGTCGATGCCGAAATCGAGCGAGCGTTGCGTACCGACCCCAGCCCTCCACAGTGTCCTGAGGGTCGGAAGTACGTTCCGCTCGAGATTCGGGATGGACTCATTTACTGGGCTCACACGTCACCCTCCTCTGGACATCCGGGTATCGGCCGGACAGTGCATTGCCTTAGCACTAAATACTGGTGGCCCACTTTGGCTAGGGATGTGAGGGTTTACGTCTCCTCCTGCTCGGTGTGCGCCCAGTGTAAGGCGCCCCGACATTTGCCCAGGGGTAAGTTACAGCCCCTACCCGTTCCACAACGACCATGGTCCCACCTCTCGGTGGATTTTGTAACAGACCTTCCCCTCTCTCAGGGGAATACCACCATCCTGGTCGTTGTGGACCGGTTCTCTAAGGCCTGTCGTCTTCTCCCTATGTCGGGTCTTCCTACTGCCCTACAGACCGCTGAGGCCCTATTTACCCACGTTTTCCGGCATTACGGGGTCCCCGAGGATATAGTGTCTGATCGAGGCCCCCAGTTTACCTCCCGGGTGTGGAGAGCGTTTATGGAGCGTTTGGGGGTCTCGGTTAGCCTTACCTCGGGGTACCACCCGGAGAGTAACGGGCAGGTAGAACGTGTCAACCAGGATGTGGGTAGGTTTCTGAGGTCGTATTGCCAGGACCGGCCTGAGGAGTGGGCGCGTTACATTCCCTGGGCCGAGATGGCCCAGAACTCTCTCCGCCACTCCTCTACCAACCTAACCCCTTTCCAATGTGTATTAGGTTACCAGCCGGTTCTGGCACCGTGGCAGCAGAGCCAGATCGAGGCCCCTGCGGTGGATGATTGGATGAGGCGCTCGGAAGAGACGTGGAACACTGCCCACGTCCACCTACAGCGGGCCGTCCGTCGTCACAAGGCGAGCGCCGATCTCCACCGCAGTGAGGGGCCGGTATACGCACCCGGAGATCGAGTCTGGCTCTCTACCAGAAACCTACCCCTCCGCCTGCCCTGCCGGAAGCTGGGTCGGCGGTTTGTGGGGCCCTTTAAAGTCCTGAGAAGATTGAACGAGGTGTGTTATAAGTTACATCTACCTGTTGAATATAAGAATATTAACCCCTCGTTCCATGTGTCTCTTCTCAGGCCGGTGGTAGCTGGTCCACTCCAGGACAATGAGATAGGAGAGACTCCTCCGCCCCCATTGGACATCGAGGGGGCTCCGGCGTACACCGTTCGGTCCATCTTGGACTCCAGACGCCGGATGGGGGGTCTCCAGTATCTCGTGGAGTGGGAGGGGTACGGCCCGGAGGAGCGATGCTGGGTGCCGCGGAGGGACATCCTAGACCCATCTCTCCTGTCGGAGTTCCACCGGGACCATCCCGCACACCCTGCTCCGCGTCCTCCTGGTCGTCCCCGAGGCCGGGGTCGGCGCGCGGCTCCAAGGGGGGGGTACTGTCACGGTTTCGGCCGAGGCTGCTCCTCCTCCTGGTTCGGGCAGGCTTCGGCGGTCGTCGTTCCCGGAGTACTAGCTGCCACCGATCTATGTTTCATGTTCGTTTGGTTTGGTCTTGATGTTGTACACCTGTGTCTAGTTAGTCCTCGTTAGTGTTCTATTTAAGTCTCGTTGTGTGTGTCTGTGTTTGTGTGTGATTGCGCTTCTGTTACGTGTTGGAGCTACTATTTCCCTCCAGTGTTTTGGAGTGGTTACTTTGCACATGTTTGTGCGCCGTTTATTTTGTCGCCTGTGTGCGCCGTTATTTTCGCCTTCGGGCTTATTGTGCTTTTGTTTTTGTGTGTATATTGCACTAAAGCCTTTGGACTGAGCCTCTGCGTCCTGCGCCTGATTCACACACCACACCCACCTTCAGCACCCTATGACACAGTTTAAATATGGCTCCCAATCAGAGACAACCAGCCTACAGCTGACACTCGTTGCCTCTGATTGGGAGTCACTCAGGCAAAACATAGAAATCAACAAACTAGAACCCCCAACATAGATATAAACCACATAGAATGAACACACCCTGGCTCAACATATGGAGTCCCAGAACCAGGGTGTGACACTTCCGAGCAGTGTTTGGAGTGTTTATCCGACTGGATAAAAAATAAAAAAAATATTATTATTATGTCCCCCCCCCACTTCTAAAACCAAAATTGCGCCCCTGCTGGTGAGTCTCATTTATGCTTTATAAAGAAATATTAAAACTAGCAAGCTTTAACTATTGGACACTCAGGATGTTTTCCACTGGACTCCTTGTTCAAAGACAGCCATTGAAAAGCATGACATTTCAAACTTATTTGAAATGTTTTTTCATGATACACATGCAACTCAGAATAAAAAGAGAATGTTCACAAGCTAAATGATTGTCTTGGTTTGGAATGGACAAAAAAATATAGGCTATATTTATAAAACGGCATCATGTATTTACTTTAACCTAAACACAATTGGGATAAGTAATTTTTTATGTTTCATGAACCTCAATTATTTGTTTTACTTATGCCTGATAGTATTTTTCTTGTCATCTTAAATGCTTTTCTTTCTGATGCAAAGGACTAAAATGTTTATTTTTCCTCATCAGAGTATGGCGAGGTTATTGTTATTTTTCTCTTGGCACTCTTTGTTATGTCTAGGCCCTGATTAGCAAGCATTCCCATCCTGTGCGCGTGGTTATTGTTAAAGGGCCAAATTACCTGTAGTTAGGCTACTTCGGCCGCGGAATTGCAGCTGATACTATTTTAGTGCGCTCTGTAGGCCTACGTGCCTATCTCGGCCTCTGTTTGCATAACCTGTTGAACTAGAGACAAGTCAAGTATAAATGAGAAAATCAAAGCTGGAACAGAAAGCAATTACATCAAACTCTTCCTGAGGAAATGATATGGTTTGCTCACCTTGGATGCAGAATTTCTGTCACGGAATGCCCTTGCGTGTAGGCCTAATGTGTGCAGGCTTGATGGTTGTGAATCCACTGTTCAAGAGGCAGACAGTCGGGTTGCAGTCGATAACCTGCACGATGTCTAAGATATGTAAAAACGAGATTACGAGAAAAAATTGACTAGGCTTACTATTCTGTGTGAAAAGAGCATTATTTGACTTATTACACACATTAAATATTTATTCGTTAATCATTTCCCTTATGAGTGCAAAAAAAAACATGTTATAAGGATGTATCAACACACTATTTAGTGATAATATGGCTGTTATATGCCTAGTTTGGTGGATAATAAACTTAGCTAAATATGCACAGAATTCATTTATATAGGCGACTGTCTTATCACGCAAAGCTTAAATCCAACTTTTAACAGGAAAAGTGTCTCATGTAGTCATGTCCTCACCCTTTAAGAGGGCCTGCGTGACATATTTTTACTGATTTTAAGCCATGTTTTATGTACAGTTATTTGTTTTTGTTCCCGTTGAGTTTTTGCGTGCTTAGGAACGGAGCAGAGATGAGCTTGCGTGCCATGCCGGCCTAGCGTGCGCGGAGCTTGGTCACTGAGCCCCAGCCTCCCCAGGGAGCAGGGGGTGGAGATTCTACTAAGAGATTAAAATGAGCCGGAAAAGGGAAAAAGTACAAGTAGAAATGCCTTCCAGATGACCCCGATTTTGTTAGCTCATCTGTGGCTGTCTGACAGACCCGTATTAGGGCACAGTTTAATTACGCATCCCTCACCCTGGGTGCCTGATACGTAATGATGACTCCACTAATGCTCCAGATAACGAATGTTCATAGCCAGGTTTTCTTTGAATTACCCCGAATCCGCAACTCACTGGTCAGATCCCATTTTCATCTACCTGAAATAGATAATTGTGAGAATATTTGCATATCATAATTTAATTATTCAAATTGGTTCCTGTGCCTTAGTGACTAGTCATTCTCTTCTCAGGAACATGAGCTTAAATTTGCTTAAAGCAATAGAACATAGGGTACTTTTCTTCCCAAATGTTTGACATTTTCTGCTCTTTCCTCCCTAAACAATCAGTTTATAGCTTACTGGATTGCTAATTATCACTCATCAATTATTTGGGATGAGCAGCCAACAAAATCAATGTACTGTATGTTTCATTTTGACCTCATTCAGGATTGTCAGAGTTTATACTTGTCCACTCCATTTAATTTGTTTAATTACAAAATGTTTCCAAAAACTGGAGATGGAATGTGTTGTGGCTTTGCAGCAAATTGTCTATTGTGTAATTAAGGGGTCATTAGAAAAAATTAAGAGGAAATTAAGAGCCGGGGCCAAGGCCCAGTTCTTGTATTTACAAAGTCTGGCAAAGCCACAACACTCCCTTCATCATCCTGTATTATTATCTCTATCTTGTCATTCAGCAAGTCTTCAGCATTCTAGAAACCGTATCACTCTATAACTTTACATTTGTCAATTTTACAAGGAGCTGTATGGAAAAGTTTTAATGATTGATACCTTTATAAATTGTACGTTCCCCAGCAAGAAACCCAAAATTGTCGCTCAAACATAAGGGGGAACTAACAAAGAGTAACTGACAACAACCAAAACGAAACAGGTGGTGTTGTAGGAGGTGTTCTGAAAGACACTCATGGGGGTGTCCACTGAAAGTTGACTAGCAACTACAACTGGGACCTAAAAGATTGCATCTTAGAAATCAAATAGGGAGAGACAACTAAAGGTGTTAACCCTCCACATCTATTAAGCCCACTGGAGCACTGGGCCAGCCAATCTTAAATATCAGCACAGGTGAAACACCTTCTGACTAACGAGATGACAAGCCAGCACAGGTGTAACACATACTGACTAACAGTGCCGTGTATTCATGGATGCCAAGGGAAGCCAGGCTTCCCCATATATACTACACGACCAAAAGTATGTGGACACCTGCACGTCGAACATCTCAAACCAGAATCCAAAAGCATTAATATGGAGTTGGAAGCATAGAATCATCTAGAATGTCATTGTATACTGTAGCGTTAAGATTTTCCTTCACTGGAACTAAGGAGCCTGAACCATGAAAAAATGCCCTAGACCATTATTTCTCCTCCACCAAACTTTACAGTTGGCACTATGCATTCAGGCAGGTAGCGTTCTCCTGGCTTCCGCCAAACCCAGATTCGCCTGTCGGACTGCCAGATGGTGAAGTGTGATTCATCACTCCAGAGAACGTGTTTCCACTGCTCCAGAGTCCAATGGTGGCGAGCTTTACACCACTCCAGCTGACGCTTGGCATTGCGCATGGTGATCTTAGGCTTGTGTGCGGCTGCTCGGCCATGGAAACCAATTTCATGAAGCTCCAAACGAACAGTTATTGTGCTGACGTTGCTTCCAGAGGCAGTTTGGAACTCGGCAGTGAGTGTTGCAACCGAGGACATATGATTTTTACACTCTACACGCTTCAGCACTCGGTGGTCCCGTTCTGTGAGCTTGTGTGGCCTACCACTTCACGGCTGAGCCGTTGTTGCTCCTAAACGTTTCCACTTCACAATAACAGAGCTTACAGTTGACCGGGACAGCTCTAGCAGGGCAGACATTTTACGAACTGACTTGTTGGAAAGGTGGCATCCTATGACTGTGCCAACTGAAAGTCACTGAACTCTTCAGGAAGGCCATTCCACTGTCAATGTTTGTCTATGGAGATTGCATGGCTGTGTGCTCAATTTTATACACCTGGGAGGCCAGTTTGAATTTGGCTTCAGACCAATCAAATTACTTCCTTTGCAAAACTTCATTTTCAGAAAGACGTGTCTGTCTCTGGTCTGCTTTTGTTGATGTCCTGCAGTAGCTAGCTTGCTAAATCGTCCCTTTCCTAAACCATGGATGGAGATGGGGATTTAGATTTTTGGTTTTGACTTAATTCTCTGTACAGGCCAATGATTATGACGGTGATTCTGATCCAACCATAAATGAATATGTTGTGCCACTGGCCTGAGACGATTGAAGTTCAATATGTAGCTTAGATGTAGCCTAGTAGGCTCACATTAACTAGCTAGCTAGCTAACTTAGCTGGTTCATTGTTGCCTATGCAAGGAAGTCAGGCTAGCAAACATTTTAGCTAGGTAGCCTATGACAACAAAAACTAAAAGTGTACTGTATGACAGAGCCATAGACCGTTTTGCCAACATGAAAGAGAGGAGGATGGCATTGACGTTCAACTAGGCTACAACTAGGGTGAGACAACATTTTTTTGTTTTACTTGCGCGCCCACACACACATACAGAAATCAGTGCCATGGACAGCCACATGATATTTAGCAACATTGATTGTACTAAATAGATTTAGGTATCTTTAAGTTTGTTTTCAGTGTATTAAACTAAGCTTATATAGCCTTGTTGATCTGATGATATATTCATGTGTAAATGCTGCTGGAATAGCAGAGGCAGTGCTCCTGTTGTCTTTGTGCTGACTTGCGGTAACTCTGTAGTTCTAAATCAGTAGTTGTTTAGTAAACTGTCGAAAACATTAACTTGCTTGACCATGCTGCAGGTGATATAACTGTTTGTGTGCAATTTTTGCTTTGTGGACTTCACCTGACAGACATTGCTCTCCGGTTTTGTGATGAAACAAATGTTTGTGTAGTTGAATTTATTCCACCACTGTGTGACTGTTGTCTTTTTGTTGTCACAGCCTTATTGTATAACACAGTGGCATATGAACAAATAGGTTATAGAGCAAACAACGCAATTATCACAACATAGGTTGTAATATGGCTTTTTTACTGGCTTGGCATCCTCATTGATTTTACCCACGCACCGCTACGTTGAAGATATCAACTGGACACGTGCTAACATGCTAACGTCCAACCTCGAAATATAAATGGAAAAACAAAAACCTGTAACAATGTTAGTAAGTGATGTTTTGTTATGTTTCTTTTCTGCTTTCTGGGCCATACATATTTGTAAAGGGCAAAATATTCAGTAAAGGACAACATCATTTTTCATCATTCAGCATGACAAGATATCAACTGGACACAGGCTAAAGTATAAGCTGGATGTGCCAATGCCAATGCCTTCTAAACAACACATGGCTGAATCGATTGTGTACATCTCCTGCAAAAAAAACGTGTGAAATTAGGTTACCCTTTTAGTAAAAAAAACACATCTCCTGTCTCCTGGTGCCCAAAATCAGATCATCTGCACAGCATCTGTGCTATTCTGTGTAATGGGACATGAAGCAGGCCGCTTCTCTTTTTTCTCTAGCTCTCACCTCTAGGGAAAAGGCTCATAAATGTATGAGCAGTTTTTTCTCTGCTCCAGCCCCCCTTTCTGTGGCATGCTGTCCCAGACTGGGATCCCTGCAGGTGGGATGCTGAGCAGGGCCGGGAACAGGGCCTGTGTCTCCGACACAGACACATTGAACATTACGTGCAGTGTGGATGCTGCCAGCAGGTCACTCTTCTCATTGTGTAATTGGGCGGATAATGTTCCGTGATTCCTTCTCTTTTGCACTTCCATATGTTCCGCTTGAGCAGCTCTGTGCTTTTTAGTATCCTGAAAACGAAGCTGGGTCAGCGAACGGTCGGGTTACCCCCCTTTGGTGGTCCAATTCGTCAGATGAGCTGGTCCCCCTCACTGGAGCAACCAGGCCAGAGTTAATTCACAGCGTTCTGGGTCTGGGCCCCGGCTCAGTCTCAGGCTCAATGTTCCAGTAGTTGTTTACACTGGAACAAAATACTATTTTTCTGATTAAGTTCATCAACGTCGCTCCCTGGACTGTCAAATCAAAATTGTGCCAAAGAAAGAAACACATTCTTTGGCAGACACAAAGAGTGATTTACGACGAAAATATGTATTTCACAAAATTACAAATATTTCTGTGTGCTGGCCAAGAACCTGGAAAGCTGTTAAACTCATTGCAAGTCATAGT
Source organism: Coregonus lavaretus (assembly GCF_964263955.1). NCBI lineage: Eukaryota > Metazoa > Chordata > Actinopteri > Salmoniformes > Salmonidae > Coregonus > Coregonus lavaretus. The sequence continues at coordinate 20,980,839 of NC_140005.1, forward strand.
GGGAACATACAGTTCTGTGTGAGGAGGAGAGTGTGAAGTGTGGGTGGCTCTATGGTAGGCCTGGGTGTGTTTTCTGCAGCATACCACTGTTGAACACGGCAGCCATATGCATGTGGGGCTGTAAATTTGGAGAAGTAATTACTGTATAACAGAAAGACAGGATCTTTACTGAGAGCACTGAAGTGGTTCCTAGACTGGAGAACTGGAATCACTTTAGACCCTGTGCAGTCATGCCAGTCAGGCCTTATCACCATGTATGACACACAGTGCTGTGTAGAGCTGTCCTAAATGGCACAACTTGGTCCAAAGCAACGTGTCCATCCTATATGGTTTATGCTTTGTGAAGCAGATTGCTCATGTCTGGGTGGAGAGGTAAGACCTAACAGTGAGGTTCTGACAGACTAATGTGCCTTTAACCTGTGTATATGGACATGTTTTGTGAATGACACCCCCGAGAGGCACAGGTTTTAAATAATATCATGAAACATCAGATAGCCATTCAGATTACAGCAGGCGACCCCTGGCTCAGGTCTTTGTCTAACTATTCGTCTTTATAGGTGTCAGACTGAGTCCAGACATGAAAATAGAGAAGAAGGATCATTTATATTGGAGAGTGTCAAATCCTTGGAGACGCACAACTGATCTCCTGAATTTCTCGAATTCTCTGAATAGCAGTTGATTTGATTAATTGGTTGATTGAGTCACAGATTGTAGTGGATTATATATTGTCTCTGCCCACTATGGGGGAGATTCTAGAACGAACGCAGTAAGTGTAGATAGGAGGTTCTGATGCGGTAAAAGAGTCATGAATTGACTAATGTCCATTTACTTAACAATTAGCCTGACAGTGTGTATACTTCCCTTGGTCTGTGGTGAAGTGCATCCATACCAAATTCCTAAAAGTCTGGCACTCAATCTAGTTTCTATACACTATTCTAAAAGTTGCCAAACATGGTCCTCATCCATGCAGTGCTGTTTTCTTCCTGCCTGTCCCCAGGATACTGGGGGATACTGGAGGAGACCACAGCTGGATGTGGAATCTGACAGATCATTTAAAACGTCTGTCTCCATTATGTTCTCATCATCAACATCCTCCCAACAATGCTTCTCTTTAACAACCAGCATCTGTGGGCGAGGTCTCTGTTTCCTGCCTTGCCTAACATGTAGTAAAGTCTCTCCCAGTATCCCAGCATTGTGGCTGTCATTAGCTGGTCTCTCCCTTTATGTCGCAGTCTTTAAGATTCTAACACTAGTTTACCTTGTCTTTAACTATTGAATTAACGTGAGGTAGCGGTCTTAATTATGTACCCTGTGCTGTTTATGTCTATTGGACACAAGTAGTCCTCTTCCTTCTGTCAAGAAGGGAAATGGCAACAGCAAGCTGTTGAGAGCAGTAACGTCTGTCCTAAACAATAGAAGTACCTGGATTAGTGTGCTCAAAGAACTGACGTGAAACAGCACAATGATCCATGAGGATGACACAACTCTGGCCCTTTTCAAAAGCTTATGTTGTCGAATTAGCCCTTAGTGAGGGGTGACCGTGACCCCTCATCATTCCAGGGGTCAGTGCGATGCTGTGTACGCACCAAAGACAGAGGGGAGAGTCTGGCTCTGTTGACGGGATGATTGTGTGAAGATGTTCAGACTATAGAGTTGACCTCTCCGTGTTCTGTTTTGCTGTGTTTTCTAGGTAACGCTTTCACTTGATGACTGGGAATGTCAAACATGTTGCTCTTGACCTACAGATAACAACCAGCTCCCAGATCAGCTCTGTTTGAAGCTGGAGGACTTTCTGCCTCTTCTGTGTTCGAGTAAAGGGCTCTCATAGGCTTCTCTCTTGCGAAGGCCAGTCATGTATAGCAGTAGCACGATTTTGGTGACCTTATTTGACCTTTTCTGCCATTTTTTGAGACATGGTTCGATCCCACCCAGGGACACATTACTATTTACAATACTTGTTACACTGTACTTAAAACATGATAACAAAATGTCCTAGTTTTATTAAAATAAACAAAAGAGACTTTATTCCCTCAGAAGTTGGTACACTGTACTTAAAACAATAATTACATTACAACTTGTGATAGAGTTTTAATAAAGTTTAATCAGTTTATGGATATTTATTGTCTTCAAATCTTTATTATAATAACGCTTATTCCTCAGAGCAGATCGTTTTACAGGAGAGGAGGGGACCCACTGTGATTAACTGAGTGCCTCTTCAGAGCAAGGCATCTATATCCTGTGAGATGTAAAGTCAATAAAATCTGAAGATAAACACATAAAATTGAATTTTCCACTGTCAATATTCTACCTCAGCAATTACATGCTTCAAAACCTTTTTTTCTTTTTTTTCTTTTAGGGGGTAGATCAGCTTTAATATTGCAGATAGATTGTAACTTCCATCAATGTAATTGTCTGCATCACTTCCAATCCCCCATGTTTTTATTTCTTTCTCGCATATATATATATATATATACACATACATACACATACATACATATACGCATATACATTCATATGTACGCATATATATTTCCCTTTTATTACTTTCCAACCCCACCATCCCTTCCCTAATTGGGGTAAACATTTACATTTTAGTCATTTAGCAGACGCTCTTATCCAGAGCGACTTACAGTTAGTGAACTAGTGAACAACAATGCTTAGGCCTCTACTTCATGCTTATACATATTATATACATTTTATGGACACAGTCAATTATTATATTTTGTTTGTTTTTACTCCTGAACTTCCTCCGATAATTTTCATGATGTCCATCTGGTATGCTTCTATATGCCATATCTTTCTAACTGTGCTCTTTCACAAAAGCTCACAATATATAACCTATATACTTATTATGGACACAGCATGTCTTACACTAGTTATCTTGTTGTTATTAGTTGTTGTTATTAGTCCCATCCTTCAGCTCCATTCAACACCTCCCATCTATCTCTTAACACCATCCATATTGGATTTCTATTTGCCATATATTTTTCAACTGTACTGTGATGTTTTACAAAAGTTCTGAACCTTTCTATTCTCATTGTTTCTACAGTTTGTGAATTTAAAATAAACATTTTTGCTAAAAGTATAATTATATTATTGATCGATAGACTATGACTTTTCAGATCACCGAGTAGTGCTATCTGCAGGGTCAGCTCCATGCAAATATTGCAATCCTTCAGCCATTCCTGGACCTGTGTCCAGAAACAAGCTACAAATGGACAGTACCAAAACAAATGATCTAATGATTCTGTCTCTTTACAGCCAAATCTGCAGAGCTGGGAAGATTGTATACCCATACAAATAACATTCTATTGGTAGCAAGAATTTTATATAATAATTTAAATTGAACAATTCTAAGTTTTGAATCAGGCATCGTTTTGCTTATCAGTTCATAAACACTATGCCATGGAATCGGTACGTCAAAAATCTCTTCCCAACTATTTTACAATCTATATGGGACGGCTGTCAATCTTTTGGTCCTTAAATGAAACTGGTAAACTTTTTTATTTATCACAGTTTTCTTTAACCAATTGTGTTCTTTAATGCAAGGCCGACAGACAAGTTCCTTATTTTTGCCTCCTTCCACTTTCCTCTTCCATTTTTGCGGTAATGCTGCAATTATTTGTGTCACGATCGTTTACAGACGGGTCAGACCAAGGCGCAGCGTGATATGCGTACATGTTTATTTTAATGAATAAACAACCGACAAAACAATAAACAAATGAAAAGTGAAGTCCAAGGTACACAAAACAAACATACCTAACACGGAACAAGATCCCACAACCCACTAGTGCCAATAGGCGGCCTAAGTATGGTCCCCAATCAGAGACAACGAGCTACAGCTGCCTCTGATTGGGAACCACACCGGCCAACATAGATCTACACGATCTAGATCTAAACATAGAAAATGCAACATAGAACATACCACACAGAAAATACACACCCTGACTCAACAAATACGAGTCCCCAGAGTCAGGGCGTGACAGTACCCCCCCCCTCCCCCCCCCCCACCCCCCCCCCCACCCCCCCCAAAGGTGCGGACTCCGACCGCACAACATAAACATAACAGGGTAGGGGCCGGGTGGGCATTCGGCTCAGGGCGTGACGACCACTTACTCTCCGCCTCCCTGTTGCGCCCCTGGTCTGGTCTGGACCTCGGCGCGCTGCTTCCCCTCTCCTTCCTCCCACGAAGTACCAAGCCCTGTCTGGACCCTGGTGTGGGAGACCCCGAACCTGGAGAGGGGCTGACGTCTGGGTCTGGACTGGAGCCGCTGACCGGAGCTGGACCGGGCACCGGTGGAGCGGACTGCACAGGCTCCGGACTGGAGCCGCTGACCGGAGCTGGACTGGGCACCGGTGGAGCGGACTGCTCTGGCTCCGGAGTAGAGCCGCTGACCGGATCTGGACTGGACCCCGGTGGAGCGGACTGCTCTGGCTCCGGAGTGGAGCAGCTGACCGGAGCTGGATCAGGCACCGGTGAAGCGGATTACTCTGGCTCCGGAGTGGAGCAGCTGACCGGAGCTGAACTGGGCACCGGTGGAGCGGACTGCTCTGGCTCCGGAGTGGAGCAGCTGACCGGTGCCGAATCCAGGCACCGGTGGAACAGGCACGGGCCGTGCCGGACTGGACACACGCACCACTGGCTTGGTGCGAGGGGCAGGAACAGGCCGGGCCGGGCTGGCGACGCGCACCACTGGCTTGGTGCGAGGGGCAGGAACAGGCCGGGCCGGGCTGGCGACGCGCACCACTGGCTTGGTGCGAGGGGCAGGAACAGGCCGGATCGGGCTGGCGACGCGCACCACTGGCTTGGTGCGAGGGGAAGGAACAGGCCGGGCTGGGCTGGCGACGCACACCACTGGCTTGGTGCGAGGGGCAGGAACAGGCCGGGCCGGGTGGGCGACGCGCACCACTGGCTTGGTGCGAGGGGCAGGAACAGGCCGGGCCGGGCTGGCGACGCGCACCACTGGCTTGGTGCGAGGGACAGGAACAGGCCGGACCGATGTTTTTATGTTGACGCTCCATGAACAGCTAAAGAGGATTAAACAGAAAGACAGAGGACAATACTCTTGCAATACTCCTGCCATGCTCTGGAGTAAATGAAAGCCAAGGTTGCCCTTTGACATAAAAAAAAGAAAAGTAAATAATCAAATCTGAGTGCTAAATGTGATTTCTGTAACATGTGTATCCTGCAGCTTCATTTCACACAAATCACTGCGATGCTGGCCTTTCCAGGCCGTATTTCACTCTGGCATGTAGAACGGTCCCTGTAGCTCCAGGGTTTACTTCATCCTTCCCCGATTAGCCACAGGTCAGACTGCAGCCCACTCTGTGGCCCACGATGATATGATGTTTATGAGTTTTAGGGCTCCTCGTAGATAATTTAGACAATGCAGTAAAACACCTCTCTCTTTTTTTATTTATTTCTCTCCTTCTACTCTCCGTCTGTCTGTCTGCCTGTCTCTGCCTGTCTCTGTCTGTCTCTAGCCCACACACACACACACACACACACACACACACACACACACACACACACACACACACACACACACACACACACACACGCATGCAAGCAAGCAAGGACATAAGCACGCACCCCCGTCCCCCACACACGCACTCCACTTAATCACAGTCACACACACATGCGTGCCAGATCGTGTAACCATTACCAGCACTTCAAAAGCATATATATCATCTTGCCTGTCCTCCTCAAACCTTTAGTTTATGTGTCTTGTCTCAAAGTCGTCAAGTGTGAATTTAGGTTGACCTTCACCGTAAAAACACACATCAAGAGAGCTAGCCTATGGTGGAATGTGGCTTATTTTATGGCACCAGTGGAACATCACATCTCTACGTCCGTCAGAGCCTTTAGCTACCTTAGGTTTCTGTGGTCACAGTGGCTTTAGGTGACAGACTGGAACCATTTCCCTGCTAATGACAGCCTTACTGAGCAGCTCTCAGACCCAGAAGCCACTTGAAAGAGAAAGGTTAATAACAGCTAATGAGCCAGCCACTTATATGAATAGTAAACACAGTCTGTTATAGACATCAGTCCTTCACCCTGTGGACATATCACAGACAACATGAAATAGTGCCATGGAATTTTCTCCTCATAAGGCATGGATGAGGTTCTTCTTGTGCTGAGGTCATTGGTAATGTCTTGTAAACACACATCACTGATTATCCATTTAGTGGTTCTGTATTCACGGTTTGTGTGGAAACAATTTTAAGGCAGACAGACTGTGCTGATCAGTGCTACACTTTAAACATTTTAGAGAGGAAGGTTTGATGTAATGTAGAATAATTGTAGACTTACAGTATAGGAAGTGGAGAGGAAAGTGCATGTTCCCCTCCTCCAAGTGAGATTTCATGCCTCATGATGTGGAACAACATCCATAATTTCAATGTTTCCCCTCTCTCACATCATGTCATCCTGTCATCAAGTCTTTTCTTCACTTCACCTCATACCTTCCTCCATTATCTACTGTGTGTGTGTGTGTGTGTGTGTGTGTGTGTGTGCGTACATACGTGTGTATGTTTGTGTGTGTGTCTGCCTACTGAGATAGGGGAGGATGCGGGGGCGGGGGGATCTGAGGAGTGTAGAGGAGTCCTATCAATTGACAGAACAAAACCATTGAAAACTGTGTTAGCAGGGAACAATGGAGGCTGTATTTCCTGGCTGTTTGGAGGAGCCTACAGGCCCTGCTGTGGAGAGACGTGCTCTGTTATTGTTTGGGAACAATTTCACAGGCATGTGAAATGAATTCAGATGTTGGCTAGAGGATGATATTACTTTTTTCTCTATTTGATATGCTTAGGTAATTAATTGAAATAATTGTACCAACCTCGAGGGATCAGCGTTTGGAGCCATATGTGTACATCTGGAGAGCCATTCTCTCTGTACACACTGCCACTAATTATAACTATTATCTTCATAGAAAATATACAGACAGTGTTAGGAATCTCACTGGGTGAAGGTAAATAAATAGAGAGCTCGTCCCTCCAAACCCTGGTTCAGGTCAGTGATGGGACAAGGCCCTCTGTGAGTTATAGACCCCACCCTCCCTATGGAGGCAGAACCAGACAGGAAGCCAGCCTTTAAACGGACCCCCTTCCTCCTCCATCCAACATGATGCATTTCTCAATCACAGGGCTCCCAGAGAGAAGGGGGTTACCTCACCAGCTAAATAGAGTGCTCCGTCTCAGAGGAGTACCTCACACACAATGTATTCCATATAGTCCTGTGGAGGTGGAGAGGTACCCTGCACGGCACATCTGGCTCAGACCACCTACTGTATGCTACATCCTCTCTGCCGAGCTCTGCCCTGACGTCTCACTGGGGATTAGCTGATGCTGAGTTATTTTTCTTTAACGATTTGGGTCCTCTCTCTGAGCTTTGTTGTCCAAAACTAATGGGACAGCAAATGATGTAACAAAGAAATTGCATAGCTCAATTGCCTCATTTTTTATTCTTAAAGAGATATTTCACCGATATACACCTCAGTGACGTGCAGTCAGGGTGAAAATGAATGAAAAAATAACTGTAAAGAAAAATAAATATATATTTTTTTCAATAATCATTTTGTCATCTTCATGTTTTTTCTGCATGATAAAATCAATTTCTGAACTAGTACTTCCCAAATTTGCGGTGATGGGGTACGAAATGTGCAAGGAGGCCAAGGGAAAAGCAGCCTCGCCATGTGCCTTTCTGCTGCCCTTAAACTCCAAACTCAATGCAAAGCATTGCCATGACTTGCGCATGTGTGTTTTTACCTTAGCTAATGGACGCCGAAAGGCAGGCAGAGAGCTTCACTGCCTTTCATGTGTCAATATGTCCCATTCATTTTCATTGCACTCAAATGTGTATTAGCGTGGAAAATGTAATGGGATAGACAGGAGGATAGGCAGAGCTCGCTCCTGCATATGGACATCACACATCATCTGCCGCATTTTGGCCATTACGTTCATTTTACTGCTAGCTAAAGTAAGCTGATCAGGAAGGCTAACATATTGCATCTGAAACTAGGACTGTTAAGGTGACCGTATCACTGCCACACCGGCGGTCAAGAGTCATGACGGCAGTCAAATTCCACGTGACCGTTTAGTCACGGTAATTAGGCTTATCCAAGCTCTGATGCTGCTGATGGTCATTAGTAGCCTACCAAACTTGCTAACTGCCTGGTACTCAACACTCTATTGTCCCTCTAATCACTCTGACATCAATGCAAATGTTATCGAAAATCTAATCAAACACTTCTTGAGTGCCAATGAGCTCATGTTGCACAACATTTCTATGGGCTATGCAGTGGCGACCGGTCATTCATTTGAGCCCCAGCTGTTTAGCTAAAAAATATATATACAGTACCAGTCAAAGGTTTGGACACACCTACTCATTCAAGGGTTTTTCTTTATTTTTACTATTTTCTACATTTGTAGAAGACATCAAAACTATGAAATAACACATATGGAATAATGTAGTAACCAAAAACGTGTTAAACAAATCAAAATATATTTTATATTTGAGATTCTTCAAATAGCCACCCTTTGCCTTGATGACAGCTTTGCACACTCTTGGCATTCTCTCAACCAGCTTCATGAGGAATGCTTATCCAACAGTCTTGAAGGAGTTCCCACATATGCTGAGCACTTGCTGGCTGCTTTTCCTTCACTCTGAGGTCCAACTCCTCCCAAACCATTTCAATTGGGTTGAGGTCAGGTGATTGTGGAGGCCAGGTAATCTGATGCAGCCAGATCATCACTCTCCTTGGTCAAATAGGCCTTAGACAGCCTGGATGTGCATTTTGGGTCATTGTCCTGTTGAAAAACAAATGATATTCCCACTAAGCGCAAACCAGATGGGATGGCGTATCGCTGCAGAATGCTGTGGTAGCCATGCTGGTTAAGTGTGCCTTGAATTCTAAATAAATCACTGACAGTGTCACCAGAAAAGCACCTCCACACCATCACACCTCCTCCTCCATGCTTCACGGTGGGAACCACACATGCAGAGATCATCCGTTCACCTACTCTGCATCTCACAAAGACACGGCGGTTGGAACCAAAAATCTCAAATTTGGACTCATCAGACCAAAGGACAGATTTCCACCAGTCTAATGTCCATCCAGTAGTGGTTTCTTTGCAACAATTCGACCATGAAGGCCTGATTCACGTGGTCTCCTCTGAACAGTTGATGTTGAGATGTGTCTGTTACTTGAACTCTGTGAAACATTTATTTGGGCTGTATTTTCTGAGGCTGGTAACTCTAATGAACTTATCCTCTGCAGCAGAGGTAACTCTGGGTCTTCCTTTCCTGTGGCGGTCCTCATGAGAGCCAGATTCATCATAGCGCTTTATGGTTTTTGCGACTGCACTTTAAGAAAATGTCAAAGTTCTTGAAATGTTCTGTATTGACCTTCTTGTCTTAAAGTAATGATGGACTGTCGTTTGTCTTTGCTTATTTGAGCTGTTCTTGCCATAATATGGACTTGGTCTTTTACCAAATAGGGCTATCTTCTGTATACCAACCCTACCTTGTCACAATACAACTGATTGGCTTAAACGCATTAAGAAGGAAATAAATTCCACAAATTAACTTTTAAGAAGTCACACCTGTTAATTGAAATGCATTCCAGGTTACTACCTCATAAATCTGGTTGAGAGAATGCCAAGAGTGTGCAAAGCTGTCATCAAGGTAAAGGGTGGCTATTTGAAGAATCTCAAATATAAAGTATATTTTGATTTGTTTAACACTTTATTGGTTACTACATGATTCCATGTGTGTTATTTCATCGTTTTGATGTCTTCACTATTATTCTACAATGTAGAAAATAGTAAAAATAAAGAAAATAACTTTTGACTGGTAGTGTGTATATATATATATTTTAGTTGTTGCCTGTTTTGCATGTAATTTTGGCATTAATACGTATCACATATCAGTTTGTAAACAATGTAAAAAATAATAATCATTGAGTTAATAAAGCTGCATACCAACATGGTCTCTTTTTTGCTTTCTTGAGTAAGGCAGCTCCAAAATGCAGGTGTTTCAGCCTAGCTCAGTGCTTTCTGTTGTGGTGGGGCAGCCAGCAAAAAATACAGACCGTAGGGGTTGGTAATGTTCTCTAGTTGCGCCGTGATTGGCTCAGTGTTCTATCACTCATGGGGACACTACGTCACCGCAAAATCTACGGGGAGAGCTCGAAAATTCAAGCCCCTTGGGTGCTGCCATAGAGTTACATTAGAAGTGCCCATCCAAGAAGGCTCAAGGTCATTGGCCACAGATAAAATGACTTCAAATTACATTATATCTACAGTAGCTTTGAATGGACTGATCATGTCAACATCATCTTTCCAAAATCTTAGCTAGCAAGCTAGCAGTCATCATCATGAATTAAGTCAACAATCTACTGGCAAATCCTTTTCAATTCTTGTCATATGAAGAGAAATTATGAAGAGAAATTATAGATAAAACTTATTGGTGCTCATCGGCCATTGGACATAAACATTACACAACAAGTTGGAAATCGCAAATTCAACAATTAGTGGTTTGGAAGGAATCAGTGGGTAACTGCAAGCATTGCTAAGCAATCACTAGCCTGCTATTCAGTGGAGTGGATGTGTGGTCCAAGTCTAGGTTTAAGGGTCTCTTTTCCAAGCTTAAAAGGATATACATTCAACATTGGCCATGTTGTCAATCCAGCATGACTTCTGCCGCTTTCAAAACAACTGGAAACTCGGAATTGGGAAATCTCAGACTTCAGTGAGTTCAAGACAACTGGGAAAATACATTTTGAACAGTCATCCAACTCTGAATTCCAAGTCGGGAACTCTGGCCTCTTTCTAGAGCTCCGACCTGAAGATCACTAACGTCTTGATTCAACCTTGTTTTTTTTCAGAGACCCAGTTGTCTTGAAAGCACCATAAATCCAGAGAATGCCAGACTTTGACGACAAAGGACCGCCGCGACACCTTCCTGTTCAAGTGAGCACAGCACAACAAGGTGAGTCCAGAAATGTCTTGTATGATGCGGCATTAATGATGTAATATGCCAGGGAGATATGTACAGTGGGGGAAAAAAGTATTTAGTCAGCCACCAATTGTGCAAGTTCTCCCACTTAAAAAGATTAGAGAGGCCTGTAATTTTCATCATAGGTACACGTCAACTATGACAGACAAATTGAGAGAATTTTTTTTCAGAAAATCACATTGTAGGATTTTTTATGAATTTATTTGCAAATTATGGTGGAAAATAAGTATTTGATCACCTACAAACAAGCAAGATTTCTGGCTCTCACAGACCTATAACTTCTTCTTTAAGAGGCTCCTCTGTCCTCCACTCGTTACCTGTATTAATGGCACCTGTTTGAACTTGTTATCAGTATAAATGACACCTGTCCACAACCTCAAACAGTCACACTCCAAACTCCACTATGGCCAAGAGCAAAGAGCTGTCAAAGGACACCAGAAACAAAATTGTAGACCTGCACCAGGCTGGGAAGACTGAATCTGCAATAGGTAAGCAGCTTGGTTTGAAGAAATCAACTGTGGGAGCAATTATTAGGAAATGGAAGACATACAAGACCACTGATAATCTCCCTCGATCTGGGGCTCCACGCAAGATCTCACCCCGTGGGGTCAAAATGATCACAAGAACGGTGAGCAAAAATCCCAGAACCACACAGGGGGACCTAGTGAATGACCTGCAGAGAGCTGGGACCAAAGTAACAAAGCCTACCATCAGTAACACACTACGCCGCCAGGGACTCAAATCCTGCAGTGCCAGACGTGTCCCCCTGCTTAAGCCAGTACATGTCCAGGCCCGTCTGAAGTTTGCTAGTGTGCATTTGGATGATCCAGAAGAGGATTGGGAGAATGTCATATGGTCAGATGAAACCAAAATATAACTTTTTGGTAAAAACTCAACTCGTCGTGTTTGGAGGACAAAGAATGCTGAGTTGCATCCAAAGAACACCATACCTACTGTGAAGCATGGGGGTGGAAACATCATGCTTTGGGGCTGTTTTTCTGCAAAGGGACCAGGACGACTGATCTGTGTAAAGGAAAAAATGAATGGGGCCATGTATCGTGAGATTTTGAGTGAAAACCTCCTTCCATCAGCAAGGGCATTGAAGATGAAACGTGGCTGGGTCTTTCAGCATGACAATGATCCCAAACACACTGCCCTGGCAACGAAGGAGTGGCTTCGTAAGAAGCATTTCAAGGTCCTGGAGTGGCCTAGCCAGTCTCCAGATCTCAACCCCATAGAAAATCTTTGGAGGGAGTTGAAAGTCTGTGTTGCCCAGCGACAGCCCCAAAACATCACTGCTCTAGAGGAGATCTGCATGGAGGAATGGGCCAAAATACCAGCAACAGTGTGTGAAAACCTTGTGAAGACTTACAGAAAACGTTTGACCTGTGTCATTGCCAACAAAGGGTATATAACAAAGTATTGAGAAACTTTTGTTATTGACCAAATACTTATTTTCCACCATAATTTGCAAATAAATTCATAAAAAATCCTACAATGTGATTTTCTGGATTTTTTTCCCTCATTTTGTCTGTCATAGTTGACGTGTACCTATGATGAAAATTACAGGCCTCTCTCATCTTTTTAAGTGGGAGAACTTGCACAATTGGTGGCTGACTAAATACTTTTTTCCCCCACTGTATACTGTTGCAAGGAAGTAATACTAAGTGTATGTTGTGTAGTAAGCTGTTAGTAGCCCATGTGCCTCACCCTAATAATTTGGTCCCGTTTCCCCTCATAATTTAGCCTACTGTTCTGACTTGGTGGTGCACATGTAGCCTGTAGTCTGTTTTAGAGAAATGTCATCAAATAATGTAAGAGCTTTCATTGTCTGCTTATACGCCCGCTTTATTTATCCTACGGTTCTGACTTGGTGTACAGGAAGAATACTGTAAGAACGGCCCATGTTCTGAATTCTGTCGCTGTACATTTCAAAAGGGCTGAACAAATAGTTATATGGGCTACGTTCGTCCTAGCTCGCTCATTAATGTCTTAATTGAAATTATGGATTGCCTGTTATCCGCTCGTCGTTCCCTTCTGCCATAGTTTGTACATCTCAATTGTCAGTAGAAACCACATTTGTTTAAGCAATCAGCCATATCAGCTATGTTTTTTTATAAGGTAGTAAATGAGGCTGAATGAACTGTTTCACTGTCAGACAAGGCTCCGCTGATAGCCAGGTGTAACAGTGGTAAGGTGTTGAGACTCTATTGTTGGGAAAGCTTTATGTAGGCCCTAACAGTTTGTGGGCACCGGTTGTCACCTTTATAGTCCAATTAATGTAATGTTTAGTGTTGTGTTGTGTAGTGGCTTTTGCTGGCATGCATCAAATATATATATATATTTTTTGCCCCACCAAGATTGACATGCTAAAATTGCCATTGAGGCTATGCAATTGCGTGAGAAAACAGAGTTTTGATGGCCTCCATTAAAAAGAGGAGGATCCCATCAGCTTTCTATAGGCTAGGCCTACTATATTTATTTATCAACTTTCCTAATATTAAACACATTGCTTCGCTTTACAACAGGACTATAGCCTACCTGGCTGAAAATGAACCATGGGAAAAGAGTCATCCATTCGCTATTTACAGTTGAAGTCAGAAGTTTACATACACCTTAGCCAAATACATTTAAACTCAGTTTTTCACAATTTCTGACATTTAATCCTAGTAAAAATTCAGTGTCTTAGGTCAGTTAGGATCGCCACGTTATTTTAAGAATGTGAAATGTTAGAATAATAGTAGCGAGAATTATTTCTTTCAGCTTTTATTTATTTCATCACATTCCCAGTGGGTCAGAAGTTTACATACACTCAATTTGTATTTGGTAGCATTGCCTTTAAATTGTTTAACTTGGGTCAAACGTTTCGGGTAGCCTTCCACAAGCTTCCCACAAGTTGGGTGAATTTTGGCCCATTCCTCCTGACAGTGCTGGTGTAACTGAGTTAGGATTGTAGGTCTCCTTGCTCGCACACGCTTTTTCAGTTCTGCCCACAAATGTTCTATAGGATTGAGGTCAGGGCTTTGTGATGGCCACTCCAATACCTTGACTTTGTTGTCCTTAAGCCATTTTGCCACAACTTTGAAAGTATGCTTGGGGTCTTCGTCCATTTGGAAGACCCATTTGCGACCAAGCTTTAACTTCCTGACTGATGTCTTGAGATGTTGCTTCAATATATCCACATAATTTTCCTTCCTCATGATGCCATCTATTTTGTGAAGTGCACCAGTCCTTCCTGCAGCAAAGCACCCCCCACAGCATGATGCTGCCACCCCCATGCTTCACGGTTGGGATGGTGTTCTTCGGCTTGCAAGCCCCCCTTTTTCCTCCAAACATAACAATGGTCATTATGGCCAAACAGTTATATTGTTGTTTCATCAGACCAGAGGACATTTCTCCAGAAAGTACAATCTTTGTCCCCATGTGCAGTTGCAAACCATAGTCGTCTGGCTTTTTTATGGCGGTTTTGGAGCAGTGGCTTCTTCCTTGCTGAGCGGCCTTTCAGGTTATGTCGATATAGGACTCGTTTTACTGTGGATAAAGATACTTTTGTACCTGTTTCCTCCAGCATCTTCACAAGGTCCTTTGCTGTTGTTCTGGGATTGATTTGCACTTTTCGCACCAAAGTATGTTCATCTCTAGGAGACAGAACGCATCTCCTTCATGAGCGATATGACAGCTGCGTGGTCCCATGGTGTTTATACTTGCATACTATTGTTTGTACAGATGAACGTGGTACCTTCAGGCGTTTGGGAATTGCTCCCAAGGATGAACCAGACTTGTGGAGGTCTACAATGTTTTTCTGAGGTCTTGGCTGATTTCTTTTGATTTTCCCATGATGTCAAGCAAAGAGGCACTGAATTTGAAGGTAGGCCTTGAAATACATCCACAGGTACACCTCAAATTGACTCAAATTATGTCAATTAGCCTATCAGAAGCTTCTAAAGCCATGACATCATTTTCTGGAATTTTCCAAGCTATTTAAAGGCACAGTCAACTTAGTGTATGTAAACTTCTGACCCACTGGAATTGTGATACAGTGAATTATAAGTGAAATAATCTGTCTGTAAACAATTGTTGGAAAAATTACTTGTGTCATGCACAAAGTAGATATCCTAACTGACTTGCCAAAACTATAGTTTGTTAAAAATACATTTGGAGTGGTTGAAAAACAAGTTTTAATGACTCCAACCTAAGTGTATGTAAACTTCTGACTTCAACTGTAAGTGCATAGATGACATGTATTTTTTCCCCATGCCCCTGTTCCAAGACAGGAGCATGATAATGGTCCATTCTAAATCAAAACTAATATCACACATATATTATTTAGTATATGTAAAGACAATATTAAATGAAGAATAGTCTGATGGGTGACAATATTAGCCTATCACTTGTGAATGATGTATTATCACATGTGAATGATGCCCAAATTGTACATTAAGGCAAGAAACAGTGCATTCCTTTTTTTTTGCTACATTTTCAAATCATGGTCACACAACTCATGTATCCTAGCCCATAGGCCTACAGTGAGGGAAAAAAGTATTTGATCCCCTGCTGATTTTGTATGTTTTCCCACTGACCAAGACATGATCAGTCTATAATTTGAATGGTAGGTTTATTTGAACAGTGAGAGACAGAATAACAACAAAAAAATCCAGAAAAACGCATGTCAAAAATGTTATAAATTGATTAGCATTTTAATGAGGGAAATAAGTATTTGACCCCTCTGCAAAACATGACTTAGTACTTGGTGGCAAAACCTTTGTTGGCAATCACAGAGGTCAGACGTTTCTTGTAGTTGGCACCAGGTTTGTACACATCTCAGGAGGGATTTTGTCCCACTCCTCTTTGCAGATCTTCTATAAGTCATTAAAGTTTCGAGGCTGACGTTTGGCAACTCGAACCTTCAGCTCCCTCCACAGATTTTCTATGGGATTAAGGTCTGGAGACTGGCTAGGCCACTCCAGGACCTTAATGTGCTTCTTCTTGAGCCACTCCTTTGTTGCCTTGGCCGTGTGTTTTGGGTCATTGTCATGCTGGAATACCCATCCACGACCCATTTTCAATATCCTGGCTGAGGGAAGGAGGTTCTCACCCATGATTTGACGGTACATGGCCCCGTCCATCGTCCCTGTGATGCGGTGAAGTTGTCCTGTCCCCTTAGCAGAAAAACACCCCCAAAGCATAATGTTTCCACCTCCATGTTTGACGGTGGGGATGGTGTTCTTGGGGGTCATAGGCAGCATTCCTCATCCTCCAAACACGGCGAGTTGAGTTGATGCCAAAGAGCTCGATTTTGGTCTCATCTGACCACAACACTTACACCCAGTTCTCCTCTGAATCATTCAGATGTTCATTGGCAAACTTCAGACGGCCCTGTATATGGCCTTTCTTGAGCAGGGGGACCTTGCGGGCGCTGCAGGATTTCAGTCCTTCACGGCGTAGTGTGTTACCAATTGTTTTCTTGATGATTATGGTCCCAGCTGCCTTGAGATCATTGACAAGATCCTCCCGTGTAGTTCTGGGCTGATTCCTCACCGTTTTCATGATCATTGCAACTCCACGAGGTGAGATCTTGCATGGAGCCCAGGCCGAGGGAGATTGACAGGTCTTTCGTGTTTCTTCCATTTGCGAATAATCGCACCAACTGTTGTCACCTTCTCACCAAGCTGCTTGGCGATGGTCTTGTAGCCCATTCCAGCCTTGTGTAGGTCTACAATCTTGTCCCTGACATCCTTGGAGAGCTCTTTGGTCTTGGCCATGGTGGAGAGTTTGGAATCTGATTGATTGATTGCTTCTGTGGACAGGTGTCCTTTATACAGGTAACAAACTGAGATTAGGAGCACTCCCTTTAAGAGTGTTCTCCTAATCTCAGCTCGTTACCTGTATAAAAGACACCTGGGAGCCAGAAATCTTTCTGATTGAGAGGGTGTCAAATACTTATTTCCCTCATTAAAATGCAAATCAATTTATAACATTTTTGACATGCGTTTTTCTGGATTTTTTGGTTGTTATTTTTTCTCTCACTGTTCAAATAAACCTACCATTAAAATTATAGACTGATCATTTCTTTGTCAATGGGCAAACGTACAAAATCAGCAGGGGATCAAATACTTTTTTCCCTCACTGTATATGTTTTGCTAAGTTTGTATCACAACTAACTATTTAAATGTAAATAAAAAATAGCATACAATATCCCAGCAACAATAAAAGCAACTCTTGAACCGTTCAAGAGACGCGTTAATATTTGGAGATGCTTTCTCTCCGTTGGGACAGACGCGAACTGGCTGAATCGATTCAGTGGCTAGCTTTGCACTTAACTGGCTAACAGTAGCTACTAAGGGTAAGCTGTAACCTACATTTATTTTTGTTTTGTTTTTACATACTGGTAACCAGAGTCGTTCAAGGGAATTCGGGACTAGCTAACGTTAGCTTGGCTCTCTGTGTGTTCGTGCCGTGGGAGGAGGGGTTAGTTCGTTGGCAGAGAGCAATGGCTAGCTAGTGTGCTAACTATTCTAGCTAACTAACTGGCTGAATAAGTTGACGACGTACTCACTCAAACTGTCAAAACTACCCCAAAACTTTACACAACGTTAGACACGGACACGAATGATCTGCTTGGCGTGTTAACACACTGGTGGTTTGTTGTAACCGAGTATTGGTGCTAAACCGTGTTATTGGAGGCTGGCATGCTAGTTGGCTTTGGCGTCATATGATTCGGTGTACCAAGTTAGCTAGCTGAATAAACTAAGTTAGAGTCTATTCCTAGAAACATTGAACCGCTGTAGTTTACAACAATTATAATTTCTAAAGTGGAAGTTGGGTGAGTTATATTTGAGTGGTTCAGTAAAACGTAAGTGAGGGAGGCCCCGCTCTCTCGCTTTCCCAGATGTTTAGTTCATTTCATTCCGATCTCCTTTGCATTATTGTAGCCTTTCTCTGTAGCCTGTCAACTATGTGTCTGTCTATCCCTGTTCTCTCCTCTCTGCACAGGCCATACAATCGCTTCACACCACGTGGCTGTTACCACTCTAATCTGGTGGTCCCTGCGCGCACGACCCACGTGGAGTTCCAGGTCTCTGGCAGCCTCTGGAACTGCCGTTCTGCGGCCAACAAGGCAGAGATCATCTCAGCCTATGCTACCCTCCAGTCCCTCGACTTCTTGGCGCTGATGGAAACATGGATTACCACAGAAAACACTGCTATTCCTACTGCTCTTTCCTCATCTAACCATGTGTTCTCGCATACCCTGAGAGCATCTGGTCAGCACGGCAGTGGCACAGGAATCCTCATCTCTCCAAAGTGGACATTCTCTCTTTTTCCCCTGACCCATCTGTCTATCTCCTCATTTGAATTCCATGCTGTCACAGTCAGTAGCCCATTCAAGCTTAACATCCTTGTCATTTATCGCCCTCCAGGTTCCCTTGGAGAGTTCATCAATGAGCTTGACGCCTTGATAAGTTCCTTTCCTGAGGATGGCTCACCCCTCACAGTTCTGGGTGACTTTAACCTCCCTACGTATGCCTTTGACTCATTTCTCTCTGCCTCCTTCTTTCCACTCCTTTCCTCTTTTGACCTCACCCTCTCACCGTCCCGCCCTTCTCACAAGGCAGGCAATACGCTTGACCTCATCTTTACTAGATGCTGTTCTTCTACTAATATCACTGCAACTCCACTCCAAGTCTCCGACCACTACTTTGTATCCTTTTCTTTCTCGCTCTCCTCCAACACTACTCACTCTGCCCCTACTCAGATGGTAATGTGCCGTCGCAACCTTTGCTCTCTCTCTCCCGCTACTCTATCCTCTTCCATCCTATCATCTCTTCCCTCTGCTAAATCCTTCTCCCTCCGATCTCCTGATTCTGCCTCCTCAACCCTCCTCTTCTCCCTTTCTGCATCTTTTGACTCTCTATGTCCCCTATCCTCCCGGCCGGCTCGGTCCTCCTCTCCTGCTCCGTGGCTTGTCGACTCATTGCGAGCTCACAGAAGAGGGCTCCGGGCAGCCGAGCGGAAATGGAGGAAAACTAGACTCCTGCGGACCTGTCATCTTTTCACTCTCTCCTCTCTACATTCTCTTCCTCTGTTTCCGCTGCTAAAGCCACTTTCTACCACTCTAAATGTCAAGCCTCTGCCACTAACCCTAGGAAGCTCTTTGCCACCTTCTCCTCCCTGCTGAATCCTCCTCCTCCTCCCCCTCCCTCCTCCCTCTCTGTGGATGACTTCGTCAACCATTTTGAAAAGAAGGTTGACGACATCCGATCCTCATTTATTAAGTCAAATGACACCGCTGGTCCTGCTCACACTGCCCTACCCTATGCTTTGACTTCTTTCTCCCCTCTCTCTCCAGATGAAATATTGCGACTTGTGACGGCCGGCCGCCCAACAACCTGCCCACTTGACCCTATCCCCTCCTCTCTTCTCCAGACCATTTCCGGAGACCTTCTCCCTTACCTCACGTCGCTCATCAACTCATCCTTGACCGCTGGCCATGTCCCTTCCGTCTTCAAGAGAGCGAGAGTTGCACCCCTCCTCAAAACACCTACACTCGATCCCTTCGATGTCAACAACTACAGACCAGTATCCCTTCTTTCTTTTCTCTCCAAAACTCTTGAGCGTGCCGTCTCTAGCCAACTCTCCTGCTATCTCTCTCAGAATGACCTTCTTGATCCAAACCAGTCAGGTTTCAAGACTGGTCATTCAACTGAGACTGCTCTTCTCTGTGTCACGGAGGCTCTCCGCACTGCTAAAGC
Source organism: Coregonus lavaretus (assembly GCF_964263955.1). Lineage (NCBI taxonomy): Eukaryota > Metazoa > Chordata > Actinopteri > Salmoniformes > Salmonidae > Coregonus > Coregonus lavaretus. Next base: position 21,000,609 of record NC_140005.1, read on the forward strand.
TAATACTCTCTCCTCAGCTCTTATCCTTCTAGACCTATCCGCTGCATTTGATACTGTGAACCATCAGATCCTCCTCTCCACCCTCTCCGAGTTGGGCATCTCCAGCGCTGCTCACTCTTGGATCGCATCCTACCTGACAGGTCGCTCCTACTAGGTGGCGTGGCGAGAATCTGTCTCCGCACCACGTGCTCTCACCACTGGTGTCCCCCAGGGCTGTTCTAGGCCCTCTCCTATTCTCTCTATACACCAAGTCACTTGGCTCTGTCATATCCTCACATGGTCTCTCCTATCATTGCTACACAGACGACACACAATTAATTTTCTCCTTTCCCCCTTCTGATAACCAGGTGGCGAATCGCATCTCTGCATGTCTGGCAGACATATCAGTGTGGATGTCGGATCACCACCTCAAGCTGAACCTCGGCAAGACGGAGCTGCTCTTCCTCCCTGGGAAGGACTGCCCGCTCCATGATCTCGCCATCACGGTTGACAACTCCATTGTGTCCTCCTCCCAGAGTGCAACGAGCCTTGGCGTGACCCTGGACAACACCCTGTCGTTCTCTGCTAACATCACAGCAGTGACCCAATCCTGCAGGTTCATGCTCTACAACATTCGCAGAGTACGACGCTACCTTACACAGAAAGCGGCACAGGTCCTAATCCAGGCACTTGTCATCTCCCGTCTGGATTACTGCAACTCGCTGTTGGCTGGGCTCCCTGCCTGTGCCATTAAACCCCTACAACACGCCGCAGCCCGTCTGGTGTTCGACCTTCCCAAGTTCTCTCATGTCACCCCGCTCCTCCGCACAATCCACTGGCTTCCAGTTGAGGCTCGCATCTACTACAAGACCATGGTGCTTGCCTACAGAGCTGTGAGGGGAATGGCACCTCCTTACCTTCAGGCTCTGATCAGACCCTACACCCAAACGAGGGCACTACGTTCATCCACCTCTGGCCTGCTAGCTCCCCTACCTCTACAGAAGCACAGTTCCCGCTCAGCCCAGTCAAAGCTATTTGCTGCTCTGGCACCCCAATGGTGGAACAAGCTCCCCCATGATGCCAGGACAGTGGAGTCACTGACCACCTTCTGGAGACACTTGAAACCCTACCTCTTTAAGGAATACCTGGAATAGTATAAAGCAATCCTTCTGCTAAATGACTTAAATGTTAAATGTTAAAGTGGCCAAATAACTTCTTAAAATTATGCACATTAATCCACATTATGACTGGTCTAGAGCTTAACTGGCATACATAGACGGCGTGTGAGTTTCAAGTTTGGGGAAGATTGTTTTTACCATCAAAATGCATGTTTATTATAAAGCATTACATGCATAATTTTATTTGTGGTCACTTCCGAGAACAGTGTTTTCCCGCTAATTGATTGCATTTTGGAACATCTGTGCTTATAGCCTACAGTCGTGTGCTCATTGCTGTGCTTATAATGTGGAAAAAATAGCCTAATAGTATATCAACATTTTAAGTTAAACGATCAGTCTCATTGCTTAAAAAAAAAAAATCTGATGTGAATGGTGGTATTAATTTGGGATCTATTGCATCCCACAACTATCCCAGAGTACATTTGGAATATTTATTTATTGCACAGAAGGACAAGTGGACAAATAGAATAGGTAAACTTTTTTACTATGGGGGATAGTAGATTGACATAGGCTAATGCTTTTGCTGTTCGTTAGGCCTACTCATCATTACATTTACATTTACGTCATTTAGCAGACGCTCTTATCCAGAGCGACTTACAAATTGCTGCATTCACCTTATAGCCAGTAATACAACCACTTTACAATGTTGTTGTTTTTTTTTGGGGGGGGGGGGGGGGGGGGGGGGGTAGAAGGATTACTTTATCCTATCCCAGGTATTCCTTAAAGAGGTGGGGTTTCAAATGTCTCCGGAAGGTGGTGAGTGACTCCGCTGTCCTGGCGTCGTGAGGGAGCTTGTTCCACCATTGGGGTGCCAGAGCAGCGAACAGTTTTGACTGAGCTGAGCGGGAACTATGCTTCCGCAGAGGAAGGGGAGCCAGCAGGCCAGAGGTGGATGAACGCAATGCCCTCGTTTGGGTGTAGGGACTGATCAGAGCCTGAAGGTACGGAGGTGCCGTTCCCCTCACAGCTCCATAGGCAAGCACCATGGTCTTGTAACAGATGCGAGCTTCAACTGGAAGCCAGTGGAGTGTGCGGAGGAGCGGGGTGACGTGAGAGAACTTGGGAAGGTTGAACACCAGACGGGCTGCGGCATTCTGGATGAGTTGTAGGGGTTTAATGGCACAGGCAGGGAGCCCAGCCAACAGCGAGTTGCAGTAATCCAGACGGGAGATGACAAGTGCCTGGATTAGGACCTGTGCCGCTTCCTGTGTAAGGCAGGGTCGTACTCTCCGAATGTTGTAGAGCATGAACCTACAGGATCGGGTCACCGCCTTGATGTTAGCAGAGAACGACAGGGTGTTGTCCAGGGTCACGCCAAGGCTCTTCGCACTCTGGGAGGAGGACACAACGGAGTTGTCAACCGTGATGGCGAGATCATGGAACGGGCAGTCCTTCCCCGGGAGGAAGAGCAGCTCCGTCTTGTCAAGGTTCAGCTTGAGGTGGTGATCCGTCATCCATACTGATATGTCTGCTAGATATGCAGAGATGCGATTCGCCACCTGGTTATCAGAAGGGGGAAAGGAGAAGATTAGTTGTGTATCGTCAGCGTAGCAATGATAGGAGAGGCCATGTGAGGATATGACAGAGCCAAGTGACTTGGTGTATAGCGAGAATAGGAGAGGGCCTAGAACTGAGCCCTGGGGGACACCAGTGGTGAGAGCATGTGGTGCGGAGACAGCTTCTCGCCACGCCACTTGGTAGGAGCGACCGGTCAGGTAGGACGCAATCCAAGAGTGAGCCGCGCCGGAGATGCCCAGCTCGGAGAGGGTGGAGAGGAGGATCTGATGGTTCACAGTATCAAAGGCAGCAGACAGGTCTAGAAGGATAAGAGCAGAGGAGAGAGAGTTAGCTTTAGCAGTGCGGAGAGCCTCCGTGACACAGAGAAGAGCAGTCTCAGTTGAATGACCAGTCTTGAAACCTGACTGGTTTGGATCAAGAAGGTCATTCTGAGAGAGATAGCAAGAGAGTTGGCTAGAGACGGCACGCTCAATAGTTTTGGAGAGAAAAGAAAGAAGGGATACTGGTCTGTAGTTGTTGACATCAGAGGGATCGAGTGTTGGTTTTTTGAGAAGGGGTGCAACTCTCGCTCTCTTGAAGACGGAAGGGACATAGCCAGCGGTCAAGGATGAGTTGATCAGCGAGGTGAGGTAGGGGAGAAGGTCACCGGAGATGGTCTGGAGAAGAGAGGAGGGGATAGAGTTAAGCGGGCAGGTTGTTGGGCGGCCTGCCGTCACAAGTCGCATGATTTTATCTGGAGAGAGAGGGGAGAAAGAAGTCAAAGCATAGGGTAGGGCAGTGTGAGCAGGACCAGCAGTGTCATTTGGCTTAACAAACGAGGATCGGATGTCGTCAACCTTTTTTTCAAAGTGGTTGACGAAGTCATCCACAGAGAGGGAGGAGGGGGGGGGGAGGATTCAGCAGGGAGGAGAATGTGGCAAAGAGCTTCCTAGGGTTAGAGGCAGATGCTTGGAATTTAGAGTGGTAGAAAGTGGCCTTAGCAGCAGAAACAGATGAAGAAAATGTAGAGAGGAGGGAGTGAAAAGATGCCAGGTCCGCAGGGAGTCTAGTTTTCTTCCATTTCCGCTCAGCTGCCCGGAGCTCTGTTCTGTGAGCTCGCAATGAGTCATCAAGCCACGGAGCTGGAGGGGAGGACCGAGCCGGCCGGGAGGATAGGGGACATAGAGAGTCAAAGGATGCAGAAAGGGAGGAGAGGAGGGTTGAGGAGGCAGAATCAGGAGATTGGAGGGAAAAGAATTGAGCAGAGGGAAGAGATGATAGGATGGAAGAGGAGAGAGTAGCGGGAGAGAGAGAGCGAAGGTTGCGACGGCACATTACCATCTGTGTAGGGGCAGAGTGAGTAGTGTTGGAGGAGAGCGAGAGAGAGAAGGATACAAAGTAGTGGTCGGAGACATGGAGGGGAGTTGCAGTGAGATTAGTAGAAGAACAGCATCTAGTAAAGATGAGGTCAAGCGTATTGCCTACCTTGTGAGTAGGGGGGGACGGTGAGAGGGTGAGGTCAAAAGAGGAGAGGAGTGGAAAGAAGGAGGCAGAGAGAAATGAGTCAAATGTAGACGTAGGGGGGTTGAAATCCCCCAGAACTGTGAGGGATGAGCCATCCTCAGGAAAGGAGCTTATCAAGGCATCAAGCTCATTGATGAACTCTCCAAGGGAACCTGGAGGGCGATAGATGACAAGGATATTAAGCTTAAATGGGCTAGTGACTGTGACAGCATGGAATTCAAATGAGGAGATAGACAGATGGGTTAGGGGAAAAATTGAGAATGTCCACTTGGGAGATATGAGGATTCCTGTGCCACCACCCCGCTGACCAGATGCTCTCGGGGTTTGCGAGAACACATGGTCAGACGAGGAGAGAGCAGTAGGAGTAGCAGTGTTTTCAGTGGTAATCCATGTTTCCGTCAGCGCCAAGAAGTCGAGGGATTGGAGGGTAGCATAGGCTGGGATGAAGTCTGCCTTGTTGGCAGCAGAACGGCAGTTCCAGAGGCTGCCTGAGACCTGGAACTCCAGGTGAGTGGTGCGTGCAGGGACCACCAGGTTAGAGAGGCAGCAGCCACGCGGTGTGAGGCGTTTGTGTAGCCTGTGCGGAGAGGAGAGAACAGGGATAGGCAGAGGCATAGTTGACAGGCTGCAGCAAATGGCTACAATAATGCAGATGAAAAGTAGGCTAAATGTGGACAGTTCTAACATCTTCAATATGCACCTCGGAATTTGACAAGAGGGACGCGCGGAGTTGCATCCCGGATATGTCTGTCTTCATTCACTTGTAGCCTACTTCTTAGCTGAAATGCCTGTAAGAAGGACCCGATCACGTGACGGGTCTTGGCTACATCTGAGAGAACCATGTGAGTGAGAGGTGCTTCGGAGCATGGCAGCCAGGAGAAGGGAATTATAATTAGCCTATTATATTCAGCCCAAGGGCACAATGGCCACATTGTTCGCAAAAGGCATGGATTTCTTAGGGGGCATTATGGCCACACAAAGGGGATGCCGCCGGGAAATTCGAGGCCTGGTGAGAATATGATCAACTGCTTGTCAAATTGTGAGTGAGAGACTGATGAAGTGTGTGCAGCTTGCGACTTTGTTCAAATCATCATTAGAGTCCCATCATGCAGCCTTAGAATGTATTAAAAATCAAAACATATAGCTCAACGTTTGTATCACAACGAAAGTTGCATAAATAACTCTAAATTAAGCATATAGGAGGACCAGTTTCTTTGTTAACCACTCAACACAGAATAGCCGCATAAGCGCACTTCCTTTGAAACCGTTTGGAGAAAATATCCTTTCTATTTTATTAAGCTATGTTCATTGTATTCTTCATACTATTAAATTATAAAAAAATTATGCCACATAATTCTAAGCATATCTTGTCTGCTAAATGAACCAGTGTAGCCAACAGCCATATACAGTATATGGCATAGCCATATCAGGGCCTAACATAAGGACAACTCAGAGTATGCTATTCTGGTCTTCTGAAATAGACTACATTTTCTTCATATCATGTTTCTTTAGACCTGTCTAAAATAAATAATGGATTTATTGTGATGGTGTAGGCTATATTAAATGCATTTATTATACTTTTAAAATGTAGATGTCCTTGCATATCAGTTGCTTGTAGGCTATGCAAGGAAGCCAGGAGATGCTAAACGTGGTCATGCTAATTAACTGTGAATTACCGTGAGACCGGCAGTTATTTGCTTGACAATCACCGGCTGACAAAATGTAATGACTGCCACAGCCCTATCTGAAACTGTTTTCAAAGTTGGATTTTCTAGCGAAACAGGGGTTGACAAGGGATGGAAGACCAACACCTGAGCTTAGGGACCTAGATCAAAGCAAGGGACAGAAAGTAACACAATCATTTAAATCTGAGTGGTATCAACAGACAGACTTGCTCTGTGGCTGCGCTGCTTGCAGCCGACTCTACTGCTTCCCCTGCCTGCTGTTCTCCACCAGCAACAGCATGTGGACAAGAGCTGGTTACTGCGACTTGAACAACTGGCCTATAGCACTCAACAAACATGAGAAATCTGTGTCTCACATCCAAAGCCAGATAGCTCTTAAGACATTTGGCAGCTTAGGGATAGATCTGCAATTGAATGAAGAACGGAGATTGAACATCAGCATGCACAATGCAAAGGTAAAATAGAACTGTGAGATTTTGAAAGACCTAGCTAATTAATGCTACATGCTACTTAGGTAAACAGGAGTTGGCATTTCATGGCAACGATGAGAGTGCCAGCTCATCAAACAGGCCCAGGGGAAACTATGTGGAACTATTACATGCCTTTGTTGAAAAAAATGAATGAACAGTTAGCAACCCATTTAGAGACGCCACCGTGTTTGCTTTTTTCTCATGGCCTTTGATAGAATTTTCAATGAAACTGAAGCTCTCTTCTGTGTTCTGCAGAACAAAGTGATGTATATTTGTTTCGGCCGTACCTGTATCAGCGACACAATGAAGCACTGGAACGGCAGCGACAAGACTTTGATAGTTTCTATGAGCGATTCAAGCAGAAATGCAATGAACTGGGGTTGTTTGCAGTGTTTGTTTGCTGAAGTGGTAGTTGCTTGTTAAAAATTTAATGTAATACAATGGCAATTCGGGTTATAGGTTAAAATCCTACGCATGAATGCCGACATTATTATGCACATTAATTGATAATGATGGAAAATAAGATATGCAAGATATTTGAATATATATATTTTTTAAAGCTATATAAATATATTGAAGTGAGAGCATTGGAAATGCTTTTGGCGGTTGACCTGCTTCTGTTTAGTGGGTGGCACTATGTGATGTTTTCGATGGATGGGTCCTGGCCCCTCGGGGGCATAGGGATCCGGGGGGACAGGGGTGGTATGCTGATCACTGGGATGTGTCGTAGAAATATTTGACTCAAAAGTAGTCAACTCAAAAATATCTCTCAAGAAACTGGAGCTTGTGGATCCAAAAATTAGACTTTATTATCGCGTAACAAAGCCGAGCTGCTCCATGGAACACCTGGCTCTCCTTGGCTTAAAGATCTCATTTTATACAAATACAAGTGCACAATCATGCTTACATAGCATATACAGTTACTCCCCTTAGGGCAAATGATTAACTTATTTTAGTGCCACTCTACCCTTATCTTTCAACGTCCAGATGTCACATGTGGTTTACTCCAAAAGGCCATGGGCACTTTTCCATATGAGGCCTCTTTCCCTTATCTCATTATATTGGTGGCGTGGCTCAGACATTTTCTTAAATAATAATATACATACATTCATTAAAGCACGGTTACACACTGCATTGATTATATTCCTTATTTAGGCATGCATCTGGATTATAAAATGTAAATCATGTTTACTATATTTTACCTTTGACATTTCCCAACATTTTGCCTTAATGATACATAAAATATTTCTATAGATGACGGCCCAACTTGGGATGGGGAGGGGTTTTAGCGGGGGAATTAGTGGAGAACAATTGGAGAGTTATTTAGTAACATTGCAAATATCATAGTATAGCTATATGGACACTCAATCACTATGGTATTTTCTATTGGTAAATGTACAAACATATATAATGACAAATAGATTTGAAACTTGTATCTCATTATGGTATGTGGTGAAATAAGCTGTAATGGGATGGCTTAGCAGATAATAACAAAAGAAGAACAATATTTACATGGCTCAAAGAGAAGGAATATAATATATATTGTTTACAGGAAACCCATTCAACAATTCTAGATGAAGTTGCGTGGAAAAAGTAATGGGGGGGCGAAATATACTTCTCCCATGGGCTAAGAAACTCAAAAGGGGTGATGATATTAATTAACAGTAATTTCGATCCGAATGTGCAAATTGTCCAAACAGATACGCAAGGTAGATGGATTATTTTAAATATGTTATTGGACCATAAACAAATATGGCTCATTAACCTTTACGGACCAAATAATGATGATCCACACTTCTTTGAAAATATATATAATAAATGATTGACCTTGCAAGCAATTCAAGACTATTTTATTATGGTGGGAGATTATAATACCGTTTTAAATAGCTCAATGGACCATAAAGGAAATCACACTACAAACAATCACCCACATGCTCTTAAGGAAAATGTGAATGTCATGGATACATTAGAACTAGTAGATATATGGAGGCTTAAATATCCTGATCTAGTGAGATGTACATGGCGGAGACTCAATCAAGCTAGTCGTCTTGACTACTTTCTTATGTCATTCTCGTTGGCACCAAAAGTTTAAAAAGTGTTGATAGAGACAGAATGCGGTCGGACCATCATATAATTTGCATATACATTACTCTTACTGAATTTCCACGTGGGCGAGGATATTGGAAATTTAATCAAAGCCTATCGGATGATAACTTGTTTTTAACTAGGACAGAGGAATTTATAACTGATTTTTTCCGACATAACATAGGTACAGAAAATCCCCTTATTGTATGGGACACCTTTAAATGTGCCTTTAGAGGCCATGCAATTCAGTACTCATCTCGAAAACAAAAGCAATTTAGGTCAAAAGAGTCCACACTAACAAAGGAAATAGAAGGTCTAACAGAACAGATAGATAACAATAAAAACTGTAACATAGAGGCTCAGAATAAATTAGAGGAAAAACAAAAAGAAATGGAGAAACTTATTCAAGAAAGATCAAGTGTAATATATTATCAAAATAAAGCAAACTGGATGGAATATGGGGACAATGCACCAAATTATTTTTTAATCTTCAACATAGGAATGCTACCAAAAAGAATGTATTGAAACTGGTTACAAATGATGGAGTCACCCATGATTCACCAAATGATATTTTGAAGGAGGAAACAAAGTACTTTAAGCATATGTTTTCATTTCAGTCGCCCCCATCTCCTCTAACTGAAGCAAACTGTAGAGATGTATTTATTTATTGATAATGTAAAATTAACAGCCATACAGAAAGACTCATGTGAAGGTGAAATTACAGAGGAGGAAATTCTGGATGCAATTAAAAACTTTAAGTCTGGGAAAACTCCAGGGTTGGATGGAATACCAGTCGAGGTATACCAAACCTTTTTTGATATAGAGACCGTTATTAGCATGTTTTAACCACTCCTATGTACAGTGGGGAGAACAAGTATTTGATACACTGCCGATTTTGCAGGTTTTCCTACTTACAAAGCATGTAGAGGTCTGTAATTTTTATCATAGGTACACTTCAACTGTGAGAGACGGAATACATTGTATGATTTTTAAGTAATTCATTTGCATTTTATTGCATGACATAAGTATTTGATACATCAGAAAAGCAGAACTTAATATTTGGTACAGAAACCTTTGTTTGCAATTACAGAGATCATACGTTTCCTGTAGGTCTTGACCAGGTTTGCACACACTGCAGCAGGGATTTTGGCCCACTCCTCCATACAGACCTTCTCCAGATCCTTCAGGTTTCGGGGCTGTCGCTGGGCAATACAGACTTTCAGTTCCCTCCTAAGATTTTCTATTGGGTTCAGGTCTGGAGACTGGCTAGGCCACTCCAGAACCTTGAGATGCTTCTTACGGAGCCACTCCTTAGTTGCCCTGGCTGTGTGTTTCGGGTCGTTGTCATGCTGGAAGACCCAGCCACGACCCATCTTCAATGCTCTTACTGAGGGAAGGAGGTTGTTGGTCAAGATCTCGCTATACATGGTCCCATCCATCCTCCCCTCAATACGGTGCAGTCGTCATGTTCCCTTTGCAGAAAAGCATCCCCAAAGAATGATGTATCCACCTCCATACTTCACGGTTGGGATGGTGTTCTTGGGGTTGTACTCATCCTTCTTCTTCCTCCAAACACGGTGAGTGGAGTTTAGACCAAAAAGCTATAATTTTGTCTCATCAGACCACATGACCTTCTCCCATTCTTCCTCTGGATCATCCAGATGGTCATTGGCAAACTTCAGACGGGCCTGGACATGCGCTGGCTTGAGCAGGGGGACCTTGCGTGCACTGCAGGATTTTAATCCATGACGGCGTAGTGTGTTACTAATGGTTTTCTTTGAGACTGTGGTCCCAGCTCTCTTCAGGTCATTGACCAGGTCCTGCCGTGTAGTTCTGGGCTGATCCCTAAACTTCCTCATGATCATTGATGCCCCACGAGGTGAGATCTTGCATGGAGCCCCAGACCGAGGGTGATTGACCGTCATCTTGAACTTCTTCCATGTTCTAATAATTGCGCCAACAGTTGTTGCCTTCTCACCAAGTTGCTTGCCTATTGTCCTGTAGCCCATCCCAGCCTTGTGCAGGTCTACAATTGTATCCCTGACATCCTTACACAGCTCTCTGGTCTTGGCCATTGTGGAGAGGTTGGAGTCTGTTTGATTGCGTGTGTGGACAGGTGTCTTTTATACAGGTAACGAGTTCAAACAGGTGCAGTTAATACAGGTAATGAGTGGAGAACAGGAGGGCTTCTTAAAGAAAAACTAACAGGTCTGTGAGAGCCGGAATTCTTACTGGTTGGTAGGTGATCAAATACTTATGTCATGCAATAAAATGCAAATGAATTACTTAAAAATCATACAATGTGATTTTCTGGATTTGAAGTGTACCTATGATAAAAAATTACAGACCTCTACATGCTTTGTAAGTAGGAAAACCTGCAAAATCGGCAGTGTATCAAATACTTGTTCTCCCCACTGTAAATGGTAGATTATCAGACACTCAAGAAGAAGGCCTGATTTCATTATTACTGAAACAGGATACAAGTGGAAAATATAAAGATCCAGTCCATTAAAAAAATTGGCGGCCCCTTACACTTCAGTGTTGTAATGCAAAAATTCTAGCAAAATGTATAACGCATAGAATAAAAAAGGTATTGTCGGACATTATTCATTCTAATCAGACAGGTTTTTTACATGGGCGATACATTGGAGATAATATAAGGCAAGTACTGGAAACAATAGAACACAATGAAAAATCTGGGAAGCCAGGCCTACTATTCATAGCAGACTTCGAAAAGACATTTGATAAAGTACGACTGGGGTTTATATATAAATCCCTGGAGCATTTCAATTTTGGACAATCTCTTATAAATTGGGTTAAAATCAAGTAACCCTAGGTGTAAAATAGTAAATAATGGCTATTTCTCAGAAAGTTTTAAACTGTCAAGAGGAGTGAAACAAGGTTGTCCACTATAGGCATATCTATTTATTATTGCCATCGAGATGTTAGCTATTAAAATCAGATCCAACAATAATATCAAGGCATTAGAAATCCAGGGCTTAAAAACAACGCTGATGATTCATGTTTTCTTTTAAATCCACAACTTGAATCCCTCCACAGCCTCATAGATGATCTAGATACCTTTTCTAACCACTCTGGATTACAACCAAATTATGATAAATGTACTATATTACGTATTGGATCACTAAAAAATACAATTTTTACATTACCATGTAGTTTACCAATAAAATGGTCTGATGGTGATGTGGATATACTCAGAATACATATCCCAAATGAAATAAATGATCTCACTCCAAAAAAAAAGTAATAGAAAGTTAGCAAAAATAGATAAGATCTTGCTACCATGGAAAGGTAAATACCTATCAATTTGTGGAAAAATCACACTGATTAACTCTTTAGTTTTATCCCAGTTTACCTATTTGCTTATGGTCTTGCCTACGCCTAGCGAACAGTTTTTTAAATTATATGAGAAAAAAATATTCCATTTTATTTGGAACGGCAAGCCAGAGAAAATTAAACGGGCCTATTTATATAATGAATATGAATTCGGAGGACAGAAATTATTAAATATTAAAGCATTAGACCTATCACTAAAAGCTTCAGTCATACAAAAATTATACTTAAATCCGAACTGGTTCTCTAGCAAACTAGTAAGATTGTCTCACCCAATGTTCAAGAAGGGACTTTTTCCCTTTATTCAGATTACAAACCCTCACTTTCAGGTATTTGAAAAGGAAATAATCTACCAGATATCACTATTTCTAAAACAAGCCATAGAAAGTTGGTTGCAATTTCAATTTAATCCTCCAGAAATGACAGAACAAATATTGCAACAAATATTGTGGTTAAACTCAAATATACTAATTGATAAAAAAATGTTATTTTTTGAGAAAATGTGTAAAAAAGGTATAATCTTCGTAAATGATATCATCGGTAGGACTGGTGGAGTTATGTCGCACATGCAGCTAACAAAAACATATGGAAATGTCTGCTCTACCCAAAATTACAACCAAATAATTGCAGCATTACTGCAAAAATGGAAGAGGAAAAAATAAGGAACTTGTCTGTCGGCCTTGCATCAAAGAACAAAATTGGTTAAAGAAAACTGTGATAAATAAAATGTTTTACCAGTTTCATTTAAGGACCAAAAGATTGACAGCCGTCCCATATAGATTGCAAAATAGTTGGGAAGAGATTTTTGACGTACCGATTCCATGGCATAGTGTTTATGAACTGATATGCAAAACGATGCCTGATTCAAAACTTAGAATTGTTCAATTTAAATTATTATATAAAATTCTTGCTACCAATAGAATGTTATTTGTATGGGGGATACAATCTTCCCAGCTCTGCAGATTTGGCTGTAAAGAGACAGAATCATTAGATCATTTGTTTTGGTACTGTCCATTTGTAGCTTGTTTCTGGACACAGGTCCAGGAATGGCTGAAGGATTGCAATATTTGCTCGGAGCTGACCCTGCAGATAGCACTACTGGGTGATCTGAAAAGTCATAGTCAATTGATCAATAATATAATTATACTTTTAGCAAAGATGTTTATTTTCAATTCACAAACTGTAGAAACAATGAGAATAGAAAGGTTCAGAACTTTTGTAAAACATCACAGTACAGTTGAAAAATATATGGCAAATAGAAATCCAATATGGATGGTGTTAAGAGATAGATGGGAGGTGTTGAATGGAGCTGAAGGATGGGACTAATAACAACAACGAATAACAACAAGATAACTAGTGTAAGACATGCTGTGTCCATAATAAGTATATAGGTTATATATTGTGAGCTTTTGTGAAAGAGCATAGTTAGAAAGATATGGCATATAGAAGCATACCAGATGGACATCGTGAAAATGATCGGAGGAAGTTCAGGAGTAAAAACAAACAAAATATAATTAGTGACTGTGTCCATAAAATGTATATAGTATGTATAAGCATGAAGTAGAGGCCTAAGCATTGTTGTTCACTAGTTTACTCCAATTAGGGAGGGGATGATGGGGTTGGAAAGTAATACATGGAAATATATGTATTTTTAAAGGATATGTATGTATGTATATATGTATCTATGTGTATATATATATATGTGTGTATGTATGTGTATATGTATATATGCGAGAAGAAAAAAAACATATGGGGGATTGGAAGTGATGCAGACAATTACATTGATAGTTACAATCTATCTGCAATATCAAAGCTGATCTACCCCCTGTGTAAAAAAAAACACACAAAAAAAATATGCCAAGTACTTTGATTTCGTTAGACTTAAGGCTGATCTTGTCGGATTGTACAGTTCACAAATAGTACGAGACAAATCAGCTGGGCTGGGTTTCCCAAAAGCATTTTAGCACTAAAATGATCTTAATTCCATTGAAACAATGGACTAAAGATAATCATAGAGCTACGATGCTTTTGGGAAACCCAACCCTGGACAGCTCTTCAGCGACAAACTTAATGCGGCTGGTCGTCACTATACCAGCCACAACAGCATCCGTTGAGAGGTCATTTTCTGCGGTGAAACAGATAGAGACATAGCCGAAACCAGACCGATCAAGGACAACTCTGCTCCCTTACCATCATCTCCATCGAGAGTCGAGACCTAGAGACTTTTAAAACTGAGGGAGGAGTTTTACAGTTCAGTCACTGATGTCTTTACCCAGAAGGATAGACGGATGTCTATTGTGTAAGTATACACTCACCGGCCAGATTTAGGTATACCACCCCATTCATGAAAATGGATCACACCTACAGACGTGGTTTCTATATAAAGCAGGCAGACAGGCATCGAGGCAATCAGTTACTGTTCAATTGAACGTTAGAATGGGCAAAACCTAAGCGACCTTGAGCGTGGTATGATCGTCGGTACCAAGCATGCCGGATCCAGTATCTCAGAAATGTCCACCCTCCTGGGCTTTTCACGCGTGACAGTCTCTAGGGTTTCCAGAGAATGGTTGATGAGAGAGGTCGAAGAAGAATGGCAAGAATCGTGCAAGCTAACAGGCAGGCCACAAACTGACAAATAACGGTGCAGTACAGCAGTGGTGTGCAGAACGGCATCTCGGAATGCACAACTCGTCGATCCTTGTCACGGAAGGACTATTGCGGCAAACGACCAAACCGGGTTCCACTTCTATCAGCTAAAAACAAGAAGAAGCTACTGTTTGATGGTTGTTTGTGGTCGTTTATTGGTTATCTTAATGATAGTGTCATACCAATAAACACCGAAAGTGCCTATCCGGCCTCAGACCTGACCGCACGTCACTGTAGTTTATGATACCCAGACAGTAGTCCATGGACCTACAGAACAAGCCACCAAAGATTCCTGGCTCTTCAGGTCCATAGAAAACGTTAAAGCATCAGGCAGTAGGGTTGTTCCACCATTTAGGTGGCTTTTGAGTAGTGTAACTGCAGTACAGTGAGGGAAAAACGTATTTGATCTCCTGCTGATTTTGTACGTTTGCCCACTGACAAAGAAATGATCAGTCTATAATTTTAATGGTAGGTTTATTTGATCAGTGAGAGACAGAATAACAACAACAAAAATCCAGAAAAACGCATGTCAAAAATGTTATAAATTGATTTGCATTTTAATGAGGGAAATAAGAATTTGACGCCTCTGCAAAACATGACTTAGTACTTGGTGGAAAAACCCTTGTTGGCAACACAGAGGTCAGACGTTTCTTGTAGTTGGCCACCAGGTTTGCACACATCTCAGGAGGGATTTTGTCCCACTCCTCTTTGCAGATCTTCTCCAAGTCATTAAGGTTTTGAGGCTGACGCTTGGCAACTCGAACCTTCAGCTCCCTCCACAGATTTTCTATGGTATTAAGGCTAGGCCACTCCAGGACCTTAATGTGCTTCTTCTTGAGCCACTCCTTTGTTGCCTTGGCCGTGTGTTTTGGGTCATTGTCATGCTGGAATACCCATCCACGGCCCATTTTCAATGCCCTGGCTGAGGGAAGGAGGTTCTCACCCAAGATTTAACGATACATGGCCCCGTCCATCGTCCCTTTGGTGCGGTGAAGTTGTCCTGTCCCCTTAGCAGAAAAACATCACCAAAGCATAATGTTTCCACCTCCATGTTTGACGGTGGGGATGGTGTTCTTGGGGTCATAGGCAGCATTCCTCCTCCTCCAAACACGGCGAGTTGAGTTAATGCCAAAGAGCTCCATTTTGGTCTCATCTGACCACAACACTTTCACCCAGTTCTCCTCTGAATCATTCAATGTTCATTGGCAAACTTCCGACGGGCATGTATATGTGCTTTCTTGAGCAGGGGCACCTTGCGGGCGCTGCAGGATTTCAGTCCTTCACGGCGTAGTGTGTTACCAATTGTTTTATTGGTGACTATGGTCCCAGCTGCCTTGAGATCATTGACAAGATCCTCCTGTGTAGTTCTGGGCTGATTCCTCACCGTTTTCATGATCATTGCAACTCCACGAGGTGAGATCTTGCATGGAGCCCCAGGCCGAGAGAGATTGACAGGTCTTTCGTGTTTCTTCCATTTGCGAATAATCGCACCAACTGTTGTCACCTTCTCACCAAGCTGCTTGGCGATGGTCTTGTAGCCCATTCCAGCCTTGTGTAGGTCTACAATCTTGTCCCTGACATCCTTGGCGAGCTCTTTGGTCTTGGTCTCATGGTGGAGAGTTTGGAATCTGATTGATTGATTGCTTCTGTGGATAGGTGTCTTTTATACGGGTAACAAGCTGAGATTAGGAGCGCTCCCTTTAAGAGTGTGCTCTAATCTCAGCTTGTTACCTGTATAAAAGACATCTGGTAGCCAGAAATCTTTCTGATTGAGAGGGGGTCAAATACTCATTTCCCTCATTAAAATGCAAATCAATTTATAAAATTTTTGACATGTGTTTTTCTGGATTTTTTTGTTGTTATTCTGTCTCTCACTGTTCAAATAAACCTACCATTACAATTATAGACTGATCATTTCTTTGTCAGTGGGCAAACGTACAAAATCAGCAGGGGATCAAATACTTTTTTCCCTCACTGTATAACATTCTGTCATAAAGAGCACATGTTCAACTTAATAAAAAACAAGTTTTCACATCTCAATAGGTTGAATAACAGATTACTATAGAAAGTGCCAATTAAGTGCCAAGTAAAGTAACAGGGTTGACCGTAACAGGGTGTAAGGGATCGGGGGTTGGCTGGGTCTAGACAGAGTCTGACACTTCCAAGATCTACAGAGAGGGGGAGTCATCAGACTCGATCTGGTTCACCTGAGTTCTGAGCACACCTGTCCATAATTAGGGTAGGATATAAGGTGTGCTCAGAGGTTCAGTCGGTGCGAGGTATTGTTCCTTTGTGACTTGCTAAGCGTTTTGTTCCGAGAGAGAGAGAGAGAGAGAGAGAGAGAGAGAGAGAGAGAGAGAGAGAGAGAGAGAGAGAGAGAGAGAGAGAGAGAGAGAGAGAGAGAGAGAGAGAGAGAGAGAGAGAGAGAGAGAGAGAGAGAGAGAGAGAGAGAGAGAGAGAGAGAGAGAGAGAGAGAGAGAGAGAGAGAGAGAGAGAGAGAGAGAGAGAGAGAGAGAGAGAGAGAGAGAGAGAGAGAGAGAGAGAGAGAGAGAGAGTTTGTTGTTTTTGATTACCCGTGTATCCGACCTGTGCCTTGTTGTTTGACTTCCCGAATTGCTTAATCCTCTACTTGTCTACCCCAGTGATTACCGTTCTCTGATCCTGTGCCTGTGACCTCGACTACGACTAAGCCCGCTCCTTTGGTACCTCTGCCTGTCTATGCCTGGCCCGGTTTTGACCACAGCCCGCCCGACCACGATTAAGCTATTCCCTTGTCTGTACTCTAATAAAGCATCGCTATTCTGCGATTGGATCTTACCACTCTGTCCGAGTATTCATTACAGAATACCTCGCCATTACCATGGATCCAGCGGAATTACAGAGGCGATGGGAGATACAGGAGAAACGCATGGATGAACTCCTACAGCTACTCAACGCTGGTGCAGCGGAAGGCACCACCCCGAGTACGGTCAGTCCTCGTCATGCACCTCCGATTTCTATACCGACAAGGTACGACGGGGAACCTGGCAAATGTCAGGGGTTTCTACTCCAGATGTCCCTGTATGTGTCGTATAATCGTACTATATTTTCCGATGACCGTAGCAGGGTGGATTTCATGATTTCTCTGCTAACGGGAAGAGCACTGGATTGGGCTACTGCGCTTTGGGCAGCTGAGGTCCCCGAGTTGAATGCGGAAGTTCAGTTCAAGAGACTGTTTCAAGAGGTGTTCGACCACCCAGTATCTGGGCGTAGTGTGGGAGACCAACTATGCGAACTTCAGCAGGGCCGTCGCACAGTAGCCGACTACGCTTTAGAGTTCCGTAATATAGCAGCCGGTAGCGGATGGAGCGAAACTGATTTGCTCACAGTTTTCCGAACAGGGCTGCGCAAAGACGTACAGACTGAGTTGGCTTGTCGAGGAGATATCACTGCGCTACATGAGTTTATCAAAATAGCCATCTCTATTGATAATCTTATAGTGCAACACAAGGCATCCACAGTCCGGGAGCTCTCGATCACTGGTCCTATGCAATCGACAGAGCGGAGGAGAGAATCTGAGGAGGAACCTATGCAACTGGGACGGTCACCTCTACCAGGTTCGGTGAGACAACAACGTCGGCAAGACGGACTATGCCTGTATTGTGGTCAGGCGGGTCATTTCGTTCGTCAATGTCCGGTACGACCTAACCGTACCCCAGGATATCGCCTCGGATCGGCCAAACCGGTGAGTGAGACTCCAGTGTTGAATATTACATCTAAACAAATGTATGTGCCTGTCACCTTATCTGTCGGAGAGAAAGTGCGCAGGTTGGAGGGACTTATTGATTCCGGAGCGGCTGCCAGCTTTCTGGATATGGGTCTTGCTGAGGAGTTGGGAGTTCAACTTATCCCAATTCAACCTCCCCTGAGAGTCAACGCGCTAGACGGTGAGCCCATGGGTACTGGGTTCATTACGCACCGTACCGGGGAAATCAAGTTACAAGTGGGCTCCCTGCACCATGAGAACATCATTCTGTTCGTCATCTCCGCCCCACGGGAGCCGCTAGTCCTTGGCCACCCCTGGCTCGTTACCCATGATCCGGTCATCTCCTGGAAATCTGGCGATATCACGGCTTGGAGTGAGGTATGTAGGGCTGAGTGCCTCATTTTACCTTGCAAAACGTCTACTGTGGAGGATGCGAAGGGTGCGGTGTCTACTGTTGTTCCTACGGAGTACCAGGATTACGCGCAGGTGTTCTCCAAGGAGAGGGCTTCCGTGCTACCACCGCATCGGGCCTGGGATTGTGCAATTGATCTGCTATCCGGGGCTACCCCTCCTCGCGGACGAATCTACCCTTTGTCTCAGCCGGAACGGGAATCAATGAGCAAGTATATTGATGAGGCACTTCAGCAAGGGGCCATTCGCCCATCTACGTCTCCCGCCGCATCCAGTTTTTTCTTTGTTAAGAAAAAGGATGGCGGACTTCGTCCTTGCATAGACTATCGAGGTTTGAACGATATCACCATAAAAAATCGTTACCCCCTTCCTTTGATTCCAGCGGCCCTCGAGCAGGTGGGGCAAGCCTCCATCTACAGTAAACTGGACCTCAGGAGTGCGTACAATCTGGTGCGCATTAGAGAGGGGGATGAATGGAAGACTGCCTTCATCACCCATCGAGTACATTATGAATATTGTGTTATGCCCTATGGACTTACTAACGCGCCCTCTGTGTTCCAGGCGTTCATGAATAACATTTTTAGGGACTTGATTGATTGTTTCGTCATAGTGTACATTGATGACATCCTAATCTACTCTAACTCTCTGAGTGAACATGTGTCCCATGTACGACAGGTTCTGGACCGACTCCGCCAACACTCTCTGTTCGTGAAGGCCGAGAAGAGTGAATTCCATGTCACGACGATTTCCTTCCTTGGGGCCATACTCACTCCCGACGGGGTAAGACTGGATGAATCCAAGGTACAAGCTGTACGAGACTGGCCTCAACCCCAGACGGTGAAAGAGCTTCAGAGATTCTTGGGGTTTGCCAATTACTATAGACGGTTCGTGCGTAATTTCAGCACCACCGCAGCTCCCCTGTCGGCGATGACCAGCCACAAGGGGCGTGGTCTGAAATGGACGGAGGGGGCAGTGCGGGCCTTTGAGACATTGAAACAACGATTTACCACCGTTCCCATTTTGTGTCAGCCGGATCCTACGTTGCCGTTCATCGTGGAGGTGGACGCCTCGGAGGTTGGAGTTGGAGCCGTGCTATCCCAGCGCCAAGGTGAGCCGCCCAAATCACGACCCTGTGCTTTTTTTTCTAAGAAGCTGAATCCGGCCAAGCAGAACTACGACGTAGGAAATCGTGAATTGCTGGCGGTGAAGTTAGCACTGGAGGAGTGGAGACATTGGCTGGAGGGAGCAGCTCATCCGTTCCAAGTGCTCACGGACCACCGCAATCTGGAGTATCTTCACAGTGCTAAACGACTGAACTCCCGACAGGCAAGGTGGTCTTTGTTCTTCAACCGTTTCCAATTCACTGTCTCTTATATTCCCGGGTCCAAGAATTGTAAGGCGGACGCGCTTTCCCGACGGTTCGAGCGCGCTGACAGACCGGTTGAACCAGAACCCATCCTCCCCATGAGTTGCCGTGCTGGCCCTGTGAGGTGGGCTATCGATGACACGATTCAGGAGAGCCTACAAGCGGAACCAGCACCTCCAGAAACCCAGGTGTCGAAGGTGTTTGTATCAGCTTCGCTTCGACCTCAACTGATGGAATGGTGCCACACGTCGCTAGGATCTGGTCATCCAGGAATCACTCGAACTACTCGACTCATCAGTCGAAAATACTGGTGGGATTCCCTCACAGATGACGTCCGAGACTACGTATTATCCTGCCCAGTTTGTGCTCAGTCCAAGGCGCCTCGAGCACTACCGGAGGGCAAGCTGATGCCATTGCCAACTCCTCAACGACCCTGGTCGCACATCGCGATGGACTTTGTTACCGACCTACCAGAATCAGAGGGCCATACTGTAATTCTCGTGGTCATCGATCGATTCTCAAAGATGTCTCGGTTAGTACCCATGACCCGTTTACCTAACGCCACTCAGATGGCGGAGACTATGTTTAACCAGGTGTTCCGGCAGTTTGGTGTTCCAGAGGATATTGTTTCCGACCGGGGACCCCAGTTCGTATCCCGGGTTTGGAAGGCCTTCTGCGAACGCTTGGGTATCTCGGTGAGCCTCACCTCTGGATATCATCCCCAGGCCAATGGGCAGACCGAACGGCTCAACCAGGAAATTGGGAAGTATCTACGGCAACAATGTTCGCGGCAGCCGCAAGAGTGGAGCCGATTCCTTCCTTGGTCAGAGTATGCTCAGAACTCACTCATTCACACCTCCCTACGTCTAACGCCCTTTCAGTGTGTTCTAGGGTATCAACCACCCCTGTTCCCGTGGGATACCGCACCCGGGATGGTACCGGCGGTGGACGAGTGGTTCCGTCGGAGTGCGCAGGTCTGGGAGACGGCCCATCAACATCTCAGTCAAGCCTCACAGCAGCAAAAGACCTATGCCGACCGACGCCGGAGACCTACTCCCACTTATCAAACCGGACAACGAGTGTGGCTGTCTACCCGAGACCTGCGGTTCCGACGGAGCTGCAAGAAGCTCCAACCCAGGTACATTGGTCCTTTCAAAGTTCAGAGACGTATTAACCCTGTCACCTACCGTCTGTTACTCCCTCGACACTACAGGATAAACCCTACGTTCCACGTCTCCCTGCTGAAACCTGTTCATTATAGCCCGATGTATCCACCAATCGCTCAACAACCTACTACACCACCTTTGGAGGATGAACAGGACACCACCTATACAGTCCACGAGATACTGGAGTCTAGACGGAGACGAGGGGGCATCGAATATCTCGTGGACTGGGAGGGATATGGACCGGAGGAACGGTCCTGGGTTCCTGCTAAGGACATACTAGACCCCGCTCTCAAGGCCACTTTCCACGCTGAACACCCAGATCATCCCGGACCCCGACCCAGAGGAAGACCACCAGGTAGAGGTAGAAGGCCGTCAGGAGCCGGCCCTGGGGAGGGGGATACTGTAAGGGATCGGGGGTTGGCTGGGTCTAGACAGAGTCTGACACTTCCCCGATCTACAGAGAGGGGGAGTCATCAGACTCGATCTGGTTCACCTGAGTTCTGAGCACACCTGTCCATAATTAGGGTAGGATATAAGGTGTGCTCAGAGGTTCAGTCGGTGCGAGGTATTGTTCCTTTGTGACTTGCTAAGCGTTTTGTTCCGAGAGAGAGAGAGAGAGAGAGTTTGTTGTTTTTGATTACCCGTGTATCCGACCTGTGCCTTGTTGTTTGACTTCCCGAATTGCTTAATCCTCTACTTGTCTACCCCAGTGATTACCATTCTCTGATCCTGTGCCTGTGACCTCGACTACGACTAAGCCCGCTCCTTTGGTACCTCTGCCTGTCTATGCCTGGCCCGGTTTTGTCCACAGCCTGCCCGACCACGATTAAGCTATTCCCTTGTCTGTACTCTAATAAAGCATCGCTATTCTGCGATTGGATCTTACCACTCTGTCCGAGTATTCATTACACAGGGTTGATGATTTTATCTTAAATCAGCCATAAATTCCTCTGATTTGACTATTAGATATATAAAAATATATGTACTAATATTTAAAAAGGAATAGTTTCACCATATTAAAATGAGAGTTCAGTTCACATAACAGCATTGACCTTAAAATGAGGGCCAGGTTTTTTTTTTTTTTTTTACCTTATAATGAATCACTAACATTAAATAAATACTAATCTTCAGAAATGACTTTGTCAAAGCAACAAAATAACTACAATGATGGTGAAAACTTTGAGAAATGTTGGGGTTAAGTGGGTTACAATATTCCTAGAAGTCACAGAGGGACATGTCAAAATCTCTTTATTCATATAGAAAATCAAATTTCTTGACATTTCCATGTGGTCTATACGAAAGGGCACTTCATTTTATATAACAGGCTTTTAAAATGCAATATTTGTGCGCCATTTCTACAAAAAAATAAATATTTGTAAATATTTGGTGGTAATTTTCCCTCTAATCTGAAATATTATAAAGTACCTAGAGATAAAGTACCTAGAGCTTAAGTTTTTCAAGGACTGCAGCAGCCTAACTAAGGGCATTAGAATTAATAGAGGATATATTTTTCTCAGTCAGTTACTCGACAGTATCCCCGGTCTGCTGAGGTCTCCTGAGGCCTACCCATGCAGAAGCCCTGCCTGGCACAACGATGAGGTCACAGGGCCATTGGGTGAGATCTCCTCAACCTCAGCCAAGGCTCAGAAACTGATAGATTCTCAGTTTTATTCTTAGAAGCTCATGAGCGAACGAGTGAGGCCGATCACTCCTCCCTCCCCTCCTTCTCCTCCTCCCTCGCTTTATTACCTCCGTCAGCCCTAATTTGGGTTGATGGGGTGGCTGTTGCATGACAAGACACACGTCTGGGCCCCTGCGTGAGAAGGCTGGCTGGCTCTGGCTGGGCTTGTTTTCTTTGCGTGACCATTTCTCTCCCTCTGTCACTCCTGGCAAGCCCCCTTTGACCCCATTCACGCCCTCGTTAGCTGGCGCGCTGCTGGTTTATTTGCTTTGGCAAGCCGCCCGTGTGAAAGACACATTCTGACCAGGCTTAGGGAGGGTCAGGGGGGTAGGGGATAGGGGATAGTGATGAGTGGGGCCGGGGCTGAGGTGGAGTTCATGTTTACTCAGGGGGGGGGGGGGGGGATATGCAAGGGACGAGTGTGTTGTACTCCTGCCCGTTGCCCACCTGGGCTCTGTGTCGTATATATGTGAACAACAAATGCGTGTTAACGTGTGCCTGTATGTGCTCCTGTGTGTGTGTGGCTGTATATTTGAGTCTGTGACCTCCCTGCCTGGTCAAAGGGAAATGTGCCTCAGTGTAGCTGCTTTTGAGGAATGGCTTGCACATGCAGGTCACCCAGAGTTTAGAGATCTGGCCCACATCCATGGAAGCTGGTTGGGGAAAGGGGATATACTATGTGGATTGTGGCACTTTTTGGACATTTCACTGGTTCCCACTGACCACATACAACAGATGCTCACGCTAGCATCTATGGCCCTATAAAGAATCACTCATGGCAGATTTTGCCAATTATATTGTAGGTGGGAATATCAATAAAGATACTTATGTTGGGAAAAGACTCATATGAGGCTGCAATGGAACTGTTATTCATGGCATGTGAGTGAAGGCGATTATGTCATCCACAAAGCAGTCCCATGGTACTTATCATGTAGGGAATGGGAAGACACTTGGCTATGGTACTTATCATGTAGGGTATGGGAAGACACTGGGCTATGGTACTTATCATGTAGGGTATGGGAAGACACTGGGCTATGGTACTTATCATGTAGGGTATGGGAAGACACTGGGCTATGGTACTTATCATGTAGGGTATGGGAAGACACTTGGCTATGGTACTTATCATGTAGGGTATGGGAAGACACTGGGCTATGGTACTTATCATGTAGGGTATGGGAAGACACTGGGCTATGGTACTTATCATGTAGGGTAGGGGAAGACACTAGGCTATGGTACTTATCATGTAGGGTATGGGAAGACACTGGGCTATGGTACTTATCATGTAGGGTATGGGAAGACACTGGGCTATGGTACTTATCATGTAGGGTATGGGAAGACACTGGGCTATGGTACTTATCATGTAGGGTATGGGAAGACACTGGGCTATGGTACTTATCATGTAGGGTATGGGAAGACACTGGGCTATGGTACTTATCATGTAGGGTATGGGAAGACACTGGGCTATGGTACTTATCATGTAGGGTATGGGAAGACACTGGGCTATGGTACTTATCATGTAGGGTATGGGAAGACACTGGGCTATGGTACTTATCATGTAGGGTATGGGAAGACACTGGGCTATGGTACTTATAATGTAGGGTATGGGAAGACACTGGGCTATGCCACAGATGGCTTGATGGGTCACTTGAGGCATACATCACACAAACCCAAATATAAATCAGTTTGTATCAGCTGTCATACAGGAATATGTTTCAAACCGTATATGTTATGTCAAATGATAGGTAAGACATGACAATATATACGTACAAGGTGTGCTTCTGTGTGTAGTGTATATATGGAGCTGTGTCAATACACACTAATTTAACCTGGGCTAGGTTACAAAACACGCACACACACACACACACACACACACACACACACACACACACACACACACACACACACACACACACACACACACAGGGAAACCAGGTCCAGTAATCCTTTAAGTCAGAGAGACATGGCAGACAGCAGCAATGTAATGAATGTAATAAATCAGACAGGAGTGGCAGCACCAGAATAACACAGGCTGACATAGTCACCAGTATGTTCCAGATTAACCTCTGCCACCACCTCTCTCAGAGCCTCTGCAGGGATGGAAGCAGTTGGAGCCTGCTGTCTCTGCACCATGGAAGTTCAGCTCCCACTCTGGCTGTAAACAAAATATCACTGCCTGGTCTGGAAGCCACACTACTAAACACCATAGAGATGTAACACACTCTCACTGCCTGCCTGCCATACTGAACACCTCATAGAACTGCACGTGGGCCCTGGATTAGCCATGTCTCTGCAATGAGTTGAGACATTTCACATCGAGGTTTGAAACGTGTTATTATCTGTAAACAGCAGCGCCACAATGGCACCACATTGAGAAGATTTATTAGCTCCAAATGAACGCTCACCAACCACAAATGGCGTGGTTTGTCCGATGCCGCTTTCAAAGAGTTAGAGCCCATATCGTGATGATACCCTGCGGACTCATTGAGCCACATCCGTAGGTCTGAGACTTCCAGAAATGAGGACTCGTTGAGCCACATCCATATGTCTGAGACTTCCATAAATGACGACTCGTTGAGCCACATCCGTATGTCTGAGACTTCCATAAATGACAAACGAGAGACATTAAAAAAGGTCCATTAAAAAATAAGCTTCCTCTCTCATTCCTGGTGGTCCCTGAAATGAAATTGCATCTGACTCAGATGCAAACACACGGATGCAAACAAGATCTGATTGGCATTGGCATGAGAATGGACACTTTCCTCCTTCCTTCCTCTGGAGACCTAGCTTGCTTATTTATGCAGAAGAAGATTCTCACACTTTGATGTGTAAGAATATACACCTATAGAAGGGAGTAAGGCCTCTCCACAACATAACAAACATCCGCAGAGAATGCCACACTTCAGAATTCTCAACAGATCCCTCTGGGCCAAGAGCGCACACAGACAATCACACACACACGAGCACGAGCACGCACATGCACGCACACACACACCACATCCTGCACTGTGAGCAGCAGAATGGTGCTCCTTCTCAAAGAATGCTCATCCCCACGGTAAATGACAGATACGGATCTCGGGATGCTATACCCAATGTTTGGTACAGATTATGGTACAAAATATGCTTGACTGATTAAATGGAATCAATGCAAACAACAAGATGGTGTCAAGAGATGTTGTTTTGAAGTAATGCCAGTGGAAATACACACATTGTAGGAAAAGTAAACACTTTCCATACTGTGGAATACTGTGAAAATGTTCTACCTTCAAATAATAACTTACAATCCATGGGGTGAATCACCCCTTCAAATACAGTGCCTTCGGAAAGTATTCAGACCCCTTGATTTTTTCCACATTTTGTTACGTTACAGCCTTATTCTAAAATGTATTACATTGTTTTTCCCCCTCATCAATCTACACACAATAGCCCATAATGACAAAGCAAAAACAGGTTTTTAGAGATTTTTGCAAAAAAACTACTGAAATATCATATTTACATAAGTATTCAGACCCTTTACTCAGTACTTTGTTGAAGCACCTTTGGCAGCGATTACAGCATCGAGTCTTCTTGGGTATGACGCTACAAGCTTGGCACACCTGTATTTGGGGAGTATCTCCCATTCTTCTCTGCAGATCCTCTCAAGCTCTGTCAGGTTGGATGGGGAGCGTTGCTGCACAGCTATTTTCGGGTCTCTCCAGAGATGTTCGATCGGGTTCAAGTCCGGGCTCTGGCTGGGCCACTCAAGAACAGTCAGAGACTTGTCCCGAAGCCACACCTGCATTGTCTTGGCTGTATGCTTAGCGTAGCTGTCCTGTTGGAAGGTGATCCTTCGCCCCAGTTAGAGATCCTGAGTGCTCTGGAGCAGGTTTTCATAAAGGATCTCTCTGTACTTTGCTCTGTTCATCTTTGCCTTGATCCTGACTAGTCTCCCAGTCCCTGCCGCTGAAAAAAATCCCCACAGCATGATGCTGTCACCACCATGCTTCACCATAGAGATGGTGCCAGGTTTCCTCCAGATGTGACGCTTGGCGTTCAGGCCAAAGAGTTCAATCTTGGTTTCATCAGATCAGAGAATCTTGTTTCTCATGGTCTGAGAGTCTTTGGGTGACTTTAGGCAAACTCCAAGCAGGCTGCCATGTGCCTTTTACTGAGGAGTGTCTTCCGTCTGGCCACTCTACCATAAAGGCCTGATTGGTGGAGTGCTGCAGAGATGGTTGTCCTTCTGGAAGGTTCTCCCATCTCCTCAGAGGAATTCTAGAGTACTACCAGAGTGACCATCGGATTCTTGGTCACCTCCCTGACCAAGGCCCTTATCTCCCGGCCAGCTCTAGGAAGAGTCTTGGTGGTTCCAAACTTCTTCCATTTAAGAATGATGGAGACTAGTGTGTTCTTGGGGACCTTCAATGCTGCAGAAATGTTTTGGTACCTTGTGCCTCGACACAATCCTGTCTCGGAGCTCTACGGACAATTCCTTTGACCTCATGGCTTGGTTTTTCCTCTGACATGCACTGTCAACTGTGGGACCTTATATAGACATGTGTGTGCCTTTCCAAATCATGTCCAATCAATTGAATTTACCACAGGTGGACTCTAATCAAGTTGTAGAAACATCTCAAGGATGATCAATGGAAACAGGATGCACCTGACCTCAATTTCGAGTCTCATAGCAAAGGGTCCAAATACTTATGTTTTTTATTTTTAATACATTTGCAAAAAAATCTAAAAACCTGTTTCTGCTTTGTTATTATGGGGCATTGTGTGTAGATTGCTGAGAAAATAAACATGATTTAATCCAATTTAGAATAAGGCTGTAACGTAACAAAATGTGGAAAAAGTCAAGGGGTCTCAATACTTTCCGAAGGCACTCTACTTAATTCTGGGAATGTCTTAACCAAGTGTGAATTTTAAAGGGAAAATGACATCCAAGTCAATAGCACAACACCAGACAAAGGTTTGAGGAAATCCAGACCACTTTCGCTCCACAGCTTTCCATGTCTTAAACTGTGAGACCAGAGTGGTAGTTATAAAGTATACTGAAATCCTACTGAAATGAGGAAGTAGTTGAGAGAGATATGTTGTCAGGATAATATCAGCATCACCTGAGAGGATGAGAGACCTGAATGACGTAACATGCTACTGTACCTGGAAGAGGTTGTGCTTAAAGATATTTTATGCAACAACACTCAAATACTTATTTTATTGATGCAATGTATATTTTTATAATTTACTGTGCCATATGTAAGTAGTAATACCAGTAGGAACGCTTACAGCATATGATTCTAATAGTGCTTTGATTAGAAATTATTTCAGCGCTACCAGATCAACAGCAATTCAGGGTACACAGGGCTTAGTAGACAGTAAGGACAAAACCCCGGGTCTGTGGTCCTGTTGTCCTATCAGGGCGACAGTGCAGCGGGATCAGGGGGTAAGGGGTTAATGCTTTACCCTGGCCCCAGAGGGACATAGACACCCCCATTACGTGACACGAACAGAGGAACCATCCACCCTGCATCCCCCCACATGACGTGAGAAGGGGAGACAGGCTCCAGTGGGGAGGAGAAGCATGAAATCAGAGGTCATGCTCCGCCAATCTAAATGCTTTTACAGGTTCAACCCCCTCCCGTCCTCCACCGTCCAGCCACCTCTCCGCTCCTTAGACAGGCCCCCTACCAGGCCCATGCATCCTAACCTGATGACAGTAGCTGATGAACAGTAAAGGTGAGCGGTGAGACAGATGATGAAGAAAGCCATACCTCTGGGGATCTTGGCACGCATTGCAGTTTGACTTGGCCAAGTATACCCTCCTGTCTCCACCCACCCCTTTCAGAGCCACCATCCCTCAAAGCTGATTGGTTGTTTGGAGGTATTCCCCTGCTATAGTCTGTAACCTGAAAGCACCTTTCTTTTTTTCTCCTTTCCTGTAGGAAGAGGCCTCATTTCATGCTAATTGCAACAGTAACTCTACTTCTCTGACACGCCGTAACCAGCCATCATAAATCAACACGCTCAACGCAGAACCCTCTAATCTGTCAGCTTGAATGCTGCGTCTGGGTCATCATAGTGACATGCGTGGGGGCGGGTGCTGAGAATTATGGTTGGCGCTCCCCTACTCTGCAGTCACGCAAGCCCTGCCCTATGCCTGGACCTCAACCTGCTTTTACTGCAGCCGGTAGGGAAACTAGACGCTACAAAGGGCCCGGGTCCACATCAATTTCACGAGCAAAGATACTGGGAAATAAATCATTTCATGGACTTATGAGAAAGAAGCGGAGGAGGGAATGGATGGGATGCTAGTGAAGTTGGGGGTGCTTCCTGGATCTGAGAAATGCTGTGCACAGGGCTAGCTCTAGCCTTTTGGGGGCCCTAAGCAAGATGCCACTTTGTGGCAAAACATTTTAGTGGCCCCCCTCTTGACGGTGGAGAGAGACATTTTAGTTTTAAGTTTTATATCCTGCAATTCTACCTATTTTGCCATGGGGTAGAGAAAATTGTTTGCAGTTTTAAAGCTCATTTCCTGCAATTCTACACATTTTGTAATGACTTATACCATGTTCATATGATATCTGAGTGAGAATGACTAACAAAATCAATGGGGGCCCCCTGGAGGTAAGGGCCCCTGGGCACTTGCCCTGCGTGCCCGGTCGGTATTCGGACATGATTACTACAAGTTTAGATAGTTAGCTAGAATAACTACCAATAACAAATGTGTTAGCTGACATGATTACAGTTTTTCTCAATTGCTAAAACACAATTTCTGAAACCTTGCTCCATTTATTGAAAACATTAAACACAAAACCTCATCTTCAAGCACTATTTACAAAACCTCTGACTCCTCTCGCAAAATGAAACATTTGCCTCAAAACAGTTTTACCTGTGTTCAAAATCAAACACTGCTCTCAAATCATAAACATAGTGATCAAAATGATATACACTCTCAAGCAGTCAGTAAACAATACACCGAAAAATAGAAAACACATTGTTCAAATGGAGAAGTACATTTTTAATCTCAAAACAAATGTCATATTTTTCCGTCATTGTCTTTTGATGAACGAAAACATGTTCTATCATAGTAGCATCAAAATTGATCAGAAATTACTACTCTGCTTTCCTCTTTGCAATTTTGTTTTTTGTTCTTCCTCCTCCTTGTACCCCTATTTTTACAGTACTGTACCCTGCATCTCACAAACTTGTCCTTTGTTTCTGTGATACTGTAATTCTTGTTCTTTGTTGATATGAACCTGCAACCAGTCAAAATCTATTGAGCAGTCAGTACTGTTAACAAATGGAAAGCACAATGTTCAGGGCCATACAATTTGTCCATTGTACAGTATACACCCTACAATGCACTGTACTACAGTATACACTACTAAAAGGGACAAAAATCAAAGGAGTAAACATGTGATCAATGTGCTTCTTCTTGTCTTAGGGCTGGGTCAGGCCAGAGCACTTCGTCGACATCACAAGCAATATTGTCCCTCCTGAGGCAACGGGGGAAGAAGCCTCTTGTGTGCCGTATCCAGCCCTGACATGATTCCTCACCTATATCACCACAGGCTAAATCCATGGCTTGCAGCAGATTTACTCTGGTGTAGGGTTGTCTATCAATCACTTTCCATCTCCAAGAGGAGAAAAACTCCTCAATCGGATTCAGGAAAGGCGAGTATGGAGGGAGGTACAAGTTCATAAACTGCCCATTGATGTTAAACCATTCCCTTACCTGAGCAGCTCGGTGGAAACTGACATTGTCCCACACTATCACATAGGTGGGAATGGGATTCTCATTTAGCTCTTGATCCTGCTGCTCTTGAACCTGCTGCTCAAATAAAATATATCTTAGATTGGCAATAAATCTTAGAAGGTGCTGGGTGTTATATGGCCCGAGTGTAACATGGTGATGTAGAACACCATGGTTGCTGATAGCAGCACAGATTGTGACATTGCCACCTCGTTGACCAGGGACTTCAACATTGGCCTGCTGTCCAATCATGTTTCGGCCTCTCCTTCTCATCTTTGTTAGATTGAAGCCTGCTTCATCGACAAAGATGAACTCATGGGGTATGTCCAAGGATTCCAAGTCAAATATTGTCTGTGTAGAAATACAATATACTGTATGTAGGATTTTGTAAGTCGTACAGAGACAGTGCTATACTGTAGAGTACAATTAGGCCTACTGTATGCACTTCTGATTCACATACATTGTATGTACTGAAGAGTAATGTCATTCACATAGTATGTGTTAGTACTGTAGACAATCTGGATTACAGTAAATGTTTCTGAATGTACAATTACTTGCACATACTGAGCTCGCAGTTCTTTCACCCCTGGTGAGATGTGTTCAAAAGGTACTCTGTATACTTGTTTCATTCGCATCCTGTTACGATGGAGGACACGGTCAATTGTGGAAATGATCACACTGTCGATTCCCTGGAAGTGTGTGTTGCCTTGTATCACTCATTCCTGGATTTCTCTGAGTCGTATTGCATTATCTTGAAGGACCATGCCAACTATAACGGCCTCTTGCTCCCGAGTGAATATAGCTGTCCTTCCACCTGCATGTGGCAGCCTTGCAATTCTACAAAAAGTAGTTGTGCAGTTACAAAACATATTCATGCAGTACAATACATACAGTGATTAACTTTACAAATGTCTATTGAAACAGCTGCATATAGTGTAGTACAGTAAATTTGCAATTACAAAAATACAGTAGTATACTGTACCTGTTCTCTTCTCTGAATGTCCTTACTATGGTGGACACAGAAAATCGGCTCAAATTGGGTTGCACTCTAAGTCCTGCTTCCCTCATTGTCAGTCCATGGACAAGAACATGGTCTATGACTGTTGCTCGAATTTCATCAGATATTTCCAATCTTTGTCTTCCTCCTCCTCTTCGTCCCCCACCTCGCATACGCACTCGTCCTCGTCCTCTCACATTGTTTCTTCTATCCATTCTCAGACTTTCTCCTTCCCACCTTCAACAACCTGTTTGCTCTCTGAACTGGTTTATATTGGGTTGTGTCGCATCATTTGAAACAGGTTAAATCAATTTTGAGTGGTTGTGTTCAATCAATGACATGTGTTCTCTATTTCTATTTGATTGTTGCCACTTGTGTTTACCAGTATGGATGACATGTGCATTAGAGTGCAGAATGTGTTTTGAGAATGAGAATGTGTTTAGAGTTTTGCTGAAAAGTCCAAGTGAGATCTGCAAATTTTGTTTTACCATGTGAAATGGTTTAAGGTATTGACAACAGACTGCATAATTAGCTAAATGAGTCCAGACAACTGAGAACTTTGTTCAGCCAATGGGTTTTAGTGTTTTAGCAATTGAGAAAAACTGTAATTGAGGGTCAGTGACTGACATAACAAGAGAAAAACTGCTGATGCACAATCGGATTTCAAAATTCTACCTGGTGTATTCTACTATTCTTACTCTCAATAGTAAGTTGAGACCCCGAGTGAGTTCCTTTTTTTTTGAGGGGGGGGGGGGGGGGGGGGGGGGGGGGGGGGGGGGGGGTCGGGGGCCCTAAGTAACCGCTTATGAGATTATGTCTGGAACCGGCACTGGCTGTGCATAAAACAAAATAGACCCTGAATCCTTTGGCGTGATCATATTTCTGTCAACGAGATAAAGAGAGGGGGGAAGGAAAGGCCTCTGTTAATGAGCTGTCTGATTGGGCCTTATACAACCCTCTGCTGTACTTAGGGCTTCCAAGACTTAATAGATTGAGAGCAACTAAAAGTGTTTCCTTAATTTTGCTCCGCTAAAGGAAACACATGTATCAATGTTATTGTGATTACCTTTTTTTTCACTTGGGTAACAAATAATAATGTGAAATTATGGCAAAAATGAACATTCTTAATATTTTCTTAAAATTTTTAACGACATTCAGGCAGCCATATAAGATATGGAGATTGCGTCCCAAGGTTTCTGCACTTCACAAGCCTGATATCTGGCACTAAAACATAGTCAGATTGTTTTGAAAAAACACAATAACAAAAATACAGAAATCAGCACTTGTTGGTGCAAGTCAATATACTAGACAGGTGACTGCTGGCCGCCCAACAACCTGCCCGCTTGACCCCATCCCCTCCTCTCTTCTCCAGACCATCTCCGGTGACCTTCTCCCCTACCTCACCTCGCTGATCAACTCATCCTTGACCACTGGCTATGTCCCTTCCGTCTTCAAGAGAGCGAGAGTTGCACCCCTTCTCAAAAAACCAACACTCGATCCCACTGATGTCAACAACTACAGACCAGTATCCCTTCTTTCTTTTCTTTCCAAAACTATTGAGCGTGCCGTCTTTAGTCAACTCTCTTGCTATCTCTCTCAGAATGACCTTCTTGATCCAAACCAGTCAGGTTTCAGGACTGGTCATTCAACTGAGACTGTTCTTCTCTGTGTCACGGAGGCTCTCCGCACTGCTAAAGCTAACTCTCTCTCCTCTGCTCTTGTCCTTCTAGACCTGTCTGCTGCCTTTGATACTGTGAACCATCAGATCCTCCTCTCCACCCTCTCCGAGCTGGGCATCTCCGGCGCGGCTCACTCCTGGATTGCGTCCTACCTGACCGGTCGCTCCTACCAAGTGGCGTGGCGAGAAGCTGTCTCCGCACCACGTGCTCTCACCACTGGTGTCCCCCAGGGCTCAGTTCTAGGCCCTCTCCTTTTCTCCCTATACACCAAGTCACTTGGCTCTGTCATATCCTCACATGGCCTCTCCTATCATTGCTACGCTGACGATACACAACTAATCTTCTCCTTTCCCCCTTCTGATAACCAGGTGGCGAATCGCATCTCTGCATGTCTGGCCGACATATCAGTATGGATGACGGATCACCACCTCAAGCTGAACCCTGGCAAGACGGAGCTGCTCTTCCTCCCGGGGAAGGACTGCCCGTTCCATGATCTCGCCATCACGGTTGACAACTCCGTTGTGTCCTCCTCCCAGAGTGCGAAGAGCCTTGGCGTGACCCTGGACAACACCCTGTCGTTCTCCGCTAACATCAAGGCGGTGACCCGATCCTGCAGGTTCATGCTCTACAACATTCGGAGAGTACGACCCTGCCTTACACAGGAAGCGGCACAGGTCCTAATCCAGGCACTTGTCATCTCCCGTCTGGATTACTGCAACTCGCTGTTGGCTGGGCTCCCTGCCTGTGCCATTAAACCCCTACAACTCATCCAGAATGCCGCAGCCCGTCTGGTGTTCAACCTTCCCAAGTTCTCTCACGTCACCCCCCTCCTCCGCACACTCCACTGGCTTCCAGTTGAAGCTCGCATCCGTTACAAGACCATGGTGCTTGCCTATGGAGCAGTGAGGGGAACGGCACCTCCGTACCTTCAGGCTCTGATCAGTCCCTACACATAAACGAGGGCATTGCGTTCATCCACCTCTGGCCTGCTGGCTCCCCTTCCTCTGCGGAAGCATAGTTCCCGCTCAGCCCAGTCAAAACTGTTCGCTGCTCTGGCACCCCAATGGTGGAACAAGCTCCCTCACGACGCCAGGACAGCGGAGTCACTCACCACCTTCCGGAGACATTTGAAACCCCACCTCTTTAAGGAATACCTGGGATAGGATAAAGTAATCCTTCTACCCCCCCCCCCCCCCAAAAAAAAACTAAACAAAAAAAAAACCTTATTGTAAAGTGGTTAACCCACTGGCTATAGGGTGAATGCACCAATTTGTAAGTCGCTCTGGATAAGAGCGTCTGCTAAATGACGTAAATGTAAATGTAAATGTAATCATTAACTGCCGAATGTTAAGACAGACATTTGGATGTACACAGATAGAGAGAGAGAGAGAAAAAAATAGATTTTTTTAAAAAATAAGTCATTATCCATGTTGAGTTTTCTTCTGAGTTCAATTCTTGAGGAAAATTTAATTTGGGATTTGAAGCCACCATGACTAATGTGCAGCACAATGAACAGAGCTGCTTCAGAGTGCAGCAGGAGGCCTCTCCACAGAGTACTGTATGTAGCGAGGCCAGAGAGGCAGACACAGAGTCAGGCTGTGCTGTAGCTGTATGTAGGAGGCCTTTCTGGGCAATACAAATCAAACATGTATGGCAGTAATGACCCTAGTTTTTGGCTGGCACGCTGAGTCATTTGGAAGATTAATCAGTTATAGGTAAATAAACAGTTGCCTCTCTGGATGTCGTTCAACAAACTCCCGTTTGTTCTCTTCCGCTCAGAATCCTGCCTTAGTTAGGCGGGACTATGAACCGCTTCCTCTGAGGATACTACTCTGACTTAAGTCATTACTACGAGTGGAGTTGCATAACAGGAACGTCTGCTGACCGCTCTTTCCCAACTACTTCCTGATTTGATCCAGTGCACGCCACATCAAATGTCAGTTTGATTCACAAAAACAGTTTCACATCTGTATGGTAGACCACTTTCTTTGTCCCACACATTCCAGGAACAACGCTCAGAAACATCAGTTTAGCAGAACCTGGCCACACACAGAACCCTGTGCCAACTAATTGTATCAGCGGGCAGACACCATTGAAACGAACCTCTATGGTTTCAGCTTAGACAAGACTACCCCTCAGGAGGCCCGGATCCTGTGGTTTCAAGGCTAGAAAAATGAAACAGATGCATTCAGGGATGGTGGAGGCAAATATATCCCAGCCCAAAACTCTTCTAAAAGTAGAAAATATTGAAAAAGTAAAGATAGATTGCAATAGAGTAGTAAACCTATACATGACAGCAATTCCTTCCTTTTTTGCTTTGTACCATTAAACCAAGTTTGTCTGTCTGTACTCAATACAAAATGTAAATTACTGCACACTCTGAACTTACAGGAATGCAGACTGAGGAGAAAAAGGACAATATAGTGGCTTGCCTTCAGGCTGCCAATCACTATAGGTCGCCATGAGATCATTCCTGGTTAGCCTGTTAAGACCCCCGCTCAGTGGATACTGGGTAATTATCTGCAGGCACGCAAAGTGCTGGCGCAGCCCCTAGCCTAGTGGTACTTTATCTCTGCTCTATGAGTTACAGAAAGGCCTTTTCCAACTGTGAGACTATGTGTTCCTCCTCTCAGTGTGTGCAGACCACTCATAGAATGGTCATGTTTTTCTTGATGACCATACTGTTGTTAATCGAAACAAGTGGTTGAAGCATGCCCTGATTTTAGATGCCTCTTATTTAGCCTAGTCAGAGTGAATTACTGACTTTCCTCAATGTTTTACACGGGGAGTCAGAGAGGACCTATGCTGGTTGGAATAACACATATAAGAGTCATTCACACAAATCACTCCCTAAAGATTACTCTCTATGTCTCTGTTTTAGCCGATATCATGCCCCCTTTTCATTGAGGTTAAACCGAGGT
The DNA here is from genome assembly GCF_964263955.1 of Coregonus lavaretus. Lineage (NCBI taxonomy): Eukaryota > Metazoa > Chordata > Actinopteri > Salmoniformes > Salmonidae > Coregonus > Coregonus lavaretus. Next base: position 21,036,725 of record NC_140005.1, read on the forward strand.
AGCCACATAACATCAGAGAGCTCATTCAGAATTCAAGACTACTGAGCATTTAGATACAGAGAGAAGGACAGAGAGAGAAAAGAGAGAAAGAGAGAGAGACTTACGGTAACTGATCAGGGCCTGGTTTCTCAAAAGCATCTTAAGGCTAAGTTCATCTTTAGAACCATTGAGCTCAATTATTCAACTTAGCCTTAAGATGCTTTTGGGAAACCTGTCTCAGCTGTCTCACACTAAAATCTAAACTTTGAAAAGAAAACAAGACTGCCCCCTTGTGTCAAACTGATTTACTATACAGCAGGGCTCATCAACTACATTCAGCCGCCAGCCGATTTCTTCTTGAGAGTTTGATCAGGGGGCCGGAACTTCATTATAAATAATTTGTAGACCGCAAATTGACCGCAAGAAGTCCAAACAGATATAATATTTGACTAAAACATAATCATTTCAAACCTTGCTTACATTTGTATACTATCGCATATACGGTGTCTCTCTATTATGCGTGGGAATACTTTGGAGCAGATTTCCCAAATTAAAATCACTTGGAGCTGATTTGCTGGTGTTTTTACAATCTCCCCATAAAATCACCCGCAGGCCAAATTCGGCCCGCAGGCCACCAGTTGGGGAACCCTGCTATACAGTAATGAAGATTTCATTACACTAAACCAAAATTATGTTGGAAACATTCTATACAGTAACAACAATATTTATAGCATTTTAGATATGTCTATTTTACTTGAAGGATCATATAGAAACAACTAAATTCAATACATTTAAAAAAAAAATAAGGGATTCTTGGAATTCATGCACAAAGATAAGCAAATAGAAACAGAGTATATATATTTTAGATCGAATAGAATATTATAGTAAATCTATAATAAAAACTTGAAAACATCCTGATTCTGTCATGATCGGTTGTGCTCAGTGTATTGCAATTGTAAACCTAGTGTACTAAGATACATCAACTGCTCCGATCTAAGCTATTTCTTGGGACGAGGAGTGTCATCATAGATGTTTAAAGAAGTAGAGGTGTTCTGGTTGGTGAATACAGAGTTCCTGTCATCACCAATGATCTTGTTGGTGTTATAGTAGTAGAGGAACAGGAAGAAGCCTGGATGGCGAGGGAAGCTCAGTCACTATCAGTAGTGGAATAGCTTTAGACATGCACCATGATACACAGCTAGGGTCAGGAGTTTTCCATGACCACATGCCCTGACCAGGAAAAACTGTAGGGCAGGATGTTTATCCTGGTCAGACCTCATGGTTATGGAAAAGATCATGGCCCTAACTATGATACAAAACAGGTTACAGCATGCAACCACTGCCATCCTCATCCTAAACCCCCGTCATTATTGAGCGATGCCTACCTTAGAAGGAGTTGAGGATGCTGAAGATGTAGTAGGATGGGATGACCATGGGTCCGAAGCTGAAGAAGGCAAAGCCCCAGGTGAGGCCCAGCAGGAATAGGAGACCCAGGATGGCCAAGGTGTTCTTAGATGCTGGGTCCTGTTGGCCCTCGCCTGCCTTGGTCTTCCTCAGCAACAAGATCTGCCTCACCACAATGATGAAGATGGTCAAAGTTGAGACAAACACCCAGGCGTAATAGCCGATGTTGACTCCATAATGGAAGTAGATGTCAGTGATCCAGCACCTGAAATGTACAAGGGAAATGTATTTTAGCAGTCGATGAGATAAATGGTTTCTGATTATCCTTAGGAAAAGAACAGACAATTCCAACAGGAAAATGTCCACTTACATTTTCACTGAATTCCCATCATCTGTGTTTATGGACATGAGTTTATATTTGCTCAGTCCCAGAAGGACGATGACCACTAGAGCTGGAAGGACTGAAGAGAAGGAGAAACATTCACACAGGGTTGATGCCAGATGCCTGATCCAACTGGTATGAGGCTACAGATGTACTATCTTAATTTGACCAGTTTCTCACAGCAGGAAAATAATTCTGCAACAACAGGAAATGATCATTATTATGTGGATTATAATTAATGGACATTATTGTAGGGGTTGATACATCTTTCGTTGCGGCAAATCAAGTCTGACATTTTAAAGCAGATATTAAAAACGTTTGAAGCCTTTTTAAACCTTGAATCCACTACAAGTTTGCATTTCCTGCCGTGCAGGACAATTCTCTGTGACAACAGAGGGATCAAATTAAGATCTGTATGTTGTGTCGATCAATGATGTACAATGAGGAGTATTCTAATACACCCTAATACGACTTTGTTCTCACCCCATCCCACAACGTAAACCTTCAGCATATAATGCTTGAAGTGAACGTTGCGTTTCTTCAGCTGCAGGAACAAGTGGACTGCCTCAATCAGGAACCAGGTGAAGGTGGACAACATGGAGTAGTGCATGACTGCTGCTATGATGACACATGCAACATAGCTCCCCATGGCTGCAATGGTCTCATTGGTCAGAAAGGTCAGGTTCAGGAAGATTGAGGTTGACAAGGATCTTGGTGGCTTGGCTGGATTTGGTTTTGCTGTGGAACCAGAGGAGTACAGAGTTTGTTGTTTCAGCGTCAGTATTCTCAGTTAGCTCGACATGGCCAGCCTGCTATAGAGTTCTACTGGTCATCATACTCACACTGTACGTGTTGTGTTGAATAATGAAAACTACCTTATCACAAACTGCATGAAGATAGCCACTCCCAAGAAGAAAATAGACAATCCACAGCCGATGTAGGAAATGTAGGTTAGAGATGCCACATCTGAGGCACTGATGTTCTTTGGTGGAGGTGACTGTGTATGATCACAATAAGAAGTGCAAGTGAATAAGCTTATGGATGTGATTAAAAGTGACAAAGAAATGTAACTTCAAACAGGAGAAAATGGAGAGGACGTCTCACCATTAGCATTGCAAAATTGATAAATGAGTGCACTGGCAGGTTATGATATTGTTGCTCTCCAGGGTTTGACAGCCATCTGTGGTCCAATTGGGTAGTTTTCCTAAAAGAGAAAAAGATCCCACAAGCCTCTCTATTGGAAGTTCTTGAATGTTTGGCTTTTAAATCATCAAAGTTCTCTAAATTAAAATAACCAAATGGTTTGAAAATGTACAGAAAGAAAGTGAAATACCTTTTCCATTCCAAGAATTACAAAATACATTGAATCCCCCCTGTGTAAAACATATAATTTATGCGTTACTCCTTCATTCTTTCATGCATACTAATCCAAAGATGTTCCAGTAACATAATGCAAAGTCTCTCTTACCCAATAAATGACTGGGAGTTTATACATAGAGTGTGCGACTCTCTTTATTTGTTTTTATAGCTTACAGTTTATTCACTGTTAGTCAGCACCTCTACACTAAATAGTTTTCTCTGGGTATGTGCCAGCTCATGCTTTTTATTAGTCTCTTACCTTGTCAACATTTCTGTACTCAATATCAATGGTGTCTGTGAGATTAGCTATGTGGACTCCCATGTCTATTCCAACTACCTCACCATTTAGAACAATGCTCTTCTTTTCATCCTAGAAAGAGTGAGGAGATGACATGTTGAAATGATGAAGTGTAATGTAACATGTCACTTGTAACATGATTACCTCTTATGCTTAACGGTATATTGAATTACTGTTTGTTAAAAGTAACTTTTAGTCAAAGTAATATTCATGTTCACCTGGGACATGCTGGGAAAGGCAAGAACCCCGACAAAAGTGCCACCCTGATTGAATACCATGTCATAGGCCTCTTTTGACACACGCACAGATCGATTGAAATCTTTCTTTAAATCATCCTTGTTTTCAACAATCGACAATACGAGAATAATTATAATTTCAAACTTTATCAATCAGTGTACAGTTCATAGTATTTTGTTCAAGAATAAAACAGTTACTTTCATAATAAGTTAACTGACTAATAGTAATAATTGTTCTACCTCTAACGGGCAAGTTACGGTACTTACAGTCATATCCTTGTTACGGGAAAAGCCAAAGTAGATTTCCTTGGGATTTCCTTTACGAAGTCTACAATGGAGTCCTTTAACCTTTCCCATAGAAATGGCTGCAGTGCTGGTGTTTCCCATCAGCTCAATCAATGAGGAAAGATTTTTCATAGACTCACTGTCATAGTGGGAGAATATTGAAATATAGATGAGTTTGCCTTGCTCTAGACGTTTTTTTTTTTTGTGTGGGGGTAGATCAACTTTAATATTGCAGATAGATTGTAGGTTCTATCAGTTTGAAGTATTTTTAATCTATACTTCCCCCCTACCCTACCATCCCTACCCTGATTGGAGTAAACTAACGGACAACAATACCTCTACTGCTACTTACAGCTATTTTGCTCAAATCTATGGTACCTGTAGTTAAATGATTATTTATAATATTATACATAATTTCCTCTTCAAGTGCTGGATATTCACCCACAGCGGCAAATCCACCATTAATTCTGATCTTTACTCCAACCCTCCGATGTCCACAGATTAACCCATCTTTCCCAGTATAATGCCATTTTGCTATTTCCTGTTGCAATACATCCCTCCATTGTACTATGATGTCTTACGAGGATCCTGCACATCTCTATTTGTTACATTTCTACCGATATTGCCCTTTACCCAAGAGTATAATGATATTTCCCATTGACTGATCGTGGTTTTTCAGATCCCCTAACAATGTTCTAGACTTTTCTGTGATGAACCTAAATCATATCTCCTAAATTGTTTTCCCACAAACCACCATGATTATTAGCACCACTGTTACATCTGCCCCACTAGAAGATAATGTTTGCTGTCACATGTACTATAGTATTACTGTATTATTACTTCTTAAAGTCTAAATACTTACGATGCCAAATGAGCACTTATCACCTCACTTTCCAGTTGGGAGCCGGATACAGATATATTTATATCCGGCTTCCCAACATGTTTGTCACATGTGACACAACTTTGCGCGATTGTTGCCCCCATAGTGATCGTAAGAATGAATGTATCTGTGGTCTTATCTGCAAATCAATCAAAACAAAAACAATGCATTTTGCTCAGACCACATTTGAATGTCCAGTATGACTTCTTCATTAGAACTACAGTACAGTCCAGTATTATTCATTTAAACATAATGACATTATATAAATGTTTGGCATGTACTGTAGCTACCTCTGCAGGCATGTGCATCATAGGGTAAATCTTCTCCACATATGGTTTCTGGCTTCACCAGAGTAGCCTGATCACCTTTTAGGTCATTACAAAAGCACATGGTTAAATCATTCTGAAATCAAAATAGTAGCTGAAACAAATAAAACGATGCAGTTAGATCTCTCCTGCTGTTTATGACATGGGCTCCTATGAATGTCAAAATAACATTTAACTTAGAATTACAGTACAATTATTTTACCTCCAGTTATGGAGCCAGGCTTTAAGGGCGGAAGAGGCTCTGGAACACACAATTCATACTGAAACACGTATGCTGTAATGTTTGGCCTAATTGATAAGGTTATGTTTATTCGTGTAAGTCTTTGTAGATGTATTATTTTGATGTTTGTAGATGTATTATTTTGATGTTTGTACATGTATTATTCTGATGTTTGTACATGTATTATTTTGATGTTTGTACATGTACTATTTTGTTGGTAATGAAATGGAAATGGACAACCTATTAAAAGGTAAGGACTAATAGCTTACAGTACTTGTAGGCTGACCACAGCACTGCATTACAAAACAGGTGTTTGATCTAGCATTCACCAGCAGAGGACACTATATAACAGTGAATGCAAACCATGAAACTGCCCCCAAAAGTACATTAGCCTACACCTCAATGGCTGCATTAGCTTGGCTATGTTATCCAAAACATCTCTGATAAAAGTATTTACACCAAAAAATGATTACATCTACTTTACCTATGGCATTTCGATAGAACTGTGATGGTTTAGAAGTTATGTTATTTCTCAGAGGAAACCACAAGTTGAGCGCTTGCTTGCCAATATCATCTTTACGCAGAGTTATGATGTGTGAATTTCCATCTTTCCTCACTTCAAATGTACATTTGGGGAATCCTGGATGACATTTTTCTAAAGATATATGCAGAATTACAACAAAGTATTCATACAATTAATTTAAATTATTTGAATACCCATAACTGGACTCTGCAACAGTGGTTATAGATCTACAGTACCTTCAGAAAGTATTCACACCCCTTGACTTTTTTCACATTTTGTTGTGTTACAGCCTGAATTTAAAATTGATTACATTGTGATTTTGTGTCACTGGCCTACACACAATACCCCATAATGTCAAAGTGGAATTATGTTTTTAGAAATGTTTACAAATTAATTAAAAATGAAAAGCTGAAATGTCTTGAGTCAATAAATCTATGACAAGACTTGAAAATGGCTGTCTTGCTATGATCAACAACCAACTTGACAGAGCTTGAAGAATTTGAAAAATAATAATGTTATTCACAATCCAGATGTGCAATGCTCTTAGAGATCTATCCAGAAAGACTCACAGCTGTAATCCCTGCCAAATGTGATTCTAACATGTATTGACCTAGGGGTTGTGAATACTTATGTAAATGAGATAGTTTTGTATTTCATTTTCAATACATTTACAAAAATGTCTAAAAACATGTTTTCACTTTGTCATTAAATGGGTATTGTGTGTAGATGGGGGAAAGAAAAATGTAATCCATTTTGAATTCAGTCTGTAACACAACAAAATGTGGAATAAGTCAAGGGGTATGAATACTTTCTGAAGGCACCGTACATACAGTTTTACATAAAGTAAGACCTGATGTTGTTGTGTTCTCTCCAGTGGATATGATGCAGAGCCTCATCTTGTCCATTTCCTCCTGTAAGGCACAATTCCCCATCCAATTTGGAAAGAAGGTAATGCATTTCTAAAGATGTGTCACTAACATGAGACTATATTTTACCAATGTTTCACCTCTCCTCTAACAGTTAGTTATCATACTGTACCTGAACACTTAGTCTGTTATGGACAAGCTTTCTCATTTCTAATGACTCCTAAATATGTGTCATCGTCCACTATCAGTACTGTACAACTTGGACATACAATGACAGTTAATGCATACATTTAAGGACTGATCTGATTAGAATTTTCTGTAAACAAAAACATTTTCAAGCATTCCCTCAATCAATATTTCACATTCCCTTTTTTAAATGCACAAGCAATACATCCAAGCCCCTTGAAAATAAATGTTATCGTAAAGTATATTATTATATGATTAAAATTATTTTCAATTTAGCACAAAGTAATATTAATTTTGTAAATAAAAAAGATAATATTTAATACATTTCTGACTGATTAGCATGAGAAATACTGTGGTAATGAAATTATTTTGGTAGATTTCAAGGGAAAACTTAACTTACAACTTTCTCTTGGAGTGCCATGGCAGCTACTGCCAAAGAGTAGTATGGCCGTGGTCAAACAAAATCCCCAAAGTTTCCCTTCCATTGATAGCCTTAATCTGTAAAGTCAAGAAAACATATATCATTACAGGCTCATCACAACAGTCCAATATACAACTCTTTTCAAAGTATTATCTTTTATATTGTTCTCTAGAAGAAAAGTCTCACTGCCATTGTCAGCTAAGTGGTGTAACAAAGTTATAAGACCAATCATTGATTCTTACCCATCAGATGAGAGGCATGGCTGAATTCTGTTATCTCCCTCAATTCCTGTTACAGTTAACTTTGAATCCTGGAAGATATACTGTTGACATTGTGTCTCTATAGATTTCCCTTGCAAATGAGACACATCAGCCTGGTCTCATAGACTAGACCACGAATGTCTAGCAACCCAAAGGTTGCCAAAATTAACACAGCATATATTTATTAACATATCAAGATAAAATATTGTAGCGCAGTAGTATGCATTTTGAGAAACACATAATGTGTCTCCCGAGTGGCGCAGTGGTCTAAGGCACTGCATCGCAGTGCTAGCTGTGCCACTAGAGATCCCGGCTCTGTCGTAGCCGGCCGCGACCGGGAGACCCATGGGGCGGCGCACAATTGGTCCAGGGTAGGGGAGGGAATGGCCGGCAGGGATGTAGCTCAGTTGGTAGAGCATGGCGTTTGCAACGCCAGGGTTGTGGGTTCGATTCCATCAGGGGGTATAAAAAAATAATATATGCACTAACTGTAAATCGCTCTGGAAAAGAGCGTCTGCTAAATGACTAAAATGTAATTGTGTCTTGAGTATAATTTAAAATGTTGAGACAAGAAGAAGGGGAGGGGTGTATGTGGCAGGGACTCCAGACAATCACAGATTACAAAGGGAAAACCAGCCACGTCGCGGATATGACGTCTTGCTCCCGGACAACCTAAACACCTTCTTCGCCCGCTTTGAGGATAACACAGTGCCACCGACGTGGCCCGCTCCCGAGGACTGTGGGCTCTCATTCTCTGTGGCCAACGTGAGTAAGATATTAAAGCGTGTTAACCCTCGCAAGGCTGCCGGCCCAGACGGCATCCCTAGCCGTGTCCTTAGAGCATGCGCAGACCAGCTGGCTGGAGTGTTTACGGACATATTCAATCTCTCCCTATCCCAGTCTGCTGTCCCCACCTGCTTCAAGATGTCCACCATTGTTCCTGTACCCAAGAAAGCAAAGGTAACTGAACTAAATGACTATCACCCCGTAGCACTCACTTCTATCTTCATGAAGTGCATTGACAGGCTAGTTAAGGATCATATCACCTCCACCTTATCTGACACCCTAGACCCACTTCAATTTGCTTACCGCCTCAAAAGATCCACAGACAATGCAATCGCCATCGCACTGCACACTGCCCAATCCCATCTGGACAAGAAGAATACCTACAGTGGCTTGCGAAAGTATTCATCCCCCTTGGCATTTTTCCTATTTTGTTGCCTTACAACCTGGAATTAAAATTGAATTTTTGTGGGGTTTGTATCATTTGATTTACACAACATGCCTACCACTTTGAAGATACAAAATATTGTTTATTGTGAAACAATCAAGAAATAAGACAATAAAAGAGAAAACTTGGGCGTGCATAACTATTCACCCCCCCAAAGTCAATACTTGGTAGAGCCACCTTTTGCAGCAATTACAGCTGCAAGTCTCTTGGGGTATGTCTCTATAAGCTTGGCACATCTAGCCACTGGGATTTTTGCCCATTCTTCAAGGCAAAACTGCTCCAGCTCCTTCAAGTTGGATGGGTTCTGCTGGTGTACAGCAATCTTTAAGTTACCACAGATTCTCAATTGGATTGAGGTCTGGGCTTTGACTAGGCCATTCCAATACATTTAAATGTTTCCCCTTAAACCACTTGAGTGTTGCTTTAGCAGTATGCTTTGGGTAATTTTCATGCTGGAAGGTGAACCTCCTTCCCAGTCTCAAATCTCTGGAAGACTGAAACAGGTTTCCCTCAAGAATTTCCCTGTATTTAGTACCATCCATCATTCCTTCAATTCTGACCAGTTTCCCAGTCGCTGCCGATGAAAAACATCCCCACAGCATGATGCTGCCACCACCATGCTTCACTGTGGGGATGGTGTTCTCGGGGTGATGTGAGGTGTTGGGTTTGCGCCAGACATAGCGTCTTCCTTGATGGCCAAAAAGCTCAATTTTAGTCTCATCTGACCATATGTTTGGGGAGTCTCCCACATGCCTTTTGGCGAACACCAAACGTGTTTGCTTATTTTTTTCTTTAAGCAATGGCTTTTTTCTGGCCACTCTTCTGTAAAGCCCAGCTCTGTGAAGTGTATGGCTGAAAGTGGTCCTATGGACAGATACTCCAATCTCCGCTGTGGAGCGTTGCAGCTCCTTCAGGGTTATCTTTGGTCTCCTGCTTGCCTCTCTGATTGATTCCCTCATTGCCTTTTGGTGGGCAGCCCTCTCTTGGCAGGTTTGTTGTGGTGCCATATTCTTTCAATTTTTTAATAATGGATTTAATGGTGCTCCGTGGGATGTTCAAAGTTTCGGATATTTTTTTATAACCCAACCCTGATCTGTACTTCTCCACAACTTTGTCCCTGACCTGTTTGGAGAGCTCCTTGGTCTTCATGGTGCCGCTTGCTTGGTGGTGCAGACTCTGGGGCCTTTCAGAACAGGTGTGTATATATACTGAGATCATGTGACAGATCATGTGACACTTAGATTGCACACAGGTGGACTTTATTTAACTAATTATGTGACTTCTGAAGGTAATTGGTTGCACCAGATCTTATTTAGGGGCTTCATAGCAAAGGGGGTGAATACATATGCACGCATCACTTTTCCAAATATTTATTTATTTTGATTTTTTTGAAAGAAGTAATTTTTTTCATTTTACTTCACCAATTTGGACTATTTTGTGTATGTTCATTACATGAAATCCAAATAAAAATCCATTTAAATTACAGGTTGTAATGCAACAAAATAGGAAAAATGCCAAGGGGGATGAATACTTTTGCAAGGCACTGTAACTAGGCCATTCAGGAACATTCAGTGTTTTCTTGGTGAGTAACTCCAGTGTATAATTGGCCTTGCGTTTTAGGTTATTGTCCTTCTGAAAGGTGGATTTGTCTCCGAGTGTCTGTTGGAAAGCAGACTGAATCAAGTTTTCCTCTAGGACTTTGCCTGTGCTTAGCTCTATTCCTTTTCTTTTTATCCTAAAAAAACCTCCATAGTCCTTGCCAATTACAAGCAAACCCGTAACATGATGCAGCCACCACAATGCTTGAAAATATGAAGAGTGGGACTCAGTGATGTGTTGTGTAGGATTTGCCCCAAACATAATGCTTTATATTCAGGACAAAAAGTTAATTTCTTGCCAGATTTTTTGCAGTATTACTTTAGTGCCTTATTGCAAATAGGATGCATGTTTTGGAATATTTGTATTCTGTACAGGCTTCCTTATTTTCGCTCTGTCACTTAGGTTAATGTTGTGGAGTAACTTCAATGTTGTTGATCCATCCTCAGTTTTCTCCTATCATTTAACGCTGTAACTGGTTTAAATTCACCTTTGGCCTCATGGTGAAATTCCTGAGAGGTTTCCTTAATCTCCGTCAACTGAATTTGGAAGCACGCCTTTATCTTTGTAGTGACTGGGTGTATTGATACACCATCCAAAGTGTTATTAATAACTTCACCATGCTCAGAGGGATATTCAATGTCTGCTTTTTTTTGTACCCATCTACCAATAGGTGTCCTTCTTTGTGAGGCATTGGGAAACCTCCCTGGTATTTGTTGTTGAATCTGTGCTTGAAATTCACTGCTCGACTGAGGGACCTTACAGATAATTGTATGTGTGGTGTACAGAGATGGGGTAGTCATTAAAAAATCATGTTAAACATCATTATTGCACACAGAATTAGTCAATGCAACTTATTATCTGACTTGTTAAGCACATTTTTACTCCTGAAGTTATTTCGGTTTGCCATAACAAAGAGGTTGAATACGTATTGACTCAAGACATTTCAGCTTTTCATTTTTTATTAATTTGTAAACATTTCTAAAAACATAATTCTACTTTGACATGAATCTAAATTAAAATAAAAATTTACTCAATTTTAAATTCAGGCTGTATCTCAATAAAATGTGGAAAAGGTCAAAGAAGTTTAACCATGGCAGTTACCATAGCAACATGCCAGCACATTTCTCTGTATCCTTGCTCTGTGCTTAAAACCTTCAACATACCAACACACACAGTACCTCGGAACACAGAACCACATTTCTCATGCACTGGCCAGTTTATATCAACAGTCTGTCAGGATAGACTATATTTAGAGCAATGACTATGTGCTTTTCACATGTTTCTCTGGAACCCAATCCAACTGATCTAGACACATTTTTCATATTTTCCAATATTCAAAATAGGATGGTTTTGTTTGGAAATGTTGTTATGTTTGAGTACACAGATCCTTTGGTCTGATGGAAGAGATCGCCTTTTGCGTGCATCCAGTTGGTATAAAGGCTTGATGGGACCATTATTCTGTGTGATACATACAGTGAAGGAAAAAAGTATTTGATCCCCTGCTGATTTTTTACGTTTGCCCACTGAAAAAGAAATGATCAGTCTATAATTTTAATGTTAGGTTTATTTGAACTGTGAGAGACAGAATAACAACAAAAAAATCCAGAAAAACGCACGTCAAAAATGTTATAAATTGATTTGCATTTTAATGAGGGAAATAAGTATTTGACCCCCTCTCAATCAGAAAGATTTCTGGCTCCCAGGTGTCTTTTATACAGGTAACGAGCTGAGATTAGGAGCACACTCTTAAAGGGAGTGCTCCTAATCTCAGTTTGTTACTTATATAAAAGACACCTGTCCACAGAAGCAATCAATCAATCAGATTCCAAACTCTCCACCATGGCCAAGACCAAAGAGCTCTCCAAGGATGTCAGGGACAAGATTGTAGACCTACACAAGGCTGGAATGGGCTACAAGACCATCGCCAAGCAGCTTGGTGAGAAGGTGACAACAGTTGGTGCGATTATTCGCAAATGGAAGAAACACAAAATAACTGTCAATCTCCCTCGGCCTAGGGCTCCATGCAAGATCTCTCCTTGTGGAGTTGCAAAGTGGTCCTCTGTAGCTCAATTGGTAGAGCATGGCGCTTGTAATGCCAGGGTAGTGGGTTCGATCCCTGGGACCACCCATATGTAAAAATGTATGCGCACATGATTGTAAGTCGCTTTGGATAAAAGCGTCTGCTAAATGGCATATTATATTATATTATATTATCATGAGAACGGTGAGGAATCAGCCCAGAACTGCCTGCTGGACTGTTCCTTTACACGGTACCCTGTCCTGTTTATTCTGTTTAGCCTAGCCCAAACGTTATCGCCATTTCCAGTTGTTGTCTTAGCTCTCTCTAATAACACCTGTGACTGCTTTATGCCTCTCTCCCATGTCAATTATGCCTTGCCTATTGCTGTTTGGGTTAGTTCTTATTATACCATTTCACTGTAGAACCCCTAGTCCCTCTCAAACTGCCTCAAATAGTTCCTTTGTTCCACCCCCCATACACGCCGAGACCGGCTCAATCGGTGCCTCCAGTGACGCTATCTCTTTCATTGTTACCCAACGCTTAGGGTTACCTGAACTGTACTCATATCCTTCCATATCCTTTTCTGTACATAATGCCCTGAATCTTTTCTACAACGCCCGGAGAACTGCCCCCTTTATTTTATGTACCCAACGCACTAGAAGACCAGTTCTTAAAGCCTTTAGTCGTATCCTTATTCTAGTCCTCCTCTGTTCCTCTGGTGATGTAGAGGCTAACCCAGGCCCTGCAGCCCCCAGTATCACTCCTACTCCCCAGGAGCTATCATTTGTTGACTTATGACACCGTAAAAGTCTTGGTTTTCTGCACGTAAATATCAGAAGCCTCCTTCCTAAGTTTGAGTTATTCACTGCGTTAGCACACTCCACCAACCCTGATGTTCTAGCAGTGTCTGAATCCTGGCTTAGGAAGGCCACCAAAAATTCTGAAATTTCCATCCCCAACTATAACATTTTCCGTCAAGATAGAACTGCCAAAGGGGGTGGAGTTGCAATCTACTGTAGAGATAGCCTGCAGAGCTCTATCATACTATCCAGGTCTGTGCCCAAACAGTTTGAGCTTCTACTTCTAAAAATCCACCTTTCCAGAAATAAATCTCTCACTGTTGCCGCTTGCTACAGACCCCCCTCAGCCCCCAGCTGTGCCCTGGACACCATATGTGAATTGATTGCCCCCCATCTATCCTCAGAGTTCGTACTGCTTGGTGACCTAAATTGGGATATGCTTAACACCCCGGCCATCCTACAATCTAAACTAGATGCCCTCAATCTCACACAAATTATCAACGAACCTACCAGGTACAACCCTAAATCCGTAAACATGGGTACCCTCATAGATATCATCCTGACTAACTTACCCTCTAAATACACCTCCGCTGTCTTCAACCAGGATCTCAGCAATCACTGCCTTATTGCCTGCGTCCGTAACGGGTCCGCGGTCAAACGACCACCCCTCATCACTGTCAAACGCTCCCAAAAACACTTCAGCGAGCAGGCCTTCCTAATTGACCTGGCCCAGGTATCCTGGATGGATATAGATCTCATTCCGTCAGTAGAGGATACCTGGTTGTTCTTTAAAAGTAATTTCCTCTCAATCTTAAATAAACATGCCCCATTCAAAAAATACAGAACTAAGAACAGATATAGCCCCTGGTTCTCCTCAGACTTGACTGCCCTTGACCAGCACAAAAACATCCTGTGGCGTACTGCATTAGCATCAAATAGCCCCCGCGATATGCAACTTTTCAGGGAAGTTAGGAACCAATATACACAAGCAGTTAGGAAAGCAAAGGCTAACTTTTTCAAACAGAAATTTGCATCCTGTAGCACTAACTCCAAAAAGTTTTGGGACACTGTAAAGTCCATGGAAAATAAGAGCACTTCCTCCCAGCTGCCCACTGCACTGAGGCTAGGAAACACTATCACCACCGATAAATCTACAATAATCGAGAATTTCAACAAGCATTTTGCTACAGCTGGCCATGCTTTCCACCTGGCTACCACTATCCTGGCCACCAGCTCTGCACCCTCCGCTGCAACTTGCCCATGCCCCCCCCGCTTCTCCTTCACACAAATCCAGACAGCTGATGTTCTGAAAGAGCTGCAAAATCTGGACCCCTACAAATCATCTGGGCTAGACAATCTGGACCCTTTCTTTCTAAAACTAGCCGCCGAAATTGTCACAACCCCTATTACTAGCCTGTTCAACCTCTCTTTCGTAACGTCTGAGATCCCCAGAGATTGGAAAGCTGCCGCGGTCATCCCCCTCTTCAAAGGGGGTGACACTCTAGATCCAAACTGTTACAGACCCATATCCATCCTGCCCTGCCTTTCAAAAGTTTTTGAAAGCCAAGTCAACAAACAGATCACCGACCATTTCGAAGCCCACCGTACCTTCTCCGCTATGCAATCCGGTTTCCGAGCTAGCTTAGCTTCTTATATGGTGTTGAGTAAAGCTTAAACCATGTATTTAGATTGTAGGTAGGTATTGTAGTTAGGTATTGCAGGTAGTTTACTTAGGTAGTTATTGTAGGTTATTGTAGGTAATTATTGTAGGTAAGTATTGTATTCGGCGGAGCCCGGCGAAGCACGAGGCTAGCTAACCCACTACCTGGACCAACAAAGCTAGCTAGCTAGTGGGTAGCTACTGGTAACTTTTAGCAACTGTGGATAGTTGTTTCCAATGTTATTTCACGCTTAAGAGTACCTGTGATTAAGCCAGCTAGCCACCTACCATTCAGCTGTTTTTCTAACCTCATTATCCGAGGCATTAACGTTAGGTAGTTAGTAGCTACTGTACTTAATTACAGCTACTGATTGCAGAAGACCAATGTCTTGTCTGCCACCCAGACAGCTGGCGTCGGGTAAGTTTGGCTTTATACATAGCTTGGGCTTTGTCGAGTAAGGCTTAAACTATGTATTTAGATTGTAGTTAGGTATTATAGGTAGGCATCGTGGGCTGTATATTATTAGGTATTATAGGTAGGCATCGTGGGCTGTTGTGGGTAGTTATTGTAGGTTAGAATTGTATTCGGCGGTGCCGGGTGTAGCACGAAGCTAGCTAGCTAGCTAACTCACCTCCTGGACTAGCTGGCGAGTAGCTATTAGCAACGGTAGCAACTAAATACATTATCCTTTTAGCCAGCTACATTTGTTCGCAGCGCCGCCGTTTTTCAAACAAAGTCAACACAGCAGCCATTGCTAGCTAGCCAACACGACCAGCTAGCTGTACTGTAGCAGCTAAATACAATATATTTGTGCTAGCTAGCCAACGTTTAATTATTGCTGCGTTATGAAAGGAACTAGACACGGACACGAATTATCTGTTTAGTGTGTTAACACACTATTGGTAGTTTGTTGTAACCAAGTATTGGTGCTAAACTGTGTGTTATTGGATGCTAGCATGCTAGTTAGCTATAGCGTCATAGTTAGCTAGCTGAATAAAGTAAGTTGAGTCTATTCCTTGAAACATTGAACCTCTGTAGTTCACAACAATTCTAATTTCTAAAGTGGAAGTTGGGAGAGTTTTATTCGGATGGTTCAGTGAAACAATTATAGTTTCTGAGGTGAAGTTGGGAGAGTTATATTTGGGAGTTTTGGTTTTTACTCTCTCCTTTCCCAGATGTTTAGTTCATTTCATTCCGATCTCCTCTGCATTATTGTAGCCATTTGCTACAGCCTGTCAACTATGCCTCTGCCTATCCCTGTTCTCTCCTCTCCGCACAGGCTACACAAACGCCTCACACCGCGTGGCTGCTGCCTCTCTAACCTGGTGGTCCCTGCACGCACCCCACACCTGGAGTTCCAGGTCTCAGGCAGCCTCTGGAACTGCCGTTCTGCTGCCAACAAGGCTGACTTCATCCCAGCCTATGCTACCCTCCAGTCCCTCGACTTCCTGGCGCTGACGGAAACATGGATTACCACTGAAAACACTGCTACTCCTACTGCTCTCTCCTCGTCTGACCATGTGTTCTCGCATACCCCGAGAGCATCTGGTCAGAGGGGTGGTGGCACAGGAATCCTCATCTCTCCCAAGTGGACATTCTCAATTTTTCCCCTAACCCATCTGTCTATCTCCTCATTTGAATTCCATGCTGTCACAGTCACTAGCCCATTTAAGCTTAATATCCTTGTCATCTATCGCCCTCCAGGTTCCCTTGGAGAGTTCATCAATGAGCTTGACACCTTGATAAGTTCCTTTCCTGAGGATGGCTCACCCCTCACAGTTTTGGGGGATTTCAACCTCCCTATGTCTACATTTGACTCATTTCTCTCTGCCTCCTTCTTTCCACTCCTCTCCTCTTTTGACCTCACCCTCTCACCGTCCCCCCCTACTCACAAGGCAGGCAATACGCTTGACCTCATCTTTACTAGATGCTGCTCTTCTACTAATTTCACTGCAACTCCCCTCCATGTCTCCGACCACTACTTTGTATCCTTTTCTCTCTCGCTCTCCTCCAACACTACTCACTCTACCCCTACACAGATGGTAATGCGCCGCCGCAACCTTCGCTCTCTCTCTCCCACTACTCTCTCCTCTTCCATCCTATCATCTCTTCCCTCTGCTCAATCCTTCTCCCTCCAATCTCCTGATTCTGCCTCCTCAACCCTCCTCTCCTCCCTTTCTGCATCCTTTGACTCTCTGTGTCCCCTATCCTCCCGGCCGGCTCGGTCCTCCCCTCCAGCTCCGTGGCTTGATGACTCATTGCGAGCTCACAGAACAGAGCTCCGGGCAGCGGAGCGGAAATGGAAGAAAACTAAACTCCCTGCCGACCTGGCATCTTTTCACTCCCTCCTCTCTACATTTTCTTCATCTGTTTCTGCTGCTAAGGCCACTTTCTACCACTCTAAATTCCAAGCATCTGCCTCTAACCCTAGGAAGCTCTTTGCCACATTCTCCTCCCTGCTGAATCCCCCCCCCCCCCCCCCCCCTCCTCTCTCTCTGTGGATGACTTCGTCAACCACTTTGAAAAGAAGGTTGACGACATCCGATCCTCGTTTGTTAAGTCTAATGACACTGCTGGTCCTGCTCACACTGCCCTACCCTATGGTTTGACTTCTTTCTCCCCTCTCTCTCCAGATAAAATCTTGCGACTTGTGACTGCAGGCCGCCCAACAACCTGCCCGCTTGACCCCATCCCCTCCTCTCTTCTCCAGACCATCTCCGGTGACCTTCTCCCCTACCTCACCTCGCTGATCAACTCATCCTTGACCGCTGGCTATGTCCCTTCCGTCTTCAAGAGAGTGAGAGTTGCACCCCTTCTCAAAAAACCAACACTCGATCCCACTGATGTCAACAACTACAGACCAGTATCCCTTCTTTCTTTTCTTTCCAAAACTATTGAGCGTGCCGTCTTTAGCCAACTCTCTTGCTATCTCTCTCAGAATGACCTTCTTGATCCAAACCAGTCAGGTTTCAGGACTGGTCATTCAACTGAGACTGCTCTTCTCTGTGTCACGGAGGCTCTCCGCACTGCTAAAGCTAACTCTCTCTCCTCTGCTCTTGTCCTTCTAGACCTGTCTGCTGCCTTTGATACTGTGAACCATCAGATCCTCCTCTCCACCCTCTCCGAGCTGGGCATCTCCGGCGCGGCTCACTCCTGGATCGCGTCCTACCTGACCGGTCGCTCCTACCAAGTGGCGTGGCGAGAAGCTGTCTCCGCACCACGTGCTCTCACCACTGGTGTCCCCCAGGGCTCAGTTCTAGGCCCTCTCCTATTCTCCCTATACACCAAGTCACTTGGCTCTGTCATATCCTCACATGGCCTCTCCTATCATTGCTACGCTGACGATACACAACTAATCTTCTCCTTTCCCCCTTCTGATAACCAGGTGGCGAATCGCATCTCTGCATGTCTGGCAGACATATCAGTATGGATGACGGATCACCACCTCAAGCTGAACCTTGGCAAGACGGAGCTGCTCTTCCTCCCGGGGAAGGACTGCCCGTTCCATGATCTCGCCATCACGGTTGACAACTCCGTTGTGTCCTCCTCCCAGAGTGCGAAGAGCCTTGGCGTGACCCTGGACAACACCCTGTAATCCTTCTACCCCCCCCCCCCCCCCCCCCCCCCAAAAAAAAAAAAAAAAAAAAAAGATATTGTAAAGTGGTTATCCCACTGGCTATAGGGTGAATGCACCTATTTGTAAGTCGCTCTGGATAAGAGCGTCTGCTAAATGACGTAAATGTAAATGTAATGTAAATGTCATGGGTGCACTTCAGCCACGCTCAAGGTCCTAAACGATATTATAACCGCGATTGATAATAGACAGTACTGTGCAGCCGTTTTCATTGACCTGGCCAAGGCTTTCGACTCTGTCAACCACCGCACTCTTATTGGCAGACTAAATAGCCTTGGTTTCTCAAATGACTGCCTCGACTGGTTCACCAACTACTTCTCAGATAGAGTTCAATGTGTCAAATCGGAGGGCCTGTTGTCTGGACCTATGGCAGTCTCTATGGGGGTGCCACAGGGTTCAATTCTTGGGCCGACTCTTTTCTCTGTGTATATCAATGACGTCGCTCTTGCTGCTGGTGACTCTCAGATCCACCTCTACGCAGACGACACCATTTTGTATACATCTGGCCCTTCATTGGACACTGTGTTAACAAACCTCCAAACGAGCTTCAATGCCATTCAACACTCCTTCAGTAGCCTCCAACTGCTCTTAAACACTAGTAAAACTAAATGCATGCTCTTCAACCGAACGCTGCTTGCACCCGCCCACCCGACTAGAATCACTACTCTCGACGGGTCTGACCTAGAGTATGTGGACAACTACAAATATCTAGGTGTCTGGTTAGACTGTAAACTCTCCTTCCAGACTCACATTAAGAATCTCCAATCCAAAGTTAAATCTAGAATCGGTTTCCTATTTCGCAACAAAGCCTCCTTCACTCATGCTGCCAAACATGCCCTCGTAAAACTGACTATCCTACCGATCCTTGACTTCGGCGATGTCATTTACAAAATAGCCTCCAACACTCTACTCAGCAAATTGGATGTATTCTATCACAGTGCCATCCGTTTTGTCTCCAAAGCCCCATATAATACCCACCACTGTGACCTGTACGCTCTTGTTGGCTGGTCCTCACTACATATTCGTCGCCAAACCCACTGGCTCCAGGCCATCTATAAATCACTGCTAGGCAAATCCCCGCCTTATCTTAGCTCATTGGTCACCATAGCAACACCCACCCGTAGTCTGCGCTCCAGCAGGTATATCTCACTGGTCATCCCCAAAACCAACACCTCCTTTGGCCGCAATTCCTTCCAGTTCTCTGCTGCCAATGACTGGAACAAATTGCAAAAATCTCTGAAGCTGGAGACACTTATCTCCCTCACTAACTTTAAGCATCAGTTGTCAGAGCACCTTACCGATCACTGCACCTGTACACAGCCCATCTGAAATTAGCTCGCCCAACTACCTCATCCCTATATTGTTATTTATTTTGCTCATTTGTACCCCAGTATCTCTATTTGCACATCATCTCTTGCACATCTATCATTCCAGTGTTAATACTAATTGTAATTATTTTGCACTATAGCCTATTTATTGCCTTACCTCCATAACTTGCTAAATTTGCACACACTGTATATATATGTATTTCTGTTGTATTTTTGACTTTGTTTTGTTTTACCCCATATGTACCCCATATGTGTTGTTGTTTTTATCGCACTGCTTTGCTTTATCTTGGCCAGGTCGCAGTTGTAAATGAGAACTTGTTCTCAACTGGTTTACCTGGTTAAATAAAGGTGAAATAAATAATAAAAAAACTACATGGGAGGATCTTGTCAATGATATCAAGGCAGCTGGGACCATAGTCACCAAGAAAACAATTGGTAACACACTACGCCGTGAAGGACTGAAATCCTGCAGCGCCCGCAAGGTCCCCCTGCTCAAGAAAGCACATATACAGGGCCGTCTGAAGTTTGCCAATGAACATCTGAATGATTCAGAGGAGAACTGGGTGAAAGTGTTGTGGTCAGATGAGACCAAAATCGAGCTCTTTGGCAACAACTCAACTCGCCGTGTTTGGAGGAGGAGGAATGCTGCCTATGACCCCAAGAACACCATCCCCACCGTCAAACATGGAGGTGGAAACATTATGCTTTGGGGGTGTTTTTCTGCTAAGGGGACAGGACAACTTCACTGCATCAAAGGGACGATGGACGGGGCCATATACCGTAAAATCTTGGGTGAGAACCTCCTTCCCTCAGCCAGGGCTTTGAAAATGGGTCGTGAATGGGTATTCCAGCATGACAATGACCCAAAACACACGGCCAAGGCAACAAAGGAGTGGCTCAAAAAGAAGCACATTAAGTTCCTGGAGTGGCCTAGCCAGTCTCCAGACCTTAATCCCATAGAAAATCTGTGTAGGGAGCTGAAGTTTCGAGTTGATAAACGTCAGGCTCAAAACCTTAATGACTTGGAGAAGATCTGCAAAGGGGAGTGGGACAAAATCCCTCCTTAGATGTGTTTAAACCTGGTGGCCAACTACAAGAAACGTCTGACCTCTGTGATTGCCAACAAGGGTTTTGCCACCAAGTACTAAGTCATGTTTTGCAGAGGGGTCAAATACTTATTTCCCTCATTAAAATGCAAATCAATTCATAAAATTTTTGACATGCGTTTTTCTGGATTTTTTAGTTGTTATTCTGTTTCTCACTGTTCAAATACACCTACCATTAAAATTATAGACTGATCATTTCTTTGTCAGTGGGCAAACGTACAAAATCAGCAGGGGTTCAAATACTTTTTTCCCTCACTGTACATGCAAATACTTTGTTTTGAAGAGCCACAGTAGATGCTTTTATGGACTTTCACAGAAAGGCAAATAGACCATGCAAATGATCCCTGTATTGGAGGCACGTGTCCTTGGCATAGAGCAGACAGGTCTGTGATATCTGGAAGCATGTCTATAACAGATTGTAAAATGTAATTATAGCATTGAAAATAACTGTTCTGTCGCCGTACAATATAATTTTTGCTAACAATTGTCCTCGCTCTATATTCAGTTAGGACAGCAAGTGTGTGTGTGTGTGCATGTGTATGTGTACGTGTGTCAGAGAGGTTCATCTCCAGGTTGTGTAGAGATGGGGTGTGATCCCCTGCAGCTGGGGGCTCTTAGGTTTTTCATAGGGCCAGCATCTCAGGTTTCAGCCAGGCATGTGTGTGCTGCTGTCTAACTGTCCATGGCTATAATGTCCTTGTGTCCCTAAATCACACTGTAAATTACCTCAGCTAGACTTAGGTCGGAAGAGTATACATTTATGTGTGTAAAGTGTTTAGGCTATGTGTAGAGTGCATAAATAGAGAGTGTTCATGTGCATCAACAAGTGCTTCCCCACAGCAGTATGGTTGTGGGAGTATGTTTTTGTGCATGCATGTGCAATAATTCAAATATTTCCA
The DNA here is from genome assembly GCF_964263955.1 of Coregonus lavaretus. NCBI lineage: Eukaryota > Metazoa > Chordata > Actinopteri > Salmoniformes > Salmonidae > Coregonus > Coregonus lavaretus. The sequence continues at coordinate 21,058,628 of NC_140005.1, forward strand.
TAACAGCTATTATCAGGCAGTATACTAGATGTGTGACAAGATACCAATCAAATATTATAAACAATCAGTCTAGGTGCTGTATTTGTGTAGCCATCAAAGCTGACTCACTTCAGAGGCTCAAGTTAATCTGTACCAGGTAAACAGCCTCTGTCACATGGACAAACACAGCAACCTGAGTGGTCAGAACATTATGTTACATGTCAACTGGTCAGTCATGTGGCCAGACCAGAACTGGGTTTATTCTTGTATAGAAACTCATCTGATTTGCCTAGGCTAGGCACATTTGTTAGGCGGCGGTGTTTACAGTACATTCTAGCAATACATTCATGGAGAATTAGTGTGTATAACACTGCCCTCCAGTGTTGATGAAACATGATTATTTCACTGCACAATCCTTACCTGTAGTTCATGTACCAACGTTCAATTTTGCGTAAACAAATAACTGTTTTTTACTGTGGTATTATGTAAAAAAATGTGTTGTTATTATCAGGTCAGATACTCAGGAAATATCCTGGGCCTATCAATAAAGCAGTGGTCTGTAGTTATATTGCAAATAATTTGAGACATAATCCCCAGACAGAGGAGAACATACAGAGACGGGGGTAGAGGGGGTACAGGGGGGTAGAGGGAGGGAGATCCATGGTGGTTTCTAATGTGGTTAGAGCGAGCCTGCCAGGGAGCTAAGGTGATTATTGCCCAGGCAGCAACACTAAACACGTTTAAGAGCTGCTTATAGGATGGATATGGATGGGCCTCCATGGAGGGATATATTGATTGAGATGTTATTGACAGTTAGCAGTACTCTCCAAGTTAACCTAAGGTCGATGTTCGCGTCCCCGTGGAAATCTAATTAGCATACTATAAATACAATCCATCAGTTTAAGCTAGAGATATCCGTTTTTTTGCATTGGATGCGACCACCGCATCCGCCTTTGTAACACTTCTGCATCTGTGGTGAAAGGTGGCTAGAGCGGTGTTTGTCAGACATGAGACATCCCAAAAATTGGGCTTCTCACAAAATTGTCTGTAGCGTCTGAACGGTTTGGCCTACAAACTACCCCTCTATGGAAAGATGGGACTTTCACAAACATGATGGTGTTCTCCGTTTTGCTCTACGACCCCCACAAGCATCTTGGGACTCGTCTGAAGTCATTACAGCCGATCTGCCAACTTCTGTCTGTAGAGTCCGAACAGTTTGAGCTACACACACTAATATAATATATACCACTTTGTGTAAAGGTGAGACTCTCACAAACACGTACATGTCGGTTGTTTTGCTCTAGGACGCCCACAGGCCTCACAAGACTCGTCTGAAGGTCCCCCAGTACAAGTCGAAAAAACGTTATGGAAGTTTATGGAGACTGTTTAGTGATTTCCTGATCTTTCTTATATCTCTCAGATATAGGAAAGACACTTCAGAACAAACTTCCTTTAGCTTTTTTTTGTGGAGGGACTATCTGTTGTTCCATGAAGTGAATCTGTTAATCAATGCATTGATATGGGCTAATAGCAGTAAGTCCCAAAACATTTTTTCATCAAAAAACAATTGTATATATATACATTTTTTATATGTGAAGGGGTCTTAAAATTCTAAATCAAATAGCAAAATGATCCTTGGTATGACCTTCTTAAAACAATTCCATATAGCTTAGTAGAACCAGTATTATCAGATTAGTGTTAATTGCATCGTAGAGTCGTTAACACCCTTTTATACCATACCCACCACAATCCAGTGCAACCGATAGATGTATTTCAGATAGGGATGTCAAGTCTACCAAGAGTATAGTGATAGGCAATATGATAAGTCAAAAACGGTTCATTCATAGCTGTTTGAAGACAGATGGCATTGCAGGACAACGATAGGTACTTTCACTCTGTTGTTGTTGTTGTTGTTGTTTTCAGAGACAGTCAGTGTGCTCTGCTCCCAGCCTTCTATGGGGTAAGCTGCACGGCGCAGAGGGAGAGGGCCCATCGGCTCAGTGCCGTATGGCAGATTAATATTTGATGGCCCATAATGGAACCTTTGCCCGCCCGCTGTGGCGCTCAGTTTCCCAGCTTGGAGCAACAAGAGTTGGCTGAGCCGTGCGACTGGGATCCATTTCGGTGCTCCCATGGTGAATCTGGCCATATTTTTGGCCTTGCCAACAAAAACAGCAGCTGCTGTCATTTCATAATGCCTTTTAGGGCTGGTCACAAGATTACCAGGCAACTGGTAGGGGTCCCTGGGTTCCATTTGGAGAACTTGGTGTACCAGGAGCTACTCTTACCACACCCCCACATATCCCCCTATCCCTGTCACAGTCACCTGTCCATTAACCCTTTGGAGGATGGAGAAACTTCACTGTAGGCATGGGGCCTCCACATACACTGGGCCATTGTGGGGAGCGATCTGGCAGAGCAGTAAAGATGGAGGTCAGGAGATCAGCATCCATCTGTGCAGGGGAGACTCTTTGAGGACAGACCCTGGTCATGTGTCATTGGCATATAGCATGCATACTCTGAGTGTACAAAACTTTAGGAACACCAGCTCTTTCCATGACAGACTGACAAGGTGAATCTAAGTGAAAGCTATGATCCCTTATTTATGTCACTTGTTAAATCCACTTTAAACCGTGTAGATGAAGGGGAGGAGACAGGTTAAAGAAGGATTTTTAAGTCTTAAGACATTGATTGTGTATGTGTGCCATTTAGAGGGTGAATGGGCAAGACAAAAGATTGAAGTGCCTTTGAACGGGGTATGGTAATAGGTGCCAGGTGCACAGGTTTGAGTGTGTCAAGAACTGCAACACTGCTGGGTTTTTCACACTTAACAGTTTCCCGTGTGCATCAAGAATGGTCCACCACGCAAAGGGCATCCAGCCAATTTGACACAACTGTGGGAAGCATCGGCATCAACATGCACCAGCATCCCTGTGGAATGCTTTCGACACCTTGTAGAGTCCATGCCCCGACGAATTGAGGCTGTTCTGAGGGCAAAAGGGGAAGCAACTCAATATTAGTACAGTGTTCTTAATGTTTTGTACACTCATGTTTGTATGTCTAACATGATGTCACTCAAATGTACACAGCCGATAAACATGGTCTGATCTAATTCTGTTGAGGAGATAGAGATCTTGACTAAACATATTACTCTCTCTTTGCCATTCCAATTAGGAAAGTGACAGTGAGCCAGCCCAGCATACCTCATCAGTGATGACCTCACCACCTAGTAGTACGCAGCACTGAATCTATACATCTCTAATACATTTCCCTCATCAGTGCTGTTTGGTGTAACTAGTAATACATCTAATGCATGTGACTTGTCTGAGGGACTGAGGGGTGTGAGGGAGAGGTGGAGCAGTTTGGGCATGTGTAGGAATGTGGGACATCAGAGGGAGAAGATGGGCGCGATCTGAAGGGAGAGAGTGCATTGCTGATCCTTCTGTCCCCCCACGCCTATGGCTGACTGTGGGTCAGAAATAGCTGTGCCCGTGCGAGGTGAGGGGCAGCTGGGTGTGTGTCTAATACTGTACAGGCTCTAGCATGCCTCACCAGTACAGGAGAACCCCAGAAGAAGACAGGTGCCTTAAAAACACACACACTCAAGCAGGCATGCCTGCACATCTCTCTCGCTCTGTCTCTCTCTGTCTCTCTCTGTCTTTCTCTCTCTTTCTCTGTCTCTCTTTCTCTCTCTCTCTCGTGCTCTCTCTCTCGTGCTCTCTCTCTCTCTCTCTCTCTCTCTCTCTCTCTCTCACTTACACACACACATGCATGAGTGGGTGCATGGACACGCGCACGCACACACACACACAAACACACACACATACACACAAACTCTCTCTCAAACACACACGTTCACGTTTTTACACACAAGCAAGACCTGACAAACCATATTGATTTGAAGAATCGATGTCAATCCTATCAATTGGGTACAAAGATATCCCATTATCTAATAGACCTGTTAAATGAAGTTGCTTAAGTTATTTGATTTAAACAGCATCAATGTTGACTCTGTTTGAATCAGCTTTTTACTGTTTTATCAATGTTAAGCGGATTATTCGCCTATTATGAAGGAATGTAATTTATGTGATAGTGTGAGACCCTCAAGAGGTAATGATTTTTCCCCTGTCTGGCTCTTGCATTACCCTGATGTGTGTTTCCACTATCCTAGTGTGTGTGTCTCAGTAATGATTGATGTGACTGTGTGGTGAGCTCACTGAGTGCTTTACTGCCCACTGTAAAACCTGATCGGCATCTCTAAATATTCGGCATGGCAGTTATAAATAATGTTGCTGTAAACTGGAGCCTCCTCTCTTGTTACTCCCTCTACATGACCACAGAGCCAATCCCCATTCACTGTATGTTCGCTTCATGTCTGGGAGGGGTCAACAAATAAAAGAGAAGAGAGAAAAAAAACGGAGTAAACATGAGCCCTGGAACATTTACTGTGCCTTCAGAAAGTCTTCATACCCTTTCACTTATTACACATTTTGTTGTGTTACAGCCTGAATTCAAAATGGATTAAATAGTTTTTTTCCCTCTACACACAATACCCCATAATGACAATGTGAAAATATGTTTATAGAAATCTTTGCAAATTTATTGAAAATGAAATACAGAAATATCTCATTTACATAAGTATTCACAGAGTGAGTCCATGAAACTTATTATGTGATTGTTAAGCATTTTTTTCTCCTGAACTTATTTAGGCTTGCCATAACAAAGGGGTTGAATACTTGTTGACTCAAGATATTTCAGCTTTTCATTATGAATGAATTTGTAAACATTTCTGAAAACATATACTACCGGTCAGTTTTAGAACACCCACTCATTCAAGGGTTTTTCTTTATTCTTACTATTTTCTACATTGTAGAATAATAGTGAAGACATCAAAACTATAAAATAACACATATGGAATCATGTAGTAACCAAAAAAGTGTTAAACAAATGAAAATATATTTTATATTTGAGAATCTTCAAATAGCCACTCTTTGCCTTGATGACAGCTTTGCACACTCTTGGAATATGCTGAGCACTTGTTGGCTGCATTTCCTTCACTCTGCGGTCCGACTCATCCCAAACCATCTCAATTTGGTTGAGGTCGGGGGATTGTGGAGGCAAGGTTATCTGATGCAGCACTCCATCACTCTCCTTTTTGGTAAAATAGCCCTTACACAGCCTGGAGGTGTGTTGGGTCATTGTCCTGTTGAAAAACAAATGATAGTCCCGCTAAGCCCAAACCAGATGGGATGGCGTATCGCTGCAGAATGCTGTGGTAGCCATGCTGGTTAAGTGTTCCTTGAATTCTAAATAAATCACAGACAGTGTCACCAGCAAAGCACCCCCACACCATAACACCTTCTCCTCCATGTTTTACGGTGGGAAATATACATGCGGAGATCATCCGTTCACCCACACCGTGTCTCACAAAACACGGCGGTTGAAACCAAAAATCTCAAATTTGGACTCCAGATCAAAGGACACATTTCCACCGGTCTAATGTCCATTGCTCGTGTTTATTGGCCCAAGCAGGTCTCTTCTTCTTATTGGTGTCCTTTAGTAGTGGTTTATTTGCAGCAATTCGACCATGAAGGCCTGATTCACACAGTCTCCTCTGAACAGTTGATGTTGAGATGTGTCTGCTACTTGAACTCTATGAAGCATTTATTTGGGCTGCAATTTCTGAGGCTGGTAACTCTAATGAACTTATCCTCTGCAGCAGCGGTATCTCTGGGTCTTCCATTCCTGTGGCGGTCCTCATGAGAGCCAGTTTCATCACAGCGCTTTATGGTTTTTGCGACTGCACTTGAAAAAACTTTAAAAGTGATTGTAATTTTCCGTATTGACTGACCATGTCTTAAAGTAACGAAGGACTGTCGTTTCTCTTTGCTTATTTGAGCTGTTGTTGCCATAATATGGACTTGGTCTTTTACCAAATAGGGCTATCTTCTGTATACCCCCCCTACCTTGTCACAACACAACTGATTGTCTCAAACGCATTAAGAAGGAAAGAAATTCCACAAATTAACTTTTAAGAAGGCACACCTGTTCATTGAAATGCATTCCAGGTGACTACTTCATGAAGCTGGTTGAGAGAATGCCAAGAGTGTGCAAAGCTGTCATCAAGGCAAAGGGTGGCTACGTTGAAGAATCTCAAATATAAAATATATTTTGATTTGTTTTTATGGTTACTACATGATTCCATATGTGTTATTTCATAGTTTTGATGTCTTCACTACTATTATACAATGTAGAACATTGTAAAAAATAAAGAAAAACCCTTGAATGAGTAGGTGTTCTAAAACTTTTCACCGGTAGTGTAATTCCACTTCGACATTATGGGGTATTGTGTGTAGGCCAGTGACAAAAAATCTAAATTTTTATAAATTTTATAATTCAGGCTGTAACACAACAAAATGTGGAACAAGTCAAGGGGTGCAAATACTTTCTAGAGGCACTGTAAATGGCAAAACAAAACAGGCGGTCGTATTTCTGGCATACATTTTTCATGAGTTCTCTTTTACAAGGTCACAGGATGGCACCCTACACTGGTCAGTGCTGCCTCTCCTAGACCTCCTCCTCCTCCTCCTCCTCCAAACAATCAACAAACACACAACTACAGCATAACAACAAAGTCCTGTGGAAAGTTTATAGAGATATGTGCTAGTGTGAACAGCCTCCAGCGTAAAGTTACAGTACACAACAAGGCACTCTGGCAGGTGGAAAGAGACAGATTTCTTGCCTGTACATGAGATGAGATCACTCAAGACATTTTGACTGCGTGGTGATGCAGCGCCAGCTACAGTAGAGAAAATATAAAATATATACATGAAGCAACACAAACATAGGCACAGACACATGCATACAAACACACAATAACATACACACTATACACACACGAACACAAGGATTTTTATTTTGTAGATATGTGGTAGTAGAGTAGGGGCCTGAGGTCACACACTTAATATGTTGTGAAATCTGTTGTGAATGTATTGTAATGTTTAAAAAAATGTATAACTGCCTTAATTTGGCTGGACCCCAGGAAGAGTAGCTGCTGACTTACAGCAGCTAATGGGGATCCATAATAAATACAAATAGATAGGCTGTATTAAATCCTTTACGTTTGTTGATAACCTAGAACTGAAATAACTGCCACCTGAATCAGGACATGGGCCTTGGAGTCACATGGAGTTCAGCTAATGAGAATGTATGATATAGGCTTCATCCCCGACATTTCAGCATCCTCCAGATCCACATGATTAAATATTTTCTCTCACTCTCACCAGACACCAGACTGTTTCACCATGCTATGACATCACCAGACCGCAGCCATCCCTGGGGTGGTGTCTCGCCATGACATCACCCGTCTGTAACCACACTGGGGGGTGTCTTGCGCCCCTCCACTCTATCGCCTCTGGTAAACCAACCCATGGACCGTGGCTGGTGGACAAAGAGGCGGACTGGGCTAAGTGGGTCAGGCAGAAAGAGGAGTGGAGCGTCGGGGGAGAGTGGTGACACTGGAGCATGGTGAGGACGGAGCAGACGCGGGGGGCCATGGGGGCTACTGGTCAGTTAATCCCCCTCTCGGGTGCAGGCCAGTGGAGCCACACAGAGGTGTGAAGAGCCTGGACAGGGCCAGGATCACAGAGTGCTGACCAGCATTACAATAGAGGTGTAAAGTATAGGAGAGGAGTCACAGATAAGTGAGAGAAACAGTGGAACAAAGTAGAGGAATGTGGAAGTGGAGGTGATGACGGGTCACTATGGGAAAGACCTGCTGAGAGAGGCTTGCTGGGAGCATGTTAAAATAAAATAGATAATTAAGGAGAGGTTAAAGAGGAGGTAATTGATTAATGGGTCTTTCACTTACAAAATGTCTCCTGCCCCCAGTGTTTCATCATTATGCTAAATATTTAATATTGCTGAAGTGGGATTTTGGTGTCATGAAAAAATCGTAAACACTGGTGAACCATACACTTTTTGAAGCATAGCTAGCTCAGCTTGAGGTGATGTATTCATCCCGGAATTGACACATTACCATATCAACATGGCTATAAAATAATTCCATTCCAATATTTGTCGATATTAAGCAGCACCCCTGTCTTGTCTATTGCATAGCCCCTGGGTGAGTCAGAGGAGCTGAATAATGACCTCACTGTGGCTAACACCCATAGATCCGCTTACATTATGAACTGAGGATTTCATCATGCATCTGTCTCACAGGAGTTACACTAATATTGGTATCGAGGAAACATTTGTGGGCTCTTAAATTTCAACAACTCCATAGATATGCTGCGACTTGTAGCTTACTTTGTAGTTCATTGTTGAATTATGTAAATGGCTCATATGGATAATTACTTATGTGTTCCGTAATCTGTTCATGAGGATCACTGTCAGTGTGGAATGTCACCAGTTTGTGGCAGGCGACACTGTGAAATCCTCCTCCAGGGTGAGGTGTTGGGTTGGAGAGCTGTCTGTCTGTTCTTTGTCTGAATGGCTGCCAATGGGTTGATTTATTTTCTTTCTGACTGGTGCTTGCCTGGGCATCCCTGGCTGGCACAGTCTCAAGGGACAGGTGATGCTGGTAGTCCTACTGCATGCAGTATGCGCCTTGTCCAGGATGGCAACTCCGATCCTCTCAAGTATTTGGACAGGGCCAGGCGTGATAGGTGTGAGGAGGTTATGTAACATGGGAGATGACACATACAGTAGTTATTTGGTGCAGCTGTTTTGTGACATATGCATCGCAAACAGTGAGTGACATTGAAAGGCAGGCTTTTACATATTAGTAAACACTAGTAAACACTGTCAAAATAAATGAATAGTCTATACTGTAGTAACTCAATTATAACTACATGCATTAAAAAAAAAAAATAGATACATCTCTAGATAAAACACATACACTGTACAAAACAACAACTACTTGTTTCAAATAAATATTATTAAGTAACTGGTACCGCAGCCTTTATCTTGTTTACTCAACTTTCGGTCAAAGTGTTACCTGAATTTAACATTTTTAGTTGGCCCAAATTTAAAATCAAATCAAATCAAATCAAATTTTATTGGTCACATGCGCCGAATACAACAGGTGCAGACATTACAGTGAAATGCTTACTTACAGCCCTTAACCAACAGTGCATTTATTTTAAACAAAAAAGTAAGAATAAAACAACAACAAAAAAGTGTTGAGAAAAAAAGAGCAGAAGTAAAAATAAAGTGACAGTAGGGAGGCTATATATACAATAGAATAAAGTGACAGTAGGGAGGCTATATATACAGGGGGGTACCGTTGCATAGTCAATGTGCGGGGGCACCGGCTAGTTGAGGTAGTTGAGGTAATATGTACATGTGGGTAGAGTTAAAGTGACTATGCATAAATACTTAACAGAGTAGCAGCAGCGTAAAAAGTATGGGGTGGGGGGGCAGTGCAAATAGTCCGGGTAGCCATGATTAGCTGTTCAGGAGTCTTATGGCTTGGGGGTAGAAGCTGTTGAGAAGTCTTTTGGACCTAGACTTGGCACTCCGGTACCGCTTGCCGTGCGGTAGCAGAGAGAACAGTCTATGACTAGGGTGACTGGAGTCTTTGACAATTTTGAGGGCCTTCCTCTGACACCGCCTAGTATAGAGGTCCTGGATGGCAGGGAGCTTTGCCCCTGTGATGTACTGGGCCGTACGCACTACCCTCTGTAGTGCCTTGCGGTCAGAGGCCAAGCAGTTGCCATACCAGGCGGTGATGCAACCAGTCAGGATGCTCTCGATGGTGCAGCTGTAGAATTTTTTGAGGATCTGAGGACCCATGCCAAATCTTTTTAGTCTCCTGAGGGGGAATAGGCTTTGTCGTGCCCTCTTCACGACTGTCTTGGTGTGTTTGGACCATGATAGTTCGTTGGTGATGTGGACACCAAGGAACTTGAAGCTCTCAACCTGTTCCACTACAGCCCTGTCGATGAGAATGGGGGCGTGCTCAGTCCTCTTTTTTTTCCTGTAGTCCACAATCATCTCCTTTGTCTTGGTCACGTTGAGGGAGAGGTTGTTGTCCTGGCACCACACGGCCAGATCTCTGACCTCCTCCCTATAGGCTGTCTCATCGTTGTCGGTGATCAGGCCTACCACTGTTGTGTCGTCGGCAAACTTAATGATGGTGTTGGAGTCGTGCCTGGCCATGCAGTCATGGGTGAACAGAGAGTACAGGAGGGGACTGAGCACGCACCCCTGAGGGGCCCCCGTGTTGAGGATCAGTGTGGCAGATGTGTTGTTACCTACCCTTACCACCTGGGGGCGGCCCGTCAGGAAGTCCAGGATCCAGTTGCAGAGGGAGGTGTTTAGTCCCAGGATCCTTAGCTTAGTGATGAGCTTTGAGGGCACTATGGTGTTGAATGCTGAGCTGTAGTCAATGAATAGCATTCTCACGTAGGTGTTCCTCTTGTCCAGGTGGGAAAGGGCAGTGTGGAGTGCGATAGAGATTGCATCATCTGTGGATCTGTTGGGGCGGTATGCAAATTGGAGTGGGTCTAGGGTTTCTGGGATTATGCTGTTGATGTGAGCCATGACCAGTCTTTCAAAGCACTTCATGGCTACAGACGTCAGTGCCACGGGTCGGTAGTCATTTAGGCAGGTTATCTTAGAGTTCTTGGGCACGGGGACTATGGTGGTCTGCTTGAAACATGTTGGTATTACAGACTCAGTCAGGGACATGTTGAAAATGTCAGTGAAGACACTTGCCAGTTGGTCAGCACATGCTCGGAGTACACGTCCTGGTAATCCGTCTGGCCCTGCGGCCTTGTGAATGTTGACCTGCTTAAAAGTCTTACTCACATCGGCTACGGAGAGCGTGATCACATAGTCGTCCGGAACAGCTGGTGCTCTCATGCATGCTTCAGTGTTGCTTGCCTCGAAGCGAGCATATAAGTGGTTTAGCTCGTCTGGTAGGCTTGTGTCACTGGGCAGCTCGCTGCTGTGCTTCCCTTTGTAGTCTGTAATAGTTTTCAAGCCCTGCCACATCCGACGAGCGTCAGAGCCAGTGTAGTATGATTCAATCTTAGACCTGTATTGACTCTTTGCCTGTTTGATGGTTCGTCGGAGGTCATAGCGGGATTTCTTATAAGCGTCCGGGTTAGAGTCCCGTTCCTTGAAAGCGGCAGCTCTACCCTTTAGCTCAGTGCGGATGTTTCCTGTAATCCATGGCTTCTGGTTGGGGTATGTACGTACGGTCACTGTGGGGACGACATCATCGATGCACTTATTGATGAAGCCAGTGACTGATGTGGTGTACTCCTCAATGCTGTCTGAAGAATCCCGGAACATGTTCCAGTCTGTGCTAGCAAAACAGTCCTGTAGCTTAGCATCTGCGTCATCTGACCACTTTTTTATTAGCCGAATCACTGGTGCTTCCTGCTTCAGTTTTTGCTTATAAGCAGGAATCAGGAGGATAGAGTTATGGTCAGATTTGCCAAATGGAGGGCGAGGGAGAGCTTTGTATGCGTCTCTGTGTGTGGAGTAAAGGTGGTCTAGAGTTTTTTCCCCTCTGGTTGCACATTTAACATGCTGGTAGAAATTAGGTAGAACGGATTTAAGTTTCCCTGCATTAAAGTCCCCTGCTACTAGGAGCGCTGCATCTGGATGAGCGTTTTCCTGTTGATTAATGGCCTTGTACAACTCATTCAGTGCAATCTTAATGCCAGCATTGGTTTGTGGTGGTAAATAGACAGCTATGAAAAATATAGATGAAAACTCTCTTGGTAAATAGTGTGGTCTACAGCTTATCATAAGATACTCTACCTCAGGCGAGCAAAACCTTGAGACTTCCTTAGTATTTGATTTTGTGCACCAGCTGTTGTTTACAAATATACAGAGACCGCCACCCCTCGTCTTACCCGAGTCTGCCGTTCTGTCCTGCCGATGTAGCGTATAGCCTGCTAGCTGAATGTTATCATTGTCGTCGTTCAGCCACGACTCCGTGAAACATAAGATATTACAGTTTTTAATGTCCCGTTGGTAGGATAACGGTAATCTTAAATCGTCCATTTTATTCTCCAAAGCTTGAACGTTGGCTAATAGGATTGATGGGAGAGGCAGTTTACTCGTTCGCCGTCGGATCCTTACAAGGCACCCGGATCTGCGTCCACGATATCTCCGTCTCTTCCTCACGCGAATGACGGGGATCTGGGCCTTGTCGGGAGTCTAAATTAGTTGTACTAAATTTAGCTACAACATGAGAAAACATAGGCAAAAATTCAGTCAATTATGTGTTTTCTCAAATTGTCTCATATGTTCATTCAACTAGAAATTATTATTTGGGCATCTTACCTAAAAAAAAAAAAAGCCTGTGGAACTATTGTAGTTACACACACAGTGCTTTTAACATACAATATTTTCAACTTACAGTGCCTTCAGAAAGTATTCATACCTATTGACTTATTCCACATTTTGTTGTGTTACAGCCTGAATTCAAAATGGATTAAATATATAATTTTTCTCACCAATCTACACACAATACCTCATAATGACAAAGTGAAAACATGTTTTTCGAAATGTTAGCAATTTATTGAAAATGAAAATGAAATATCTAATTTACATACTGTAAGTATTCACACCCCTTTGCTATGACACTCCAAATTGAGATCAGGTGCATCCAATTTCCTTTGATTATCCTTTAGATGTCACTACAACTTAATTGGAGTCCACTGTGGCCAATTCAATTGTTTGGATATGATTTAGAAAGACATTCTCAGAGATAGAATTGTGATGAGGCATATATCTGTGGAAGGGTATAAAACAAGAGCACATTGGTCTCCATTATCAGGAAATTGAAAAAATATGGAACTACACAGACTCTGCCTAGAGCTGATCGTCCGACTAAACTGAGCAACTAGGCAAGAAGGACCTTGGTCAGGGAGGTGACCAAGAACCCAATGACCACTCTGACAGAACTACAGAGTTCCTTGGCTGAGATGGGAGAACCTTTCAGAAGGACAACAGTCTCTACAGCACTTCACCAATCTGGGCTTTATGGTAGGGTGGCCAGACGGAAGCCACTCCTGAGAAAAAGGCATATGACAGCACACCTGGAGTTTACAAAAAGGCACGTGAAAGACAGTGCATAAGGCAAATGATTCTGTGGTCTGATGAGACAAAAATTTAACTATTTGGCCTAAATGCAAAGCGCTATGTCTGGAGAAAACCAGGCACAGCTCATCACCTGTCTAACACCATCCCTACCGTGAAGCATAGTGGTGGCAGCATCATGCTATGGGATGCACTGTACATATTTGACACATGTTGACATACATGATTACATTGTGCATGTTCACTTATACAGTAATTAATATTTAACATGTCCTCACCTAGGATTTGAATTCACAACTTTTTGGTTCACAGCATTCCAATACTATTTTATTTATCATAGTGATTAAGGAGTAACATTAAAAAAGAGTAATATGCCCCACCAACATTAGACAACTATACAGAAAAACCTAAAATCGATTTAAAGGCCATGTTTCACTTATATAAAATGAAAATATTGTACGTTAAAAGCAAAGTTTGTGTGTGTGACCAGTTGCACAGCTTTTTTAGTTAAGATGCCCAAATAATCATTTATAGTTGAATGAACATATGAGACAAGTTGGGCAAACACATCATTTTGAATTGACAGAATTTTTGGAGCTAAATTTGAGCTAAGTTTGGGCCAACAATTTTTTTTTAGTTCAGGTAACACTTGGACTGAAAAGTTGAGTAAACAAAAAAAAGGCTGTGGAACCAGTTACTTAATAATAATTAGTTGAAACGAATAGATTTGTTGATGTTATTATTATTTTTTATTTTTGCACAGTGTATGGGGTTAGTGGGTTAGTTCCTATGGGGTTTAAAGTGGGGTTCTTGATTAAAATAGGTTTTATGACATTCCTTCCTACCATAGGTCACTGTATGCAGTGGTCAGCCAACCCTGGTGGTGAATTACCATAATCAAAGCCTCACAGCTTGAGTTCAGAAGGGTCCTTTTGTCCAAGGTGATGTCATCATCCCTGGCCCTGGCCCAGCTGCAGGTGGCCTGGGGCTCCTGTTGAATCCCACTGTCAGCACATTAGCCTGTGAAAGGACACAATGGCATATTAGCCTGGAGCAGGGAGATCCCCTACATAGCCCCAGGCTTTTACATCCTGCTTTACAAACTACTCAGTTCTACACTTTTCACACAGGATTTATGGTGTGTTGCCTGAAAAAAAAAATTGGGCAATGTTTATACGCCCCCCTTTCAAACAGTCCCATTTTACCACATTCAATCTCTGTTTTCGTTCTACTCTTCTAGACTCAAATATATAACATGAAACATGTAATAGAGCCATGTATGCACTTTGTATTCCAAGGACCAGGAGTAATACAGGAGTAATAGACCTAGTGTTACACGGAAACTACTTTTACAAAAAGGCTGACCCGCTTTCTCCTCTGGCGACATTTCTTTGCATGGTTCTCCAAGATTGTGTTCCCTATGTTCTCAGGTAAACCTAAGAGATACGCCCACCTCACAATCTCATAATAGGTGGCACAAGAACCTGCAATGGATATAAGCACAAGGTTAATTTTATGTTGTTTTGTTAGCCAGGCCACTGGTGTAGAGCCTTGCTAATGTATGTAAAATTAGCATTAAGCATACATTAGAGAGTATCACTCTTTTTCAGAGAACATTTTGTACAAGAATAACATCTGGTGACGTGTTCGTGCTTTTTGACATCGCACAGACACATTGTGCTGAGGGGTAAATCTGTGTGTCAGAGAGAATGCAAAAGTGTTACATTTGTGTACAAGTTACAACTCAATTCAACGATCTCTAGAATAATCTACTTTACTGGTTAATTTCCTTTGCAAAAATGTATGTCTTACTAGGTGTGTTTAGTATGATGCATCAGGGTTTGAACCCAGTTAGTTAACATTTACATTTACATTTTAGTCATTTAGCAGATGCTCTTATCCGTGCAAAACCACTAAGTATAGACCCATGCATTGTATGGCCAACAACAGATTGTACAACAGTACAAACAAATGACATAAGAGGCCTGTGTATTAAATGTAACAAAAACCCATGAACAGCTAACTAACAATAACTTAAGCTAAAAGTAGCTAGCCTAGTGCTGAGCTAGCTAACATTAGTGGTTAGCAAAGACAATTCAACCGTTAGATACAAATGTCATAAAAAGTAAGCTTCTAAAATACATATCATTAGTGTTGTTCATATGTAAAAAAGATTATAATAGAAATAAAAATAATCGCCATTTTCTTTTCATTAACTTACATACAAAGTTAGCTAGCTTAGCTTGGCTACACTCAAGAATGAGAAAATCTCACTTGTTTTTCACTCGGTCAAAACACTTAAATTATACAACAAAATTACCAGAAAACTCATCACAGTTTAGATAAACATGTTATGTCTAGATTTCTAAAACAAAACCATGCTTATAAATGTTACCAACCTGAAAACAGGATAAATAAGGAGACACAGACAGTTGGCTTCTTTTCACTGGGCTTCTCTTCCAACATATGAGGTAGAGAGGCACCCACCTGTGGCAGTTGAAATTTCCAGAAACGTATTCATGCCTAATTGAGAATTTACTATCCCCGAAATTCCCGTATCACGCAAGTGTTTCGGGGATGCGCGGAAGTGTACAGAAGTCTGCACACTCGCATTGGGAAATTCCCACCCACAATCGTGCACCTAAAATTTCACGGAAATATTGAGCGTATCGTCTTTAGCCAACTCTCTTGCTATCTCTCTCAGAATGACCTTCTTGATCCAAACCAGTCAGGTTTCAGGACTGGTCATTCAACTGAGACTGCTCTTCTCTGTGTCACGGAGGCTCTCCGCACTGCTAAAGCTAACTCTCTCTCCTCTGCTCTTGTCCTTCTAGACCTGTCTGCTGCCTTTGATACTGTGAACCATCAGATCCTCCTCTCCACCCTCTCCGAGCTGGGCATCTCCGGCGCGGCTCACTCTTGGATTGCGTCCTACCTGACCGGTCGCTCCTACCAAGTGGCGTGGCGAGAAGCTGTCTCCGCACCACGTGCTCTCAACACTGGTGTCCCCCAGGGCTCAGTTCTAGGCCCTCTACTATTCTCGCTATACACCAAGTCACTTGGCTCTGTCATATCCTCACATGGCCTCTGCTATCATTGCTACGCAGACGACACACAACTAATCTTCTCCTTTCCCCCTTCTGATAACCAGGTGGCGAATCGCATATCTGCATGTCTGGCAGACATATCAGTGTGGATGTCGGATCACCACCTCAAGCTGAACCTTGGCAAGACGGAGCTGCTCTTCCTCCCGGGGAAGGACTGCCCGTTCCATGATCTCGCCATCACGGTTGACAACTCTGTTGTGTCCTCCTCCCAGAGTGCGAAGAGCCTTGGCGTGACCCTGGACAACACCCTGTTGTTCTCCGCTAACATCAAGGCGGTGACCTGATCCTGTAGGTTCATGCTCTACAACATTCGGAGAGTACGACCCTGCCTTACACAGGAAGCGGCACAGGTCCTAATCCAGGCACTTGTCATCTCCCGTCTGGATTACTGCAACTCGCTGTTGGCTGGGCTCCCTGCCTGTGCCATTAAACCCCTACAACTCATCCAGAATGGCGCAGCCCGTCTGGTGTTCAACCTTCCCAAGTTCTCTCACGTCACCCCGCTCCTCCACACACTCCACTGGCTTCCAGTTGAAGCTCGCATCTGCTACAAGACCATGGTGCTTGCCTACGGAGCTGTGAGGGGA
Source organism: Coregonus lavaretus (assembly GCF_964263955.1). Taxonomy (NCBI): domain Eukaryota; kingdom Metazoa; phylum Chordata; class Actinopteri; order Salmoniformes; family Salmonidae; genus Coregonus; species Coregonus lavaretus. Next base: position 21,075,366 of record NC_140005.1, read on the forward strand.
ACGGCACCTCCGTACCTTCAGGCTCTGATCAGTCCCTACACCCAAACGAAGTCATTGCGTTCATCCACCTCTGGCCTGCTGGCTCCCCTACCTCTGCGGAAGCACAGTTCCCGCTCAGCCCAGTCAAAACTGTTCGCTGCTCTGGCACCCCAATGGTGGAACAAGCTCCCTCACGACGCCAGGACAGCGGAGTCACTCACCACCTTCCGGAGACATTTGAAACCCCACCTCTTTAAGGAAATCCTGGGATAGGATAAAGTAATCCTTCTACCCCCCCTTACCCCCCCCCCCAAAAAAAAATAAATAAATAAAATAAACATTGTAAAGTGGTTATCCCACTGGCTATAAGGTGAATGCAGCAATTTGTAAGTCGCTCTGGATAAGAGCGTCTGCTAAATGACGTAAATGTAAATGTAAATATAGCAGATCCGATTTCACACAGAAACTCTACTTTTCATGCGGTGAATGTGATCACACCATTGTGTGCTTTCTCTCCTTTCAAACTCCCGACCAGTTATTTTGGCTGAAGACAGATAGTCTACTAGCGATTTGTAGTTTATGTTAGAAACGTATGCATATTAACCCATCATTTATTAGCTAAATATAAGGGCCTTTAAATATTTACATGTCTGCCCTATTTAGACGGGATTCGTTTTATTGGGGGAGGTTGGGTAATGTAGTTAGGCCTATGTGCACGAGCACAAATCACCATATCTACATTTTGAGTCCTGTGCAAATCTGCTATGTTAGTAATTTATACATGGCAAGAGTGTAACAATTCCAGCCAGAATAACCTACTGTTTTTTGGCAAACTCCAAGGTCTTCTGATAATACTAGTCCTGTGTATATTGACATCCCTGTGTTTTCCAAGACATTACAGAGTTTGACAGGTGATGCTCGCAGTTTGAGCAAGAAAACAATAACTGATTTGATAACTTGATGCTTAAAACAAAGTGCTGCGCACATATTTCATATTAATGGCCTACGTGTCAACTTTTACAATTAATACTTTTGTTTAGGCCTATGCGTTTTGTGCCAATGTATTGAAGTTGAACATCGCCAAATGTATCAGTTAAAAATCAAGATGGCGTCGTGGTTTTATTCATTGTCCTAGTGTAAATATCCCGTTTCTTGTTTTTTTTTGTCTATTTTGTATATATTTCTCAATTTTACTTTTCATTCTTTAACTAAATATATTTTCCTGCAACCCACCTCACCCAACGTGGAAAGGATTCTATTATTTCTTTATAACTTTCATCAAGAACCTTAAGCTGAAACTAGTGTAGCTGCAACTGAATGGCTACTTGCTATTAGTCACCAATAGCGTCTTCACCATTGTCCGTGGCCTACACTATCCACCAGCCAGCTCTAGCTCTAGCCTGGACAATTCGTCGGCCAGTCTGCACAGCGTGCTATCGACCCAGAGCTTATCGGACTTTCTGCCGGAATCACTGGACCCTAGCGCCGGATCATCGCAACCAGCTAGCTAGCTGCAACCTGTTGTTGGCTAATTTGCATTGCCCCATAGCAAGCACTAGTTAGCCTTGAGCTAGCCTCAGGCCCATCTCCCGGCTATCTACCTCTCTGTCAACCGGACGGGACCTCCTAGTGTTGACACTGAGACCCGCCGATCCAACACGACTGGTTTGCCGACGAAATCGTCTGATGTGGTTTCAACAGGCTTCCCGTTGCGACGACCATGAAGATCCATCTGCCAGCCCCGGCCCGCTAGCACACGCAAACTACAACTGTGCTCCCTGCTAGCTGTGCTGAAGCACCAATTTGAACTGCTCTCGGACTCACATATTGCTGTTCACTGGACCTTATGATCACTCAGCTGCACAGCTGATGCCTGCTGGACTGTTCCTTTACACGGTACCCTGTCCTGTTTATTCTGTTTAGCCTCAGCCCAAACTTTATCGCTATTACCAGTTGTTGTCTTAGCTCTCCCTAATAACACCTGTGATTGCTTTATGCCTCTCTCCCTTGTCAATATGCCTTGCCTATTGCTGTTTGGGTTAGTTCTTATTATACAATTTCACTGTAGAACCCCTGGTCCCTCTCAAACTGCCTCAAATAGTTCCTTTGTTCCACCCCCCATACACGCCGAGACCGGCTCAATCGGTGCCTCCAGTGATGCTACCTCTTTCATTGTTACCCAACGCTTAGGTTTACCTCAACTGTACTCATATCCTTCCATATCCTTTTCTGTACATAATGCCCTGAATCTTTTCTACAACGCCCGGAGAACTGCCCCCTTTATTCTATGTACCCAACGCACTAGAAGACCAGTTCTTAAAGCCTTTAGTCGTATCCTTATTCTAGTCCTCCTCTGTTCCTCTGGTGATGTAGAGGCTAACCCAGGCCCTGCAGCCCCCAGTATCACTCCTACTCCCCAGGAGCTATCATTTGTTGACTTCTGTAACCGTAAAAGCCTTGGTTTTCTGCACGTAAATATCAGAAGCCTCCTTCCTAAGTTTGAGTTATTCACTGCGTTAGCACACTCCGCCAACCCTGATGTTCTAGCAGTGTCTGAATCCTGGCTTAGGAAGGCCACCAAAAATTCTGAAATTTCCATCCCCAACTATAACATTTTCCGTTTAGATAGAACTGCCAAAGGGGGTGGAGTTGCAATCTACTGTAGAGATAGCCTGCAGAGCTCTATCATACTATCCAGGTCTGTGCCCAAACAGTTTGAGCTTCTACTTCTAAAAATCCACCTTTCCAGAAATAAATCTCTCACTGTTGCCGCTTGCTACAGACCCCCTCAGCCCCCAGCTGTGCCCTGGACACCATATGTGAATTGATTGCCCCCCATCTATCCTCAGAGTTCGTACTGCTTGGTGACCTAAATTGGGATATGCTTAACACCCCGGCCATCCTACAATCTCAACTAGATGCCCTCAATCTCACACAAATTATCAACGAACCTACCAGGTACAACCCTAAATCCGTAAACATGGGTACCCTCATAGATATCATCCTGACTAACTTATCCTCTAAATACACCTCCGCTGTCTTCAACCAGGATCTCAGCGATCACTGCCTTATTGACTGCGTCCGTAACGGGTCCGCGGTCAAACGACCACCCCTCATCACTGTCAAACGCTCCCAAAAACATTTCAGCGAGCAGGCCTTCCTAATTGACCTGGCCCAGGTATCCTGGATGGATATAGATCTCATTCCGTCAGTAGAAGATGCCTGGTTGTTCTTTAAAAGTAATTTCCTCTCAATCTTAAATAAACATGCCCCATTCAAAAAATACAGAACTAAGAACAGATATAGCCCCTGGTTCTCCTCAGACTTGACTGCCCTTGACCAGCAGAAAAACATCCTGTGGCGTACTGCATTAGCATCAAATAGCCCCCGCGATATGCAACTTTTCAGGGAAGTTAGGAACCAATATACACAAGCAGTTAGGAAAGCAAAGGCTAACTTTTTCAAACAGAAATTTGCATCCTGTAGCACTAACTCCAAAACGTTTTGGGACACTGTAAAGTCCATGGAGAATAAGAGCACTTCCTCCCAGCTGCCCACTGCACTGAGGCTAGGAAACACTATCACCACCGATAAATCTACAATAATCGAGAATTTCAACAAGCATTTTGGTACGGCTGGCCATGCTTTACACCTGGCTACCACTACCCCGGCCACCAGCTCTGCACCCTCCGCTGCAACTTGCCCATGCCCCCCCCCCGCTTCTCCTTCACACAAATCCAGACAGCTGATGTTCTGAAAGAGCTGCAAAATCTGGACCCCTACAAATCATCTGGGCTAGACAATCTGGACCCTTTCTTTCTAAAACTAGCCGCCAAAATTGTCGCGACCCCTATTACTAGCCTGTTCAACCTCTCTTTCGTAACGTCTGAGATCCCCAGAGATTGGAAAGCTGCCGCGGTCATCCCCCTCTTCAAAGGGGGTGACACTCTAGATCCAAACTGTTACAGACCCTTTTCCATCCTGCCCTGCCTTTCAAACGTTTTTGAAAGCCAAGTTAACAAACAGATCACCGACCATTTCGAATCCCACCGTACCTTCTCCGCTATGCAATCCGGTTTCAGAGCTGGTCATGGGTGCACTTCAGCCACGCTCAAGGTCCTAAACGATATTATAACCGCAATCGATAATAGACAGTACTGTGCAGCCGTTTTCATTGACCTGGCCAAGGCTTTCGACTCTGTCAACCACCGCATTCTTATTGGCAGACTAAATAGCCTTGGGTTCTCAAATGACTGCCTCGCCTGGTTCACCAACTACTTCTCAGATAGAGTTCAATGTGTCAAATCGGAGGGCCTGTTGTCTGGACCTATGGCAGTCTCTATGGGGGTGCCACAGGGTTCAATTCTTGGGCCGACTCTTTTCTCTGTGTATATCAATGATGTTCTGTGTATATCAATGATGTCGCTCTTGCTGCTGGTGACTCTCAGATTCACCTCTACGCAGACGACACCATTTTGTATACATCTGGCCCTTCATTGGACACTGTGTTAACAAACCTCCAAACGAGCTTCTATGCCATACAACACTCCTTCAGTAGCCTCCAACTGCTCTTAAACACTAGTAAAACTAAATGCATGCTCTTCAACCGAACGCTGCTTGCACCCGCCCACCCGACTAGAATCACTACTCTCGACGGGTCTGACCTAGAGTATGTGGACAACTACAAATATCTAGGTGTCTGGTTAGACTGTAAACTCTCCTTCCAGACTCACATTAAGAATCTCCAATCCAAAGTTAAATCTAGAATCGGTTTCCTATTTCGCAACAAAGCCTCCTTCACTCATGCTGCCAAACATGCCCTCGTAAAACTGACTATCCTACCGATCCTTGACTTCGGCGATGTCATTTACAAAATAGCCTCCAACACTCTACTCAGCAAATTGGATGTATTCTATCACAGTGCCATCCGTTTTGTCTCCAAAGCCCCATATAATACCCACCACTGTGACCTGTACGCTCTTGTTGGCTGGTCCTCACTACATATTCGTCGCCAAACCCACTGGCTCCAGGCCATCTATAAATCACTGCTAGGCAAATCCCCGCCTTATCTTAGCTCATTGGTCACCATAGCAACACCCACCCGTAGTCTGCGCTCCAGCAGGTATATCTCACTGGTCATCCCCAAAACCAACACCTCCTTTGGCCGCAATTCCTTCCAGTTCTCTGCTGCCAATGACTGGAACAAATTGCAAAAATCTCTGAAGCTGGAGACACTTATCTCCCTCACTAACTTTAAGCATCAGTTGTCAGAGCACCTTACCGATCACTGCACCTGTACACAGCCCATCTGAAATTAGCTCGCCCAACTACCTCATCCCTATATTGTTATTTATTTTGCTCATTTGTACCCCAGTATCTCTATTTGCACATCATCTCTTGCACATCTATCATTCCAGTGTTAATACTAATTGTAATTATTTTGCACTATAGCCTATTTATTGCCTTACCTCCATAACTTGCTACATTTGCACACACTGTATATTTTTCTGTTGTATTTTGGACTTTGTTTTGTTTTACCCCATATGTAACTCTGTGTTGTTGTTTTTATCGCACTGCTTTGCTTTATCTTGGCCAGGTCGCAGTTGTAAATGAGAACTTGTTCTCAACTGGCTTACCTGGTTAAATAAAGGTAAAAATAAAATAAAAAATAAAAATATTAAATGTACAATAAAAAAGAATAGTGCCTTGGCATATTTAATGAAACCCTGGCTGTTGACGTAGGCCATAGGTCACAAAGCAGGGATTTGAAATGGCAAGTTCACTTTGTCATCTATAAACACATCTCAAGTGCTAGTCCACTGTTCAGCAGCTCTCATCCGCAGGATAGGGGGCATTTTCATTAGGAGGGGCGTTTACCGTGGATCGCTAAAATAATGATTATGATCTCACTTTCTCAATTTAAATATTATGGGGACAAGCACTCGTTATCAGTGTAGCCTTTTAATATCTAGACATGAGGTTGAAATATCTTCAAGCCTAGAATAAAACTCTCCAGGCTTCCGTCATATGACTCAATTGAATAAATAAATAAATTATTTCAGGGGGCAGTTTGAAAAAATGAATCCTCAGCTAATCATCCTCTGGAATAATGCACATGCTGGGGTAATAATTACATAACCAACATCTTTAGTAATTAAAATAAAGATGAAATGGCAGTGTGCCTTCCCCCAGGCTAAATGCCAATGCATTTATGTGACAATAGACAAGAACAGCTCATTGACAGAAGTACATACATTAAAATGGAGAGAATAAATGCATTAAGAATTTCTGCACAAGTTTGATGTCGGACAACAATAGAATGTTCATGATTTAATGCGTGCTAAAGCTGGTACGATGACATTTATACTGATGCGTTGGCGGGAAATATATTACCACAGTCATGACTAGCTCGGAGGGGCGTAAATAAAAGTACAAGCTTTGTTACCTGCAATACCGTTCAGATATAATGAAAAGGAGGCAAAAAGTTGACGCCATGGTAAAGTTGGCGGCTTTTCGTCTTGGTTTGAAAGGGATATTACAGTTATTAGAGGGTCTCCTTTTGTTTTACTAACCATCATTAGCATACACTGGTAGGTTCACCACACTCTGATAAATGAAGTACATTCCATGAGCTAGTGTTGGCTATTTAACAGTCTGGCCTTGAGGTAGAAGCTGTTTTTCATTCTCTCGGTCCCAGCTTTGATGCACCTGTACTGACCTCGCCTTCTGGATGATAGCGGGGTGAACAGGCACTGGCTCGGGTGGTTGATGTCCTTGATTATCTTTTTGGCCTTCCTGTGACATCGGGTGCTGTAGGTGTCCTGGAGTGTGGGTAGTTTGCCCCCAGTAATGCGTTTGTGAGGGTTTTAGGTGCCAAGCCAAATTTCTTCAGCCTCCTGAGGTTGAAGAGGCTCTGTTGCGCCTTCTTCACCACACTGTCTGCGTGGGTGGACCATTTCAGTTTGTCAGTGATGTGTACGCCAAGGAACTTGAAGCTTTCCACCTTCCCCACTGCGGTCCCGTCGATGTGGATAGGGGGGTGCACCCTCTGCTGTTTCTTGAAGTCCACGATAATCTCCTTTGTTTTGTTGACGTTGAGTGAGAGGTTATTTTCCTGGCACCACACTCCCAGAGCCCTCACCTCCACCCTGTAGGCTGTCTCGTCATTATTGGTAATCAAGCCTACTACTGTTGTGTCGTCTGCAAACTTGATGATTGAGTTGGAGGCGTGCTTGGCCACGCAGTCATGAGTGAACAGGGAGTACAGGAGGGGGCTGAGCACGCACCCTTGTGGGGCCCCAGTGTTGAGGATCAGCGAAGTGAATATGTTGTTTCCTACCTTCACCACCTGGGGGCGGCCCGTCAGGAAGTCCAGGACCCAGTTGCACAGGGCGGGGTTCAGACCCAGGGCCTTGAGCTTAATGATGAGCTTGGAGGGTCCACTGATAATCTCCCTCGATCTGGGGCTCCACGCAAGATCTCACCCCGTGGGGTCAAAATGATCACAAGAACGGTGAGCAAAAATCCCAGAACCACACGGGGGGACCTAGTGAATGACCTGCAGAGAGCTGGGACCAAAGTAACAAAGCCTACCATCAGTAACACACTACGCCGCCAGGGACTCAAATCCTGCAGTGCCAGACGTGTCCCCCTGCTTAAGCCAGTACATGTCCAGGCCCGTCTGAAGTTTGCTAGAGTGCATTTGGATGATCCAGAAGAGGATTGGGAGAATGTCATATGGTCAGATGAAACCAAAATATGACTTTTTGGTAAAAACTCAACTCGTCGTGTTTGGAGGACAAAGAATGCTGAGTTGCATCCAAAGAACACCATTCCTACTGTGAAGCATGGGGGTGGAAACATCATGCTTTGGGGCTGTTTTTCTGCAAAGGGACCAGGACGACTGATCCGTGTAAAGGAAAGAATGAATGGGGCCATGTATCGTGAGATTTTGAGTGAAAACCTCCTTCCATCAGCAAGGGCATTGAAGATGAAACGTTTTTACAACTGAAATACCTTATTTACATAAGTATTCAGATCCTTTGCTGTGAAACATTAAATTGAGATCCGGTGCATCCTGTTTCCATTGATCATCCTTGAGATGTTTCTACAACTTGATTGGAGTCCACCTGTGGTAAATCCAATTGATTGGACATGATTTGGAAAGGCACACACCTGTCTATATAAGATCCCATAGTTGAGAGTGCATGTCAGAGCAAAAACAAAGCCATGAGGTCAAAGGAATTGTCCGTAGAGCTCAGAGACAGGATTGTGTCGAGGCACAGATCTGGGGAAGTGTACCAAAACATTTCGGCAGACTCAGACTGGGGCGAAGGTTCACCTTCCAACAGGACAACAACCCTAAGCACACAGCCAAGACAACACAGGTGTGGCTTCAGGACAACTCTCTGAATGTCCTTGAGTGGCCCAGCTAGAACCCGGACTTGAACCCGATCGAACATATCTGGAGAGACCTGAAAATAGCTGTGCAGTGACGCTCCCCATCCAACCAGATAGAGTTTCAGAGGATCTGCAGAGAAGAATGGGAGAAACTCCCCAAATACAGGTGTGCCAAGCTTGCAGCGTCATACCCGAGAAGATTCAAGGCTGTAGTTCCTGCCAAAGGTTCTTCAACAAAGGGTATGAATACTTATATAAATGTGATATTTAATTTTTTTGTTTTTTTAAATGTGCAAAAATTTAGAAAAAACTGTTTTTGCTTTGTCATAATGGGGTATTGTGTGTAGATTGATGAGGGGAAAAAAACAATGTAATCAATTTTAGAATAAGGCTGTAACGTAACAAAATGTGGAAAGGTCAAGGGGTCTGAATACTTTCCGAATGCACTGTCGAGAGCATCCTGACCGGTTGCATCACTGCCTGGTATGGCAACTGCTCGGCATCCGACCGTAATGAGCTACAGAGGGTAGTACGTACAGCCCAGTACATCACTGGCGCCAAGCTTTCTGCCATCCAGGACCTATATACTAGGCGGTGTCAGAGGAAGGCTCAAACAATTGTCAAAGACTCCAGTCACCCAAGTCATAGACTATTCTCTCTGCTACCACATGGCAAGCAGTACCGGAGTGCAAAGTCTAGGTCCAAAAGGCTCCTTAACAGCTTCTACCCCCAAGCCATAAGACTGCTGAACAATTCATCAAATGGCCACCCGGACTATTTGCATTGACCCCCCCCCCCCCACACTACTGCTACTACTCACTGTTTATTATCTATGCATAATCACTTTACCCCTACCAACATGTACAAATTACTTCGACTAACCTGTACCCCCGCACATTGACTCGGTACCGGTACCCCCTGTATATAGCCTCGTTATTGTTATTTTGTAGTTGTTGTTTTTTTACTTTAGATTATTTAGTAAATATTTTCTTAACTCTATTTTCTTAAAACTGCATTGTTGGTTAAGTAAGCATTTCACTGTAAGGTCTACACCTGTTGTATTCGGCGCATGTGACAAATAAAATTTGATTCGACGTGGTTAAATTCCTCTGAAGGATGGGGATACATTTTCTAAGGGAAAGGTCATGGCGATAATGTTAGGATCCTCACAGAAGGTAAGAAAACAAACAAAGGTTTTAGATTCTAATTGATCTGACAAGTTGGATGAAACAAACAAACGTGACCGCCCCTGATCCTGTCCAGTATATGGCTGAGGTGGGGGATAGGGGTGGTGGTGGGAGAATTTGAACACAGGATCCCTTCAGGGCATATTTGCCTGTTTTGATAAATCAATAAAGCTGCTTTCATTTGAACTTCTCAGGGAAGAATGACCCAGAAACAGTGTCTAGCTCATTAGCAGCAGATCTGCTATGCCTGTGTTCATGTGTTCCCTGCTACAGCTACAGTGGAGAGCTATTGCCTATGGGAAAAGTGAAAGGGCAAATTGAGAGGATTGGAGTGATGTTATTATTGTGAAGGCAAATGGCCCGGTAAAGATAAGTTAGGTTGCCACATGGCCTCCCATCATCAAATATTTAGGTTAATCCATATGTTGGAGAGGTTTTACACATGAATATTTAACATTCCAGCAGCAGAGATGCATATAATGTGGACTCCATACCTTCTCTGACTGACACCCATGCTCATGAGAGGTTGTAAGTGCACTCCCAACCCCTATTTTCTGCTTGATTATAGCATATATTGATGTTAATAAATTATGTTTTCAGAAGATACATCGAAATACATAGATTTCAAAACTGAGCAGCACTACAGAAATCAAAACTATTAAACATAACTTAGTTGGCCACCTGACACAATGCAATCCAAGCATCAAAGGCAAAGCTGGTTGTCTATGGGGAAAGGTCTACAGTTCAGGTGCACAGTGGGGGATCCATACATACAGTGGGGAGAACAAGTATTTGATACCCTGCCGATTTTGCAGGTTTTCTTACTTACAAAGCATGTAGAGGTCTGTAATTTTTATCATGGGTACACTTCAACTGTGAGAGACGGAATCTAAAACAAACATCCAGAAAATCACATTGTATGATTTTTAAGTAATTCATTTGCATTTTATTGCATGACATAAGTATTTGATACATCAGAAAAGCAGACCTTAATATTTGATACAGAAACCTTTGTTTGCAATTACAGAGATCATACGTTTCCTGTAGGTCTTGACCAGGTTCGCACACACTGCAGCAGGGATTTTGGCCCTCTCCTCCATACAGACCTTCTCCAGATCCTTCAGGTTTCGGGGCTGTCGCTGGGCAATACGGACTTTCAGCTCCCTCCAAAGATGTTCGATTGGGTTCAGGTCTGGAGACTGGCTAGGCCACTCCAGGACCTTGAGATGCTTCTTACGGAGCCACTCCTTAGTTGCCCTGGCTGTGTGTTTCGGGTCGTTGTCATGCTGGAAGACCCAGCCATGACCCATCTTCAATGTTCTTACTGAGGGAAGGAGGTTGTTGGCCAAGATCTCGCGATACATGGCCCCATCCATCCTCCCCTCAATACGGTGCAGTCGTCCTGTCCCCTTTGCAGAAAAGCATCCCCAAAGAATGATGTTTCCACCTCCATGCTTCACGGTTGGGATGGTGTTCTTGGGGTTGTACTCATCCTTCTTCTTCCTCCAAACACGGTGAGTGGAGTTTAGACCAAAAAGCTCTATTTTTGTCTGATCAGACCACATGACCTTCTCCCATTCCTCCTCTGGATCATCCAGATGGTCATTGGCAAACTTCAGACGGGCCTGGACATGCGCTGGCTTGAGCAGGGGGACCTTGCGTGCGCTGCAGGATTTTAATCCATGACGGCGTAGTGTGTTACTAATGGTTTTCTTTGAGACTGTGGTCCCAGCTTTCTTCAGGTCATTGACCAGGTCCTGCCGTGTAGTTCTGGGCTGATCCCTCACCTTCCTCATGATCATTGATGCCCCACGAGGTGAGATCTTGCATGGAGCACCAGACTGAGGGTGATTGACCGTCATCTTGAACGTCTTCCATTTTCTAATAATTGCGCCAACAGTTGTTGCCTTCTCACCAAGCTGCTTGCCTATTGTCCTGTAGCCCATCCCAGCCTTGTGCAGGTCTACAATTTTATCCCTGATGTCTGCTTGATTGAGTGTGTGGACAGGTGTCTTTTATACAGGTAACAAGTTCAAACAGGTGCAGTTAATACAGGTAATGAGTGGAGAACAGGAGGCCTTCTTAAAGAAAAACTAACAGGTCTGTGAGAGCCGGAATTCTTACTGGTTGGTAGGTGATCAAATACTCATGTCATGCAATAAAATGCAAATTAATTACTTAAAAATCATACAATGAGATTTTCTGGATTTTTGTTTTAGTGAAGTGTAACTATGATAAATATTACAGACCTCTACATGCTTTGTAAGTAGGAAAACCTGCAAAATAGGCAGTGTATCAAATACTTGTTCTCCCCACTGTACATCCACAGCTGTATGTGTTAGATGTGGGGAGCATCCAGGGGTGAGGTTCACAGGATTAACCCCAAGGCTACCATGAACGTAGGTTGTATGACGGTTATGCATATGGACTTTCCACAGAATTGGTCTAACACCCGAATATTCAAGGCACTTGTGGATGGATTGCTTCTCAAAGGATGTTAGAGATCCTACAGTGCTTATTACATCTGCTGCGTGCTGCATTAGGTTTGTCTGTAAAGTAATATAGAGTATACCACTACAATTTATGTGTGCAAAAGATAAAATGTGCATCTGTGTCTATAGGAGATTAATTGTGTTGGTTCAATGTTCTCAATTAAATGTTGTCCTACTTTCTCTGAAAGGAGCGACTGTCCCTCTCTATTAATAATAGACATGTATTACTGATCCAACTCATCAGGCAGCACTATCATGCTTTGATGTATTTTTTTAACAACCTACCGGTACTATTGATTGTAGAGCAGATAGAACAGTTATCAAAGGGATTCCTCTCAGGGCGGTCGACATCTGTCATGGGCCTCTCACTCCACCGGGTTACCACCTTAATTTTCTTCCACTCTGCTCACCACTCTCTCTACTCAGCCTAACTAGCTCCACCTGTCCCTGCTCTGCTCTGCTCTAATTACTCTGCCAGCTGCGCTGCATTACCCACTACCTCTCCCAGTATTTAAGGCCCTGTCTTTCAGCTCTCCGGTGTCAGATCGTCTGCAAAGCTCACACCCGGAACCTGTTTGCTCGCGCTTCTGGCTCACCCTGGTTTTGTGACCCCGGACCTGCCTGATTTTTGGATACTCTTCTGCCCCAGGAGATCCAGACCTGCTTCTGCCATTACGACTCCTGACTACTCTTCAATCCCGGTAACTCTGACCAGCCTTCTGCCTTGCTACTACGTATTTTGGATTTCCCTTGAACTGTACTGCTGCCTTGTTTCATTCCGCCCTGTTGTGTCTGTGTCTCCCCCCCCCAGGACTTCTGGACCACCCACCACCGGCTTCATAGGACGCATCGCTGCCACTGGGGGGGGCACAGACCCAGCACATTGGACGGGATCCCTGTTACCCCTGGAGCCTTCATTCACTCCCTACTTCCCTTTTCCCTTAAGTTTTAATAAACTTTCTGGTGTGACGCAATTGTGGTCCTCTGGTCGTCTGTCTGAACCGTGACAGTACGATCTGACCATTATGGACTCAGCGCACACTTTCCCCGACATGGAAACCGATGAGCATGAGCAGCAGTTCCAGCAGCAGCAACAACAACTCGCCATGATCATTCAACTCCTCACCAACCTTACCCCAGCCAGTCTGCCCACCAGCCCTGCCCCCGAGTTACCTGCCACGGTCATTGCAGCCGCTGCTCCGGAACCCAAGATTGGAAACCCCGAGCGGTTCAACGGCGATTCAACCCAGGTCCGGCCATTCCTGACTAGCTGCCGACTTCAGTTCTCCTTGCAGCCAAGGACCTTCGCCACGGAGGGGGCTAAAGTTGGGTATGCCATCACTCACCTGACGGGCCGAGCTCGACTCTGGGGAACAGCAGAGTTCGAACGTCAAACCCCCGCATGTGCAACCTTCGACCTGTTTGCTGAGGAGATGCTGAAGGTGTTTGACCTGGATTCACCAACCGCAGAGGCGTCTCGTGAACTGTTCAGTATTCGACAAGGCAGACGTACAGTCGCAGACCATTCCATCGACTTCCGAACCCTGGCTAGACGAAGTTCTTGGAACACACCATCGTTGGTGGACGCGTTCTTCCATAGTTTGGCTGACTATATCAAGGACGAGTTGGTCTCCCATGAACTGCCTTCCACTCTTGATGAAGCCATCGCACTGACTGTCAGGATCGACAGAAGGATACAGACCCGTCGTCGTGAGAGGGGGCGCCAAGGTCCACCTACTACCGGCATTCGGAGAGATCCGACTGGGCTCCTGTCATCTACTGCCACTCACCCAGGTCAGCTTGATCAGTCTGAGCCTATGGAGATTGGGCGAGCCTCTCTCACTCCTGCAGAGCGCCAGCGCCGCTTCACCTCAAACCTCTGCCTCTATTGTGGAGGTGATGGACATCGTGTGGTAACCTGCCCTTTAAAGGGCCGAAGCTCACCGGGCATAGGGGGAGTCCGGTTGAGTTCAATGACCATCCAGTCCTCCGACCGCAAACCCCTGCTGCAAGTTCACCTCCGCCTCTCTGACTCAACTCACACCCTGGCTGCTCTGGTGGATTCTGGCGCCGAAGCCAACATAATGGACATCAAGCTGGCACGCCAACTGGGACTGGAGAACCTCCGTTTGACACCTCCTATTCCTGCCCGGGCACTGGACGGACACTTACTCGGATCGGTCACTCATGTCACGGCCCCGGTCTCGATGGGTCTGTCCGGAAACCATCAAGAAACTATCCAGTTTCACCTGCTCCCCTCTCCAGGCCAACCCCTCATCCTGGGTTACCCATGGCTCCGCCGGCACAACCCTCAGCTCGACTGGGTGACCGGGGTGATCAGGGAGTGGGGAGAGGACTGCCACCGAACCTGCCTGCTTGCTGCCGCACTACCCCCTCGGCCAGTTCCTACTAACTCCGCTCCTGACCTCTCCAATGTCCCAGAATGCTACCATGGTCTCAGAGAGGTGTTTAACAAAGCAAGAGCCACATCTCTGCCCCCTCACCGACCGTACGACTGTGCCATCGACCTCCTCCCTGGAACAGCCCCTCCAAAGGGTCGTCTTTATTCGTTGTCTGCTCCTGAAAGAAAGTCCATGGAGGACTACATCAATGGCTCTCTGTCCGCAGGATTAATCCGTTCATCTTCATCTCCTGCTGGTGCTGGCTTCTTCTTTGTGGGGAAGAAGGACGGATCTCTTCGCCCCTGCATCGACTACAGGGGACTCAACGACATCACAGTGAAAAACCGTTACCCTCTGCCTCTGCTCACCTCTGCTTTTGAGTTGCTCCAGGGAGCCACTGTTTTTACCAAGTTGGATCTCAGAAACGCTTACCACCTAGTGCGGATCCGGGAGGGAGATGAATGGAAAACCGCATTCAATACACCAACAGGCCACTACGAGTATCTGGTTATGCCTTTTGGCCTCACCAATGCTCCTGCTGTGTTCCAGGCTCTAGTGAATGATGTACTGCGGGACATGTTAAACAAGTTTGTCTTCGTTTACCTGGATGACATCTTAATCTACTCCAGAAACCTGTCTGAACACACCCGCCATGTCCAGCAAGTCCTTCATCGTCTTCTGGAGAATTCCCTCTACGCCAAGGCAGAGAAATGTGAGTTTCACGTCAAGACAGTGGCCTTCCTGGGGTACATAGTGGCAGAGGGAAGTATCCAAATGGATCCTGCCAAAGTATCAGCAGTCACTTCATGGCCAGTTCCGGAGAACAGAAAGAAGCTGCAACAGTTTCTGGGGTTTGCTAACTTCTATAGGAAGTTTATCCGGAACTACAGTACCGTTGCTGCCCCTCTCACTGCTCTAACCAGCACCAAGCAACCCTTCACCTGGACCCCAGCAGCCGACAAAGCCTTCAGTACCCTCAAGGTGAGGTTCACCTCCGCTCCCATCCTCCAGATGCCTGATGTGGACCGGCAATTCATTGTGGAGGTGGACGCCTCGGATGTGGGAGTTGGTGCTGTGATTTCTCAGTGGGCTGCGGAGGATAGGAAGCTCCATCCCTGTGCCTTTTTCTCACGTCGGTTGTCCCCCTCTGAGTGCAATTACGACATAGGGAACCGTGAGCTGCTGGCTGTGAAGCTTGCCTTGGAGGAGTGGCGTCACTGGCTGGAGGGGTCCACCATTCCATTTCTCGTTTGGACCGATCATAAGAACTTGGAGTACATCCGCACGGCCAAACGGTTGAACTCCAGGCAGTCCCGCTGGGCCCTGTTCTTCACCAGGTTTAATTTCACTCTGTCATACCGGCCTGGATCACGCAACACCAAGCCAGACGCCCTCTCCCGTCAATTCCAGAAGGATGACACCCCCTCCAAGGACCCTGTGTCGATTCTGCCAAGTCCCTGCATCGTTGCAGCTCTGACCTGGGCTGTTGAGGAACAGGTGCTGGAGGCTCTCCGTAACCAGCCAGGTCCCAGCACTTGCCCAGCTGACCGCCTTTTTGTCCCCGAAGACCTGAGGTCCCAGGTCGTTCAGTGGGGACATGACTCCCGCCTAGCTTGTCACCCTGGCTCCACCCGCACTTACAACCTGCTCGCCCAGAGGTTCTGGTGGCCCTCTCTGAGGAAGGATGTACGGGAATTCGTCCAAGCCTGCCCCATCTGCAACCAACACAAGTCGTCCTGCCAGCCCCCAGCCGGATTGCTGCAGCCCCTGCCTGTGCCCAGACGTCCCTGGTCTCACATCGCCCTTGACTTTGTCACGGGGCTGCCCCCTTCAAGTGGCATGACCGTCATTCTCACCATCGTTGACCGTTTCAGCAAGATGGCACACTTCATTCCCCTCCCCAAGCTCCCAACCGCCAAGGAGACCGCCCAGGTGGTCCTGGAACACGTCTTCCGGATCCACGGACTGCCAAAGGATGTAGTTTCTGACCGTGGTCCACAATTCTCCTCCGCTTTTTGGAAGGAGTTCTGTCACCTGCTGGGAGCCACAGTCAGTCTGACTTCCGGATTCCATCCCCAATCCAATGGGCAGTCAGAGCGGGCTAATCAGGAGCTCGAGAAGGCACTGCGATGCATGACTTCACGCAACCCCCACTCCTGGTCGCAGCAATTGACATGGGTGGAGTACGCACACAATTCTCTGACCTGCTCTGCCATCGGTATGTCCCCTTTCCAATGTGTTTATGGATACCAGCCTCCTCTATTTGCCAGCCAGGAAGAGGAGGTTACTTGCCCAACTGCTGTCCGGCTCCAACTGCCTAATTCCCTGAGGGTGCACCCCACTTTCCATGTGTCTAAGATTAAGCCCATCCATGAGAGTCCGCTGGTCCCTGCTGCGCCTTGTCCTCCTCCTCCACGGCTCGTCGATGGTGGTCTGGTTTACACCGTCCGCCGCCTGCTTCGGTCCAGACGGAGGGGTAGGGGTCTCCAGTACCTCATTGACTGGGAGGGCTATGGACCTGAGGAAAGGACCTGGGTGCCA
The DNA here is from genome assembly GCF_964263955.1 of Coregonus lavaretus. Lineage (NCBI taxonomy): Eukaryota > Metazoa > Chordata > Actinopteri > Salmoniformes > Salmonidae > Coregonus > Coregonus lavaretus. Next base: position 21,092,367 of record NC_140005.1, read on the forward strand.
GCTAGTCGGATTGTGGATAGGACTCTCATCACCGCTTTCCACCAACGGCATCCTGATCAACCTGCAATCCGTAGGGGCCGCCCCAGAGGGGTCCATAACCGTCCTGCCCGCTCGGCTTCCTGTCCTGTGCCTGATCCTGTCTCGGGACCTGTCCCATCTCCCGACCACGGCCCTCCGGCTTCCTCCGAGGATGAGGACGTTCACTCGGACCGTTCGGAGGAGTTCTAGCCCTCCTCCGGCTCCCCTCCTCCCGCCCGGCGTGGTGTTGCTCTTGGGACTTCTGGGGCCGTCCCTTGGGGGGGGGGTTCTGTCATGGGCCTCTCACTCCACCGGGTTACCACCTTAATTTTCTTCCACTCTGCTCACCACTCTCTCTACTCAGCCTAACTAGCTCCACCTGTCCCTGCTCTGCTCTGCTCTAATTACTCTGCCAGCTGCGCTGCATTACCCACTACCTCTCCCAGTATTTAAGGCCCTGTCTTTCAGCTCTCCGGTGTCAGATCGTCTGCAAAGCTCACACCCGGAACCTGTTTGCTCGCGCTTCTGGCTCACCCTGGTTTTGTGACCCCGGACCTGCCTGATTTTTGGATACTCTTCTGCCCCAGGAGATCCAGACCTGCTTCTGCCATTACGACTCCTGACTACTCTTCAATCCCGGTAACTCTGACCAGCCTTCTGCCTTGCTACTACGTATTTTGGATTTCCCTTGAACTGTACTGCTGCCTTGTTTCATTCCGCCCTGTTGTGTCTGTGTCTCCCCCCCCCAGGACTTCTGGACCACCCACCACCGGCTTCATAGGACGCATCGCTGCCACTGGGGGGGGCACAGACCCAGCACATTGGACGGGATCCCTGTTACCCCTGGAGCCTTCATTCACTCCCTACTTCCCTTTTCCCTTAAGTTTTAATAAACTTTCTGGTGTGACGCAATTGTGGTCCTCTGGTCGTCTGTCTGAACCGTGACAGACATCAGGTCACCTCATTTACCAGGAATGTGGTAAAGCACTGGTCAAATATTCTCTTTCTATCCTATTTATCCATCTAGCTCTTCTCTCTTTGGTCCCTCCTGTTTTCCAATGCTGCTGGTATGGGTGAAAGTTCAGAAGGATTAACAAAGAACCCACAGGCATGGAAATGACATCACCTGACCTCCAGGCAAAGGATGAGTTAAACAGCAAGGCATGCTGCTGAAGGGGATTCCATCAAAATAAGTTATTACCTGTGGAGCTTTTTTAAAGTAAACATGCCATTTTTCCCTGGCATTTTCCCTGTTATGTGCATGATCACATACTCTAACTGCACATGGCACTGGATAATGACCTCATTAAAACACTCATTATGGTTCACTGACCAAACAAACAAACACAATATATCCATTAAGTTATATGTTTTTCCTGCTTGGTAGTAGTTATTTTTTATATATGGCCTTGATCCATTTATTTTTTATTTTTTTTATTTCACCTTTATTTAACCAGGTAAGCCAGTTGAGAACAGGTTCTCATTTACAACTGCGACCTGGCCAAGATAAAGCAAAGTAGTGCAATAAAAACAACACAGAGTTACATATGGGGTAAAAAAACATAAAGTCAGAAATACAACAGAAAATATATATACAGTGTGTGCAAATGTAGCAAGTTATGGAGGTAAGGCAATAAATAGGCTATAGTGCAGAATAATTACAATAGTATTAACACTGGAATGCTAGATGTGCAAGAGATTATGTGCAAATAGAGATACTGGGGTGCAAAAGAGCAAAATAAATAACAATATAGGGATGAGGTAGTTGGGTGGGCTAATTTCAGATGGGCTGTGTACAGGTGCAGTGATCGGTAAGGTGCTCTGACAACTGATGCTTAAAGTTATTGAGGGAGATAAGAGTCTCCAGCTTCAGAGATTTTTGCAATTCGTTCCAGTCATTGGCAGCAGAGAACTGGAAGGAATGGCGGCCAAAGGAGGTGTTGGCTTTGGGAATGACCAGTGAGATATACCTGCTGGAGCGCAGACTACGGGTGGGTGCTGCTATGGTGACCAATGAGCTAAGATAAGGCGAGGATTTGCCTAGCAGTGATTTATAGATGGCCTGGAGCCAGTGGGTTTGACGACGAACATGTAGTGAGGAACAGCCAACAAGAGCGTACAGGTCACAGTGGTGGGTAGTGTATGGGGCTTTGGAGACAAAACGGATGGCACTGTGATAGACTACATCCAATTTGCTGAGTAGAGTGTTGGAGGCTATTTTGTAAATGACATCGCCGAAGTCAAGGATCGGTAGGATAGTCAGTTTTACGAGGGCATGTTTGGCAGCATGAGTGAAGGAGGCTTTGTTGCGAAATAGGTAGCCGATTCTAGATTTAACTTTGGATTGGAGATTCTTTATGTGAGTCTGGAAGTTGAGTTTACAGTCTAACCAGACACCTAGATATTTGTAGTTGTCCACATACTCTAGGTCAGACCCGTCGAGAGTGGTGATTCTAGTCGGGTGGGCGGGTGCTAGCAGCGTTCGATTGAAAAGCATGCATTTAGTTTTACTAGTGTTTAAGAGCAGTTGAAGGCTACTGAAGGATTGTTGTATGGCATTGAAGCTCGTTTGGAGGTTCAATGTGCCAAACAATTATGGACAAATATCCATGTGCCAAACAATTATGGACATACAGTGCCTTGCAAAAGTATTCACCCCCCTTTTTCCTATTTTGTTGCATTACAACCTGTAATTTAAATGGGTATTTATTTGGATTTCATGTAATGGACACACACAAAATAGTCCAAATTGGTGAAGTGAAATGAAAAAAATCACTTGTTTCAGAAAATTATAAAAGATAAATAACGGAAAAGTGGTGCGTGCATATGTATTCAACCCCTTTGCTATGAAGCCCCTAAATAAGATCTGTTGCAACCAATTACCTTCAGAATGGAAAGAATATGGCACCACAACAAACCTGCCAAGAGAGGGCCGCCCACCAAAACTCACAGACCAGGCAAGGAGGGCATTAATCAGAGGCAACAAAGAGACCAAAGATAACCCTGAAGGAGCTGCAAAGCTCCACAGCGGAGATTGGAGTATCTATCCATAGGACCACTTTAAGCCGTAAAAATAAATGTTTTCATTGTTGGACATAAAAGACTGTAACAACACCAGGAATTTGGCTCCAATTGATTTTATTTTTGGAAATCTGTTCCCAAGTTTTCCCACGCATAATATAGAGACATATAGTGATCATATACAAATGTAATCAAGATTTGAAATTATGTTTTAGTCAAATATTATATCTGTTTGTTCTTCTTGCGGTCAATTTGCAGTCTACAAATTATTTGTAATTATGGTCCGGCCCCCTGACCAGCCGCTCTAGATAAAATCGGCCCGTGGCTGAATCTGGTTGATCCCTGCCATATAGGCTATACATTAAACTCTGGGCATCATTGAAGGTTTGTGATGTTATGGTATGTATCATGCATAATCCTTTGATGATAAACTAAACACTGATACAAGTACAATACTGCACAAATACTGTATACTGTGGCTTGCGAAAGTATTCACTCCCCTTGGCATTTTTCCTATTTTGTTGCCTTACAACCTGGAATTAAAATTAAATTTTTGTGGGGTTTGTATCATTTGATTTACACAACATGCCTACCACTTTGAAGATACAAAATATTGTTTATTGTGAAACAATCAAGAAATAAGACAAAAAAACAGAACTTGAGCGTGCATTACTATTCATCCCCCCAAAGTCAATACTTTGTAGAGCCACCTTTTGCAGCAATTACAGCTGCAAGTCTCTTGGGGTATGTCTCTATAAGCTTGGCACATCTAGCCACTGGGATTTTTGCCCATTCTTCAAGGAAAAAACTGCTCCAGCTCCTTCAAGTTGGATGGGTTCCGCTGGTGTACAGCAATCTTTAAGTCATACTACAGATTCTCAATTGGATTGAGGTCTGGGCTTTGACTAGGCCATTCCAATACATTTAAATGTTTCCCCTTAAACCACTCAAGTGTTGCTTTAGCAGTATGCTTAGGGTCATTGTCCTGCTAGAATGTGAACCTCAGTCCCAGTCTCAAATCTCTGGAAGACTGAAACAGGTTTTCCTCAAGAATTTCCCTGTATTTAGCGCCATCCATCATTCCTTCAATTCTTCCCAGTCCCTGCCGATGAAAAACATCCCCACAGCACGATGCTGCCACCACCATGCTTCACTGTGGGGATGGTGTTCTCGGGGTGATGAGAGGTGTTTGGTTTGCACCAGACATAGCGTTTTCCTTGATGGCCAAAAAGCTCAGTTTTAGTCTCATCTGACCAGAGTACCTCCTTCCATATGTTTGTGGAGTTTCCCACATGGCTTTTGGCAAACACCAAACGTGTTTGCCTCTTTTTTTCTTTAAGCAATAGCTTTTTTCTGGCCACTGCCGTAAAGTCCAGCTCTGTGGCGTGTACGGCTTAAAGTGGTCCTATGGACAGATACTCCAATCTCTGCTGTGGAGCTTTGCAGCTCCTTCAGGGTTATCTTTGGTATCTTTCTTGCCTCTCTGATTAATTCCCTCCTTGCCTGGTCCGTGAGTTTTGGTGGGCGGCCCTCTCTTGGCAGGTTTGTTGTGGTGCCATATTCTTTCCATTTTTTATAATGTATTTAATGGTGCTCCGTGGGATGTTCAAAGTTTCGGATATTTTTTTATAACCCAAGCCTGATCTGTACTTCTCCACAACTTTGTCCCTGACCTGTTTGGAGAGCTCCTTGGTCTTCATGGTGCCGCTTGCTTGGTGGTGCCCCTTGCTTAGTGGTGTTGCAGACTCTGGGGTCTTTCAGAACAGGTGTATAAATACTGAGATCATGTGACAGATCATGTGACACTTAGATTGCACACAGGTGGACTTTATTTAACTAATTATGTGACTTCTGAAGGTAATTGTTTGCACCAGATCTCATTTAGGGGCTTCATAGCAAAGGGGGTGAATACATATGCACGCACCACTTTTCCGTTATTTATTGTTTTGAATTATTTGAAACAAGTTATGTTTTTCATTTCACTTCTCCAATTTGGAATATTTTGTATATGTCCATTACATGAAATCCAAAGAAAAATAAATTTTAATTACAGGTTGTAATGCAACAAAATAGGAAAAATGCCAAGGGGGATGAATACTTTTGCAAGGCATTGTATGTACCTGTGTAAAAACACACATAATATAATATAATATATTAATATACATGTGCATACATTTTTACGTATGGGTGGTCCCGGGGATCGAACCCACTACCCTGGCGTTACAAGCGCCATGCTCTACCAATTGAGCTACAGAGGACCACATGGCAATATACAGTCCATTTTCCTTCCTCAATACACTTAAAGTCATTAGCATTACTGTAAAAGCCATGCATTTTCCATGATCAATTTCACATAAGTGCAGACTTGGGGTCAAGTGCTCAGAGCCTGCCTGGCCAAGTGGAATTCTCCTGTGTTGCTGTTGTTGATGTCCAGTGCAGAACGACTGACAGCACTTTTGTTTTCCGTCTATTAGTGAATCTGACTTCATCTCTGCCCACGAGGGGGTTCACGTAACCCAGGTTAGAGGTCACTACACCCTCCCTCCCATCTACCACGCCAACAGTCTGCTGGGTGGGCCTCTAAACCCAGTGGACGGAGTGACCCCACCCCTGCAACCACACACACATACATACACACCCACAGGCACGCGCAGAAACACACACAAACACACACACACACAGCAAACCTAGTGTATGAGGTCAATGCACCCAGAGAACTGTACATCTCTGGGCAGTCTGGGGACCTGGGGGTGGTGGGGAGCTCTTCTTGTCATGGGTGTACATTTTTAATGGAATATAATTTACATTAAGAAGCATTCACGGACTAATATATGATGTTGTCCACCAGCTAATATTTCAGTTGACAGTGTATCAGATCAGGCTTGATTTTCTATCTCTGGTGCTCCTCTTCAATTAATAATTCAGCGTTATACCTTGTGACACCTCAAGCGTATTCCATTACAGTATCTCACCATGTTTTCATCACCAGCTCATTTTGGCCACGATAATAATGACCATTATTTGAAACTGATAGAGATGAATAATGAAGAGGCTAAGATCACATTGAAGATGACAAGGTATTTTATATCATTGTGTGTATGTGCTTGTGTGTACGTGCCTGCGTGTGTGTCTGTGTGTGTGTTTGTTAGATCTTGGTGAAGACTTTCTCTGTTGCTGTGACTGTTGCCTGTTTGTGGCGATGAGGAGAAATGGGACCTGGCTGTGTCTGAGGTCACTCTCTGATTACCTGTCCCTACTCAGGGTCAAATTACTCTTAAATGTGTTGTTTACACTTCTACTGCTATGTTTGGGCTGAGACCAACTACAGATGTAGGATCTTAATTTGACCACGTTCTCACAGCAGGAAAATAATCCTGCAGCAACAGGAAATGTGAATTATTGTGTGAATTATAAATAATTGACATTTCTGTAGGGGTTGATACATTTTTTGTTATGGCAAATCAAGTTTGATAATTTTTATTGGGAATTACAAACTTTAGAAGCCTTTTTAAATCTTGAATACACTACAAGTTTGCATTCCATGCTGTGCGGGACATTTCCTGCAACAATAGGGTGATCAAATTAAGATCCTACACCTGTATGCTGAGCCTAAAATATGACATAAAGCAGTGGACAATGACTACACAGATTGAATTATGTTTTATAATAGATTGCACCAATGTGACGAGGACAACACTCCATGACTGGAAAAACAGGTCAAATTTGTAAAAATGAAATACTGTATTAGGGCATTACCTCAAACAATATGTATTGTCCATGTGTTTTTCTATTAAACTATTTCAATTACCACACAGGAAATTATTGAAATATCCATGGCATATCCATGACATCATCAAAATATAGGCCATTCTATGCATAGCTCAGAAAGCATGTTTAGATAATCCACTCTTATTCAATGAATTATTTTCTCCTGAGTGAACTGATTCACCTCATAAACAGAGAAATCAGCCTTGTGAGATCAGGTCTAATTGTTGATTCACAGCTTGAAGAAAGGAGATATTAGAGTTTTTTGTTAATACTGTATCTCCTGCATCTTTCAGGAGTGGCTAAAGTTACTGCTGGCTGGAGTGCCAGAGCTGGAATGACAAGCGGAGGATAATTATCCAGGCCGGTGTAAGTACAAATTGCTGGGACCGGGGCTTGAAAGGGCCTGCTGAAGCATATCACTGAGGTTTTGGCAGAGTACTGGAGCTCTCCAGGTGGCCCTCGGCTAACTCTCACTGATCACCCTGTATGTGTGCACCAACACTCACACACATTTACACAAAAACCCGCAAGAGTGCAGACATTCACACACACATTTACACAAAAACCCACAAGAGTGCAGACATTCACACACACATTTACACAAAAACCCACAAGAGTGCAGACATTCACACACACATTTACACAAAAACCCACAAGAGTGCAGACATTCACACACACATTTACACAAAAACCCACAAGAGTGCAGACATTCACACACACATTTACACAAAAACCCACAAGAGTGCAGACATTCACACACACAGGCACGTGCTCTTATACACAAACAAGACCCGTTCAATCATCCTATTGTTTTGTGATGGTAAAATAAGTCTTGCTAGCTTGTAGGCCTAAAAAACTGAAGATTAAATGGGAATTACATCCTTTGCATTGGCATATTTTGCCAGATACTCTACTTATAATAGGGCCCATCAAGCCCAAGGTGGCCTGACCAAAATCATATTTTACGTCCAATATTAGACTACTTACCCTGAGAGTGAATGACATCATGCTGACTCTAAGCTGATAACCCATCAACAACAAAACCTGCCGCTGTTGTTGTGTGGATAAAATATTAAGCTTGCTTATATTCTTCTGCTCTCTGAACCAGAAACTCTGAGGCCAGGGTATCTGGGATAAAAGAGCTAACTTGCTGAGAAAGCAAAAACTTTGTGGACTTCTACACATCAAAGGCTTGAGTCACTTTTGGCTGCACTTTTGAGACTTCTGTCTGGTGGAGTAGAAAAGTGTGTGTTGTGTGTGTGTGTGTTTGGTGCTATTTCTGTTGGCAGGGGATGGTGTGTGTGATTTTCTTTTTTAGTGTGTGTGTTGACCATGTCTGGTGTCAGGTAAGGGTCTGTCTGCTTCCTACATTGTGTTCGATAATGAAGTGTGATTAAATATGAATCCTAATTGTTTAGTAGCAGAAACTGGATCCACACAGCCCAGGCGGTATAATTAGGAACTGATGACAGATGCCATCAATGATCCTTTTCCATACAGAGGCTCTTTACTTTACCTGGACCTCCACATGGGCCCACTTTCAGACAGACACAGGTAATTAACCTCCTATAAACAAACACTGATCTACTTACAGGCCCATAGCACTGGTCTGTCTCTGTCTCTACTGTAAATTAAATTGGACATATTTTGTATATAGTAGGTCTGTACTGCCCATTGACTGTCAAATCATATTTGAGATATTTTGTTTGATCATTAACAGATTTCTGTAACTGACTCTTGCAACTGATGTTATGAGTGAGATAAAAAAACATAAGAAGAAGAAGAAGAAAATAAAAGAAAAACTGGAGAAAAACGTCAGCATATCAAAGGTTCCTAAGAGCAGTATGACGCCTTATTATTGGTGGAGATTTGTGAGAGAACAGCCCTTTGTGTAAAAAGAAGTGCTTTGTTGGTTTGAGGGCTCTTTTGTATTGTCATAAACCTGGTGTGAGATTGACTCATTCACAGGGAGGGGTCTCCATGCTGTTCATTCTCTGTTCATCCTCTCCTCCACCACGGCCACCACTGTGCTGTTTTCCCTCTACTCCTTCACTTCAGAGAGACAGTCATGTCCACAGCTGTTTGGACATGCCCGCCTTGTGGCGGCATTACTTTAATGTGTGCCTCACATCAGACAGGGTGTCTTTGTTAAGGCAGGGTGACAGGTCAACTCTCCCACAGTCATCCTCTATGTGTGTGTGTGCGTGCAAATGCCAGATGACTATGTGTGTGTATGTCTCAAATCTTCACAGGACTGAGCAGATCACAACAGCTCCACACACCACTCAGGGCTCACTAAGCCATTCTTCAATCACTCTCCACACACTGGGTAACCAATGGCCCCAATATCTGAAAACTCTATGAACTGTTTGGGAGATAGAGAAGGCATTCCAATTGATTCTGGCATCACCTGAGGTAGGAGTATCTTTGGATTTGAATGGGTCTTAAATATGTCCTACAGAGCTGAGATGAAAGGAGGAGGGCATCTGAGGGTAGCATGTGCCTGCAGTCACAGTGGCATTCTGATGGTGGTCAGGTCAGGGAAGGGTCAGCTCAAGAGTAGCAGTCAGAGATGCTACTTCATTTGAGACTCAATTTATTCTCTTCAACTTTAAGGAATCCCTGTTGTAAAGCAGCCAGAAATGTCGATTTTTGTAACGGCTGAGAAGTACAAGATGCACATAGCAACAGACCTAACCCACTGGGCACAGACATCAATTCAGCGTCTATTCCACATTGGTTCAACGTCATTTCAGATGTGGAAACAACATTGATTCAACCACTGTGTGCCCAGTCGGATGGCTCTGTTTTCCAGTAACATAGAGCGTGTCTGACAACAACTGTGTGTTGTTACTGTCCTGTCTGGTTTAAGTCATGCTGTTTCGTGTATCATGGATCCTCTGATGAGATTTAATTGACCTGATTGAAGAGGTCAATAAGCCAGGTCTAATAGGTTAGATGTCAACAGGAAGATCAAAACAATATCACATAATTCTCCAAAACAATATATAAGTCTGTGTTAAGTCTTCTGTTGGACGGCATTCATAATCATGAGCAGGGCTTCAACAGATGGACACTGACTTGTGAACAGCGCCGGAGAAGATGGCTGCCGTTTTACAGCCCTCTAACCAATTGTACTATTATGTGTGTTTTTCCGCGTTATTTGTAATTTATTTTGTACATAATGTTTCTGCCATCGTCTCTTATAACCAAAAAGAGCTTCTGGATATCAGGACAGCGATTACTCACCTCGCATTGGACGAAGATTTTTTCTTCAACGAGGCGGCCGCGAAGGATATCATACAGACACCCGACAAGGCCCAAATCCCCGTCATTCGCGTGAGGAAGAGACGGAGATATCGCGGACGCAGATCCGGATGCCTTGTAAGGATCCGACAGCGAGCGAGTAAACTGCCTCTTCCATCAATCCTATTAGCCAACGTTCAATCTTTTGAGAATAAAATGGACGATTTAAGATTACGGTTATCCTACCAACGGGACATTAAAAACTGTAATATCTTATGTTTCACGGAGTCGTGGCTGAACGACAACAATGATAACATTCAGCTAGCAGGCTATACGCTACATCGGCAGGACAGAACGGCTGACTCTGGTAAGACAAGGGGTGGCGGTCTGTGTATATTTGTAAACAACAGCTGGTGCACAAAATCAAATACTAAGGAAGTCTCGAGGTTTTGCTCGCCTGAGGTAGAGTATCTTATGATAAGCTGTAGACCACACTATTTACCAAGAGAGTTTTCATCTATATTTTTCATAGCTGTCTATTTACCACCACAAACCAATGCTGGCATTAAGATTGCACTGAATGAGTTGTACAAGGCCATTAATCAACAGGAAAACGCTCATCCAGATGCAGCGCTCCTAGTGGCCGGGGACTTTAATGCAGGGAAACTTAAATCCGTTCTACCTAATTTCTACCAGCATGTTAAATGTGCAACCAGAGGGGAAAAAACTCTAGACCACCTTTACTCCACACACAGAGACGCATACAAAGCTCTCCCTCGCCCTCCATTTGGCAAATCTGACCATAACTCTATCCTCCTGATTCCTGCTTATAAGCAAAAACTGAAGCAGGAAGCACCAGTGATTCGGTTAATAAAAAAGTGGTCAGATGACGCAGATGCTAAGCTACAGGACTGTTTTGCTAGCACAGACTGGAACATGTTCCGGGATTCTTCAGACAGCATTGAGGAGTACACCACATCAGTCACTGGTTTCATCAATAAGTGCATCGATGATGTCGTCCCCACAGTGACCGTACGTACATACCCCAACCAGAAGCCATGGATTACAGGAAACATCCGCACTGAGCTAAAGGGTAGAGCTGCCGCTTTCAAGGAACGGGACTCTAACCCGGACGCTTATAAGAAATCCCGCTATGACCTCCGACGAACCATCAAACAGGCAAAGAGTCAATACAGGTCTAAGATTGAATCATACTACACTGGCTCTGATGCTCGTCGGATGTGGCAGGGCTTGAAAACTATTACAGACTACAAAGGGAAGCACAGCCGCGAGCTGCCCAGTGACACAAGCCTACCAGACGAGCTAAACCACTTCTATGCTCGCTTCGAGGCAAGCAACACTGAAGCATGCATGAGAGCACCAGCTGTTCCGGATGACTATGTGATCACGCTCTCCGTAGCCGATGTGAGTAAGACTTTTAAGCAGGTCAACATTCACAAGGCCGCAGGGCCAGACGGATTACCAGGACGTGTACTCCGAGCATATGCTGACCAACTGGCAAGTGTCTTCACTGACATTTTCAACATGTCCCTGACTGAGTCTGTAATACCAACATGTTTCAAGCAGACCACCATAGTCCCCGTGCCCAAGAACTCTAAGATAACCTGCCTAAATGACTACCGACCCGTAGCACTGACGTCTGTAGCCATGAAGTGCTTTGAAAGACTGGTCATGGCTCACATCAACAGCATAATCCCAGAAACCCTAGACCCACTCCAATTTGCATACCGCCCCAACAGATCCATAGATGATGCAATCTCTATCGCACTCCACACTGCCCTTTCCCACCTGGACAAGAGGAACACCTACGTGAGAATGCTATTCATTGACTACAGCTCAGCATTCAACACCATAGTGCCCTCTAAGCTCATCACTAAGCTAAGGATCCTGGGACTAAACACCTCCCTCTGCAACTGGATCCTGGACTTCCTGACGGGCCGCCCCCAGGTGGTAAGGGTAGGTAACAACACATCTGCCACACTGATCCTCAACACGGGGGCCCCTCAGGGGTGCGTGCTCAGTCCCCTCCTGTACTCTCTGTTCACCCATGACTGCATGGCCAGGCACGACTCCAACACCATCATTAATTTTGCCGACGACACAACAGTGGTAGGCCTGATCACCGACAACGATGAGACAGCCTATAGGGAGGAGGTCAGAGATCTGGCCGTGTGGTGCCAGGACAACAACCTCTCCCTCAACGTGACCAAGACAAAGGAGATGATTGTGGACTACAGGAAAAAAAAGAGGACTGAGCACGCCCCCATTCTCATCGACGGGGCTGTAGTGGAACAGGTTGAGAGCTTCAAGTTCCTTGGTGTCCACATCACCAACGAACTATCATGGTCCAAACACACGAAGACAGTCGTGAAGAGGGCACGACAAAGCCTATTCCCCCTCAGGAGACTAAAAAGATTTGGCATGGATCCTCAGATCCTCAAAAAATTCTACAGCTGCACCATCGAGAGCATCCTGACTGGTTACATCACCGCCTGGTATGGCAACTGCTTGGCCTCCGACCGCAAGGCACTACAGAGGGTAGTGCGTACGGCCCAGTACATCACTGGGGCAAAGCTTCCTGCCATCCAGGACCTCTATACCAGGCTGTGTCAGAGGAAGGCCCTCAAAATTGTCAAAGACTCCAGCCACCCTAGTCATAGACTGTTCTCTCTGCTACCGCACGGCAAGCGGTACCGGAGTGCCAAGTCTAGGTCCAAAAGACTTCTCAACAGCTTCTACCCCCAAGCCATAAGACTCCTGAACAGCTAATCATGGCTACCCGGACTATTTGCACTGCCCCCCCACCCCATCCTTTTTACGCTGCTGCTACTCTGTTAAGTATTTATGCATAGTCACTTTAACTCTACCCACATGTACATATTACCTCAACTACCTCAACTAGCCGGTGCCCCCGCACATTGACTCTGCAACGGTACCCCCCTGTATATATAGCCTCCCTACTGTCACTTTATTTTACTTCTGCTCTTTTTTTCTCAACACTTTTTTTGTTGTTGTTTTATTCTTACTTTTTTTGTTTAAAATAAATGCACTGTTGGTTAAGGGCTTTAAGTAAGCATTTCACTGTAATGTCTGCACCTGTTGTATTCGGCGTATGTGACCAATAAAATTTGATTTGATTTGATTTGACAGATCTTAGGTCAAAGCCACTGAGATGTTTTCCACTCTGATTGACTCATATACATTAGTAAAGGCATTGACAAAGGGCTGCATGCTAAGTGACTCCGGTGACCTCATAGGCTCTATTGGGTTTATATTAGCGGCTTAGAAGTGCAAACATAGAATAAATTCATAGCAAGATACCGCAGCATTTTAGATGACAATTGTGGCTAAAGATGTTATATATCTCAACAGCTCCTACAAACTGTAGACACCCACAGTAAGGCAGTGTGATGGTTTTGACTTGGGTGGGACAGGGTCTGGCAATGACCCCTTAGGGGACAAGACTCAAACTGGGAAAGAATGACCTCCAAAACAGAACAAGGGCCTTTGTATAAAATGACTGCTGCGAAGGGCGAGGGATGTTTGTATGTTTACCAGACAGAGTGAAAAGCAGTCCGTTTGTGTCTGGTCTCTCAGTTACCAGGCCAGATCAGGTGTCATTGCTTCATAACCAGGCAGTCCGTCCTCCTCACCTTCATGATTTCTCTGTCGCTCTGTCTGAAGAGGCTGGGGTCAGACACACATTACCCCCCCTACCCCCCACTGCCTGTTACATTATTCAACCTGTCTTCACCTGAGAACACCTGCAAAGGGCTGCAGTGCAGACAGACAGACAAGCACCTTGTCATTTCTGTCTCATCTGTCTTCATCTGTCATGTCTCACTCTAGCCGGTGGTAAGCTAAAGAAAACCAGGAAATAAATACCATGACTATAGGCTAACAATAATTTTTCTGGGATGTAACATTTGATATCAGATTTTCTGATACTGTATGTCTGATATGATGCCATGTGTTGCAATAATAATAGTGGTACATTACGAAGCAACATCATCTTTGAAAATCCTTCATCTTTATTGCAGGTTTTTATTTAACCCTTGGCATGAGAAATCACAGTAACTGTAATAAAGATTTAGATGTTGCATTTAAATGTCTCCCGGTCATTCAGCTCTCAACAAAAACAACAGATCACTTTGATGGTATCACAACAGTGATCCAGCCGAAGGCTTATGCAGAGCAGTGTGTGTGTGTGTGTGTGTGTGTGTGTGTGTGTGTGTGTGTGTGTGTGTGCATGTGCTTTTGCACAATACTGCTCTATCTTGTTATATTATCCCTGATTCTGCTCTGGGTCCTTCAAGCTTGATCCTCCAGGTCATTCAAGCCTGATCTTAAATTGTTGACATTGAGTGCTCTTGACCCTGTCACACAGTCGTGAGACACCGCTCAGCACAAACTCTACCTATTTTGATGAATTCTTGGAGGAATCCAGAAATAAGGGGGATGGCAGAGTAAAAACGTATGGTGTGCACTCAGAGAAGGGACACAGTGCTCTGTGGGTTTCCTAGAGCCAATTACACAAGGGCAAGTCACTGGGGGAATAGCCTCTGAGGACAAGTGGAAATCCCCCTTGGTTACCGGGGCTTCTTGAATGTGATCTCTGCCATTGGGTCAGTTTGCCTTATATGCCTCTTCTAACTGGCTGGCCATGCGAATGCAGTTGTTATGGAACATGTCCAGTTTCTAGGAAGGATGCACATGCTGGGGATGTTTTGGTGGGAAATGGAATCTGTGTGTGTGTGTGTGTGTGTGTGTGTGTGTGTGTGTGTGTGTGAGAGAGAGAGAGAGAGAGAGAGAGAGAGAGAGAGAGAGAGAGAGAGAGAGAGAGAGGATGGGTTTTTGAAGTTGCTGAGGAAGTGGAGCATTTGATTGTGCAGCCGTCTGTGTGTGTGTGTGTCCCTGCTCTTCTCAGCCTTTTACAGAGCACTGTCTGAAAGTGATGCTGGCTTTGCATCTCCAGGCTTCTGAGTCTTCAATGGGATCTTGTTTATTCCCCCCTCCCCCCATCCACAGTTTCCTTAGGAACTGAGTACCCTGGCTCTCTCTTGAAAGGCTCTGCGAATGTCAGTATTTTCATAATCATTCATAGAAAACCTTTATGCAACACAGCTTGTATCATTAAACAGACAAAATATAGATTGTGAAGGAAATATGCCCATAAACAGGTGCCACTAGTGTTAAAATGTTTTGTTGAATGCAATATTTATGCTCCTAGATAGTGTAGCCAGAGAGATGCAGCTATATTAAAGCAATATGCCTATATTTATGCCTCCTGGGAGTAGCTTGATGACAATATTAACCTCTGATTGCTCTTCATGTCTGAATACATCACACTGAATGGCATACAACCCCTATTATCATTCATTGCTACTTGTTTGATCATCCAACATTTAATTTTAGTTTTCTCCATTGAACTGGTTAATAGGGGACAAAAACCATGAGATTAACCATTGATGTGAAGGCAGATATTTCAGACGGTGTATTTATCCATCACCTCAGAGTGAGGAGATACATTTTGGTGGCCGCCTCGTGAACCTGGTGATAGCCTGATGAATTGGCAGAGGGCCAGCAAACTCGGCATGAACTCTGGATGGAGTTGTCCCTGCCTCTGGGGTTCAAGACAGAGAGCAAGACTCTGTGTTCAGCTCAGGCCTTCTGTGGACCAACATAATCATATTTCTCTGTTTATACATCAGCTTTAGAAGAGAAATAAAACTAATCCAGGGAAAAATATGAACACTTCATCTGGCAATGAAAGTATAAACATAGGCTATAAAATGTAATGGCAGACTAAGCCACACTGCTTCCTAAAATTACATGGTGTTGTAGACAAAAACAAGAGGCTATTTAAGGATCTGACATAATACAGTACTGTTGTCAAAGCTGTCAAATAGTGTGCTGTTTGGTTTCCAGAGAACAAGACATTAAAATAAATTAAATTAACCTTTTGTAAGCCATGACTAATTTCCCTCAAAGAGAGTTTGCTGACTCAATTGGAAAGGTGCCGGTGTGAACACCTCTCATGACACCTGCACTGTCAAAAAGTTACTTCTCAAATGACAACGGAGCAGGCAAGAATAAAAATACAGTTTTAAACCCCTGTGTGTTTATGTTTTCTTATGGCTCAATATTCTACTTCCACTGGTTTGGCAGGGGCCAATGATGACCTATTATGTAGTAATTACAACATGTGTATGTACTAGATCATTTTCGCTCTCCAACAAACCTGTTTTGTTATGCTGATGCACAAAGCATGTTGCCATCATCAAAGCTTCCTCTCCTCTCAGCTTTGTTTTTTTCAGTGGTGAAAGAGTGATCAAATTTCCAATATCACACTGGGAAAGAAACCAACCTCTTTTCCACGGAACATCTCCTCCTCCCTGAACACACTGCAGTTGGGACAAAGACCAGGCAGAAAGTCCAACTCATTCAAAGTGGACAGAGAAAGCAGGGAACTTCTCACACAGCTCACTACTTGTACATCACAGTTGATAGAGTTGGGAGCTAGAGGAGTTGGGGGCAGGGTGATTGTCTTGTTCTGTGAGAGAATGCAGGGTCACACTCTGCCCCAGCTGTCCAAGTGTTTATTGATCAGTGATACCACTGAGGGGAGGAGGGGAAGCAGATCATTACAACCAGCACCTGCCCTGGTCAGCCCTGCCCTGCAAACTGAGCTGAGCCCAGGACTCAATGCTTACTGCATCCAAATTGGCCAAAATAGTGGATGTTAAACAAAGGTAACATGACAGGCTGGGCTGATATGTTTTGTCAAGATCCCAGTCCCAGCGAGTTGTGTTATAGAGACGGGGACTCTAAAAACATTGCCAAATTCAATGGCAGGCCTTTGGGTAATATGATAATAGCAAACAACGATAGTTTGAGTGTGAAACAAATAAAGGAAGACATTATTATCTCTCTGCTGGTTTCATTAAGGGAGGGAGGCCGTGCCGCCTCTGCCTATACGCAGACTACGCGCTGCACCTAGGGCCCCGACCACTAAAGGTGTCCGCATGCTTCCCAGCCGAAACAATTCGGAAGAGTTCGTGCATACACTAACGTTCCAAAGTTTGGGGTCAATTAGAAATGTCCTTGTTTTCGAAAGAAAAGCAATTTTGTTGTCCATTAAAATAACATCAAATTGATCAGAAATACAGTGTAGACATTGTTACTGTTGTAAATGGCTATTGTAGCTGGAAACGGCAGATTTTTAATGAAATATCTACATAGGCTTACAGAGGCCCATTATCAGCAACCATCAGTCCTGTGTTCCAATGGCATGTTGTGTTTGCTAATCCAAGTTTATCATTTTAAAAGGCTAATTGATCATTAGAAAACCCTTTTGCAATTATATTAGCACAGCTGAAAACTGATGTGCTGATTAAAGAACCAATAAAACTGGCCTTCTTGAGACTAGTTGAGTATCTGGAGCATCAGCAATTGTGGGTTCGATTACAGGCTCAAAATGGCCAGAAACAAATACATTTTTTCTGAAACTCTCTATTCTTGTTCTGAGAATTGAAGGCTATTGCGAGAAATTGCCAAGAAACTGAAGATCTCGTACAGCGCTGTGTACTACTCCCTTCACAGAACAGCGCAAACTGGCTAAAACCAGAATAGAAAGAGGAGTGGGAGGCCCCGGTGCACAACTGAGCAAGAGGACAAATACATTAGAGTGTCTAGTTTGAGAAACAGGCGCCTCACAGGTCCTCAACTGGCAGCTTCATTAAATAGTACCCGCAAAACACCAGTCTCAACGTCAACAGTGTAGAGGCGACTCTGGGATGCTGACCTTCTAGGCAGAGTTGCAACGAAAAAGGCATTTCTCAGACTGCCCATCTTAATCTTTAATTTTTATTGGCCAGTCTGAGATATGGCTTTTTCTTTGCAACTCTGCCTAGAAGGTCAGCATCCCGGAGAAAGTTATTTGTTTCTGGCCATTTTGAGCCTGTAATCGAACCCACAATTGCTGATGCTCCAGAAACTCAACTAGTCTCAAGAAGGCCAGTTTTATTGCTTCTTTAATCAGCAAAATTGTTTTCAGCTGTGCTAACATAATTGCAAAAGGGTTTTCTAATGATCAATTAGCCTTTTAAAATGATAAACTTGGATTAGCAAACACAACGTGCCATTGGAACACAGGACTGATGGTTGCTGATAATGGGCCTCTGTATGCCTATGTAGATATTCCAATAGAAATCAGCCGTTTCCAAACTTTTGAACATTAGTGTATATTATGACGACATTTAGTGACATTTTTGTTTGTTTTGGACTTCGTTTAGTGTTTTTTTGGCTGTTTGGGCACACAAACATTTTTCTGGAGGCAAGCCGAAGTCGGTAGCCGAAGTCTGCACCCCTTCGTCAGTGATTGGTCAACAGTAGGGAGTCTTCAATAAAGTCTTTGTTGTCATTCAACGAGAGACGACTCATTTTCATGCATCTTTTTTCATTGACAAATACTACACCAAACATCTTAGTTAGATGTAAAATTGCGCGACTAAAATCTCCTCTGCAAAAACGTCAAAATAAATGACAGATTATACTATTTTGAGGAAGTGTGTACTGGCTACGGCGTATCAAAATGGACAAACAGTACTATTGCCACTTTTGTCAAATTTTTCAAGCAGTCTTTTATTTATTTATTTTATTTTACCCTTATTTTACCAAGTAAGTTGACTGAGAACACATTCTCATTTACAGCAACAACCTGGGGAATAGTTACAAGGGAGAGGAAGGGGGATGAATGAGCCTATTGGAAGCTGGGGATGATTAGGTGGCCATGATGGTATGAGGGCCAGATTGGGAATTTAGCCAGGACACTGGAGTTAACACCCTTAAACTTACGATAAGTGCCATGAGATCTTTAGTGATCACAGAGAGTCAGGTTACCCGTGTAACGTCCCATCCGAAAGATGGCATCCTACACAGGTCGATTTTAAAGGAGTATGCGAGCACACTCGTTAGGTTCGCCTAGCCAACTTCGGCTAGCCGTCAGCCGAACTGAAGCATGCTGACGCCTTTACGGTGCCTTCAGAAAGTATTCACACCACTTGACTTATTCCACATTTTGTTGTGTTACAAAGTGGGATTAAAATTGATTTAATTGTCATTTTTTGTCAACAATCTACACAAAATACTCTGTAATGCCAAAGTGGAAGAAATATTTGAACATTTGTAAAATATTTATGAAAAATGAAACACTAATATCTTGATTAGATAAGTATTCAACCCCCTGAGTCAATACATGTTAGAATCACCTTTGGCAGTGATTACAGCTGTGAGTCTTTATGGGTAAGTCTATAAGAGCCTTGCACACCTGGACTGTACAAAATGTGCACATTATTCTTTAAAAAATTATTCAAGCTCTGTCAAGTTGGTTGTTGATCATTACTAGACAGCCATTTTCAAGTCTTGCCATAGATTTTCAAGCCGATTTAAGTCAACACTGTAACTGGGCCACTCAAGAACATTCAATGTCATCTTGGTAAGCAACTCCAGTGTACACTCAGTGGCCAGTTTATTAGGTACACCCAACTAGTTCTGGGTCAGACCCCTGTATTCTTGAGGGCATAGAAATGTTGCTTAATTGGTATCAAGGGACCTAACGTGTCCCAGGAAAACATTACCCACACCATTACACCACTGCCACCAGCCTGTACCATTGACACAAGGGAGGATGGGGCCATGGACTCATGCTGCTTACACCAAATCCTGACTCTACTATTAGCATGACGCAATAAGAATAGGGATTCGTCGGACCAGACAATGTATTTCCACTCCTCAATTGTCCAGTGTTGGTGATCGCGTGCCCACTAGAGCCGCTTCTTCTTGTTTTTAGCTGATAGGAGTGAAAGCCGGTGTGGTCATCTGCTGCAATAACCCATCCGTGACAAAAACCGACAAGTTGTGCATTCCAAGATGCCGTTCTGCACACCACTGTTGTACTGCACCGTTATTTGCCTGTTTGTGGCCCGCCTGTTAGCGTGCACAATTCTTGCCATTCTCCTTTGACTTCTCATCAACGAACTGTTTACGCCTCTACAGGACTGCTGACTAGATGTTTTTTGTTTGTCGCAACATTCTCAGTAAACCCTAGACACTGACGTGGGTGAAAAGTCCAGGAGACAAGCTGTTACTGAGATACTGTAACTGGCGCGCCTGTCACATACCAGGCTCAAACTAGCTTAGGTCACTTGTTTTGCCCATTCTAAAGTTCAATCGAACAGTAACTGAATGCCTCGATGCCTGTCTCCCAGCATAATTATTATTTTTTTATTTAACCTTTATTTAACCAGGTAAGCCAGTTGAGAACAAGTTCTCATTTACAACTGCGACCTGGCCAAGATAAAGCAAAGCAGTGCGATAAAAACCAACAACACAGAGTTACATATGGGGTAAAACAAAACAAAGTCAAAAATACAACAGAAAAAGATATATACAGTGTGTGCAAATGCAGCAAGTTATGGAGGTAAGGCAATAAATAGGCCATAGTGCAAAATAATTACAGTTTAGTATTAACACTAGAATGACAGATGTGCAAGAGATGATGTGCAAATAGAGATACTGGGGTGCAAATGAGCAAAATAAATAACAATATGGGGATGAGGTAGTTGGGTGGGCTAATTTCAGATGGGCTGTGTACAGGTGCAGTGATCGGTAAGGTGCTCTGACAACTGATGCTTAAAGTTAGTGAGGGAGATAAGAGTCTCCAGCTTCAGAGATTTTTGCAGTTCGTTCCAGTCATTGGCAGCAGAGAACTGGAAGGAATGGCGGCCAAAGGAGGTGTTGGCTTTGGGGATGACCAGTGAGATATACCTGCTGGAACGCATACTACGGGTGGGTGTTGCTATGGTGACCAATGAGCTAAGATAAGGCGGGGATTTGCCTAGCAGTGATTTATAGATGACCTGGAGCCAGTGGGTTTGGTGACGAAAATGTAGTGAGGACCAGCCAACAAGAGCGTACAGGTCACAGTGGTGGGTAGTATATGGGGCTTTGGTGACAAAACGGATGGCACTGTGATAGACTAAATCCAATTTGCTGAGTAGAGTGTTGGAGGCAATTTTGTAAATGACATCGCCGAAGTCAAGGATCGGTAGGATAGTCAGTTTAACGAGGGCATGTTTGGCAGCATGAGTGAAGGAGGCTTTGTTGCGAAATAGGAAGCCAATTCTAGATTTAACTTTGGATTGGAGATGCTTAATGTGAGTCTGGAAGTATAGTTTACAGTCTAACCAGACACCTAGGTATTTGTAGTTGTCCACATACTCTAGGTCAGACCCGCCGAGAGTAGTGATTCTAGTTGGGTGGGTGGGTGCCAGCAGCGTTCGATTGAAAAGCATGCATTTAGTTTTACTAGTGTTTAAGAGCAGTTGGAGGCTACGGAAGGAGTGTTGTATGGCATTGAAGCTCGTTTGGAGGTTTGTTAACACAGTGTCCAATTAAGGGCCAGATGTATACAAAATGGTGTCGTCTGTGTATAGGTGGATCTGAGAGTCACCAGCAGCAAGAGCGACATCATTGACATACACAGAGAAAAGAGTCGGCCCGAGAATTGAACCCTGTGGGACCGCCATAGAGACGGCCATAGGTCCAGACAACAGGCCCTCCGATTTGACACATTGAACTCTATCTGAGAAGTAGTTGGTGAACCAGGCGAGGCAGTCATTTGAGAAACCAAGGCGATTTAGTCTGCCAATAAGAATGCGGTGGTTGACAGAGTCGAAAGCCTTGGCCAGGTTGATGAAGATGGATGCACAATACTGTCTATTGTCAATCGCGGTTATAATATCGTTTAGGACCTTGAGCGTGGCTGAGGTGCACCCATGACCAGCTCGGAAACCGGATTGCATAGCGGAGAAGGTACGGTGGGATTCGAAATGGTCTGTGATCTGCTTGTTAACTTGGCTTTCAAAAACTTTCGAAAGGCAGGGCAGGATGGATATAGGTCTGTAACAGTTTGGATCTAGAGTGTCACCCCCTTTGATGAGGGGGATGACCGTGGCAGCTTTCCAATCTCTGGGGATCTCAGACATTACGAAAGAGAGGTTGAACAGGCTAGTAATAGGGGTTGCGACAATTTCGGCTGCTAATTTTTAGAAAGAAAGGGTCCAGATTGTCTAGCCCAGATGATTTGTAGGGGTTCAGATTTTGCAGCTCTTTCAGAACATCAGCTGTCTGAATATGTGTGAAGGAGAAGCCGGGGGGGGGGGGGGGGGGGGGGGCATGGGCAAGTTGCAGCGGAGGGTGCAGAGCTGGTGGCCGGGGTAGTGGTAGCCAGGTGGAAAGCATGGCTAGCTGTAGCAAAATGCTTGTTGAAATTCTCGATTATTGTAGATTTATCGGTGGTGATAGTGTTTCCTAGCCTCAGTGCAGTGGGCAGCTGGGAGAAGGTGCTCTTATTCTCCAGGGACTTTACAGTGTCCCAAAACGTTTTGGAGTTAGTGCTACAGGATGCACATTTCTGTTTGAAAAAGCTAGCCTTTGCTTTCCTAACTTCCCTGAAAAGTATCACGAGGGCTATTTGATGCTAATGCAGTACACCACAGGATGTTTTTGTGCTGGTCAAGGGCAGTCAAGTCTGAGGAGAACCAGGGGCTATATCTGTTCTTAGTTCTGAATTTTCTGAATGGGGCATGCTTTTTTAAGATTGAGAGGAAAGCACTTTTAAAGAACAACCAGGCATCCTCTACTGACGGAATGACATCGATATCCATCCATGATACCTGGGCCAGGTCAATTAGGAAGGCCTGCTCGCTATAGTGTTTTAGGGGTGTTAAGCATATCCCAGTTTAGGTCACCAAGCAGTACGAACTCTGAGGATAGATGGGGGCAATCAATTCACATATGGTGTCCAGGGCACAGCTGGGGGCTGAGGGGGGTCTGTAGCAAGCAGCAGCAGTGAGATAATTATTTCTGGAAAGGTGGATTTTTAGAAGTAGGAGCTCAAACTGTTTGGGCACAGACCTGGATAGTATGATAAAAGCTCTGCAGGCTATCTCTACAGTAGTTTGCAAATCTACCCCCTTTGGCAGTTCTATCTATATGGAAAATGTTGTAGTTGGGGATGGACATTTCTGCATTTTTGGTGGCCTTCCTTAGCCAGGATTCAGACACTGCTAGAACATCAGGGTTGGCGGAGTGTGCTAACGCAGTGAATAACTCAAACTTAGGAAGGAGGCTTCTGATGTTAACATGCAAAAAGCCAAGGCTTTTACGGTTACAGAAGTCAACAAATGATAGCGCCTGGAGAGTAGGAGTGATACTGGGGGCTGCAGGGCCTGGGTTAACCTCTACATCACCAGAGGAACAGAGGAGGACTAGAATAAGGATACGGCTAAAGGCTTTAAGAACTGGTCTTCTAGTGTATATATATAGCAAGCCACGGCCACTTTACAAATTTTCGTGAACGGGGTCGTGTATATTTGGCCTTGTGTTTTAGGTGATTGTCCTGCTGAAAGGTGAATTTGTCTCCCAGTGTCTGTTGGAAAGCAGACTGAACCAGGTTTTCCTCTAGTACTTTGCCTGTGCTTAGCTCTAATCTGTTTATTTTTATCATAAAAAACTCCCTAGTCCTTGCCGATGACAAGCATGCCCATAACATGATGCAGCCACCACCATGCTTTAAAATATGAAGAGTGGTACTGAGTGATGTGTTGTGTTGGATTTGCCCCAAACATAACGCTCTGTATTCAGGACATAAAATTATTTTATCTACCACATTTTTTGCAGTTTTACTTTAGTGCCTTATTGCAAACAGGATGCATGATTTGGAATAACTCTGATGTTGTTGATCCATCCTCAGTTTTCTCCTATCACAGCCATTAATACTCTGTAACTGTTTTAAAGTCATGGTGAAATCGCTGAGCGGTTTCCTTCAACTCCGGCAACTGAGTTAGGAAGGACGCCTGTATCTTTGTAGTGACTGGGTGTATTGATACACCACCCAAAGTGTACTTAATAACTTCACCATGCTCAAAGGGATATTCAATACCTCCCTGTTTTTTGTGGTTGAATCTGTGTTTGAAATTCACTGCTCGACTAAGGGACCTTGCAGATAATTGTATGTGTGGGGTACAGAGATTAGGTAGTCATTCAAAAGTCCATGCAACTTATTATGTCACTTATTAAGCAAATGTTTACTCCTGAACTTATTTAGGCTTGCCATAACAAAGGTGTTGAATGCTTCTTGACTCAAGATATTTCAGCTTTTCATTTTATTATAATATGTAAACGTTTCGAAAAACATGATTCCACTTTGACATTATGGGGTATTGTGTGTAGGCCAGTGACAAAAAAAATCTAAATATAATCCATTTTAAATTCAGGCTGTAACACAACAAAATGTGGAAAAAGTCAAGGGGTGTGAATGCTTTCTGAAGGAACTGTACTGTTTAGAGATAGCATAGTAGAATACACAATATACAATTTCGAAATGTGTATCAAATCTCCCTTTACAAAACATGGCCCTGGAGGGAGGTTAGGGAGGTTAAGGGTTGGGGGCTATAATATACTTACATTTTCTTGCCAGATGCATGCCTCTCTAGAACACACTTGTCTCTTTCTGGTAGTGCCAGAACAAACCCAACAATGTCATCCTAAATATGAACACAACATTTTGCTACAGACTAGTATTACATCTGTTTAGAAAAAGGCTCTCAGAGCTTCCAACTCTCATGCATTGGCTGTGAGACACACGCATTTGACCCTCTTCTCACGCTCTCACGGCACACCTCTTATATCTCACGCATTGAAAAGTACTGCTTTTATTTTTCTAATTAGTCCATTGTATAGTCAGCGCGTTAACCTTTGAACTGTGTTCCAAATCGTTTTGAAATCGGAGCATCTGCGCCTTCAATTTAACATCATCACTAGCGGAACCTCTATCATTGTCCTGTCTTGCCACAGCACTGTGAACGATAGTTACCGGAGTGTAACTCCAGTTCTATGAGTGGAGCGGAGCCCCATAGGGGAGCTCTGCTCCTATTGGTTTACCCACTGCCCTAAGGCAGCATCAGCCTGAGACAAAATTATGCACACCTGCAGCCAATAGGAGTACAGGTGTCCCTATAAGAGGGGACGCTTCCCCTCAATCAGCCTCCCGAGATATTTATCTTCAGCGAGACTAGAGAGGGTCGGCAGGGCCTTAAGTCCTATGGGGCTCCGCTCCACTCATAGAACTGGAGTTACACTCCGGTAACTATCGTTCTATATCGTGGAGCTCCGCCCCATAGGGGAGCTCTGCTCCTATTGGTTTAAGGCGGAGCGCAATGCTCCAAAATGTACTCCCTGCCGAGCCCAACACTTCCCATCAAAATGAAAAGGTCAGGCCTAGCAATGGCTGCAACCAAGTCCCGCAGTACTGTAACCACTGTATCACAATACAAAGT
Organism: Coregonus lavaretus; assembly: GCF_964263955.1. Classification (NCBI taxonomy): domain Eukaryota; kingdom Metazoa; phylum Chordata; class Actinopteri; order Salmoniformes; family Salmonidae; genus Coregonus; species Coregonus lavaretus. Next base: position 21,117,842 of record NC_140005.1, read on the forward strand.
GTCACAATATACTGCGTCATCGGTCCAAACCCGCCCCACCTAATCCAATGGTGGTAACACCAATGACTAGTGGGCAGATCACCAGAATACGGGCCATACTAATCTGTACTAGCAGATAGATGATACCTCAATATCCTGTAACGACCATACCGGCCACTAATGGAATGACACAAAGTGTCACTCTACATTGTGTACACGGTAGCCCGCCCCACTCAACCAATGGAACCCCAAAGATTAGTGGGCAGATCCCAGAACATGATTCATACTAATCTGAACAAGCAGATAGATGACGTCACATTCCGTCAAAATTGTCATGACCGGTCTAATAGTACCGTAACCAAGGTTACTACTATTATCCCTCATCATTCCGCCTCAACCCAGTTATTCACTGGTGGGCAGATCAATACATGCCTTCTACTGTACTGAACATGTCAGTCAGGAGTCATGTTAAAATATGTCCTTCTATCAGAAGCGGACCTGAAAGAGACCTGTCTCTTCAGTCCTGCATTCCTCTCTCTTACCTCAAGTCCTCCCTTCAGCCACGCTGAGTACAGACTGAGCCAAAGAGTTAGAAGACATATCCAAGAGACAGAACCGGATAAATGGAGACGGTGACGACCACGACGCCGCTGCACAGATATCCTCTACCCCTGTTCCTCTGAAAAGGGCAGTAGAAACCGCTACTCCACGAGTGGAGTGGGCTCTTATACCATGAGGCAATTGTCGCCCCGCTGCCTCATAAGCTGTCTCAATGCCTTCACAAAGCCAATGAGACAGCCGCTGTTTTGAAAGTGGTCTACCTAGTGCAGCCGCACCGTGACACACAAACAACTGAGGCGATGACCTAATCAACGTAACACGCCAAAGCGTGCACTGGGCACAGGCGATGGAGCCTTTCCTCTCTCCTCTCCCCATGAGGAGGGGGAGAAAAATCCCACAGCTCCACGGTCTGTGACCTAGATGAGCTCTTAATAACCTTCGGCACAAATGCCGGGTTAGGACGTAACACCGCTCTGCTCAAATCGCCATTAATGGCAAAGCAGTCGGGTCTCATCGAAAGAGCACACAAATCACTAACACGCTTAGCAGTAGTCAAAGCGAGCAACAGTGCCGTCTTCATAGACAGCATCTTGAGGGGTATTTGATTCAATGGCTCGAACGGCGACTCACAGAGCACTTCGAGTACCAAAGCCAAATCCCACTGAGGAAGCGTGGCTCTAGGCATTGGCCTAAGCCGCCGCGTTCCTAATAAGAAACGTTTCACTAGAGGGTGGCTGCCAAACCCCTCATGACAAGCTGAAATCGCAGCTGCAAACACCTTAATGGTGGTGGGCGATCGCTGCTTATCAAACATACACTGCAGAAAAGAGAGAACACTCTCAACCTGACAGTTCATGGGGTCTACATTCTCTGTGACACACCATTGTGAAAAAATTTTCCATTTACTGGCATACACCCTGGAAGTGGAACTGGCACGTGAACCCTGTATGGTCCTGATTACTGAATCAGATAACCCACGGCACTCTAGCCTGTCCCTCTCAGGAGCCAAGCCTTCAGTGGTTGGCCGATTATGGGCAATCGCCCTATCGAGCCTCCCGCCTGAGACAACGCTTCCCGTCGATGTGGAATTGGCCAAGGTGGCGCAATCAACATCTGACTCATCTCCGCGAACCATGGAGCCCCTGGGCGATCCAAATATTATTGACAGCCCGCCTGATCTCACCCTGGCTAACAGTGGGAGAATGCAGGACAGCAGAGGGAATGCATACAGAAGAACTCTCGGCCACGTTGGTGCACGAACGCATCCCTTCCCAGTGGTGGATCGTCCTGTTCCCTCAGAGAGAACCATAGAGGACAATGCGCGTTCATGTGTGATGCGAATAAGTCCACCTCGGCTCTCCCGAACTGTTCCCAAATTTGGAGAACAATGTCCAGATGCAGACGCCACTCGTCATCTCAGGGACCCCCTCGAGACATGAGGTCTGCTCCTACGTTCAAGTAGCCCGGAATGTGTGCTGCTCTCAATGAGCGAAGGTGCTCGTGAGCCCAGAGCCACAATTCCTCCGCCGACCGGTGGAGAGCAGGAGACCTGACTCCTCCCTGGCGATTTATGTAGGCTACTGTGGTCCGGTTGTCTGACCAGACCAGCACATTGCGACCCCGAAGGGTAGACCCGAAGTGGGTCAGAACCAGTCGAACCGTTTCCAACTCCAAGAGGTTGATGTGGCGACTCGAAAGAGGCCACACCCCTCCTATCGCTTGGGTCTGACATGTCCCTCCCCATCCAGTCAGAGAGGCATCTGTAAACACTGGAATGTAGTAGGACACTTTGCCTATTGGGACTCCGTGCGTGAGAACGCGCGGGTCTCTCCAATAGTTCAGATCTGCACTGAGCGAGAGAGGAACCACCACCAACCGATGACGTTGACGCACTTGGTCTAGTCTTAGTTTGGCGAACCATCGCTGCATCCTGCGCATGCGCAGGAGGCCCAGCGGAACCACGAAATGGGCTGACGACATGAGACCCAAGAGTGACATGACTGACAGCGCCGTTACCGTGTGATTCGGACGACACTTTCTGAGGGCTAGCAACAAGGCTACCCTTCGAGGGTCCGAAATTCGAGCCCTCATCATTAGTGTCTAGCTGTATCCCCAGGTAGATAATCTGATGACTGGGCCAGGGCGCGCTCTTTTTCCAATTCACAGCGAACCCCAGACGCGTGAGATTAATCACTGTCTGTGTCGTGTGAGTGAACGCCAGCTCTGCTGACGGGGCGAGAACCAGTAGGTCGTCTAGGTAGGCTAGTAGCCTTATTCCCAGACAACGCAACGGTTCCAATGCCGCCTCTACACACTTGGAAAACGTGCGAGGTGCCAGGGCGTACCCGAATGGCATCCTCGTGTATTCGTACGCCACATTTGAAAGGCGAATCGCAGAAACTTTCTGTGATGCGGCTGCACCAGCACATGAAAGTACGCTTCCTTCAGGTCTATGCTTGTACAAAAGTCTCCTATCTGGACACATTCCAGTAGATGTTTTGTCGTGAGCATTCGGAAGGGCCGTTTGGGTACACTCTCGTTGAGAATGCGTAAATCCAATATCGGCCTCATTCCCCCCGTCTTTTTGGGCACCAGGAAGTAGGGCGAATATAGCCCTTTGTTCCTTTGCTCCTGGGGAACTACTGTGACCGCCTCCTTCGCCAAAAGCTCCGTAATCTCTGATACCAGAGCGGCCACTTTTTCGGGCGTTTTCATCACCGTCTCCACCACTCCCCTGAATGGGGGCGGGGTCCCATGGAATTGGATGGCATAACCCTTCTGCAACTTCTGGTCTAGCCAGCATGAGAGGATACAGCTTCGCCGCCACTCCCAGCAATGCAGAGAAAGTGGCCGAGCGTGAAGCTGTGGTACATTCAGTAGGAAGGACCTGTATTCCTCGATGGCCCTTGCCGCCGCTGTTCCCCAGCACTGAGGTGGTGGAACAGCCCAAGGTGGGCCTCCCGTGAAAGGGAGAGGAAAAATCAGCGCGTTCTGAGAGAAACTGGGGCGCCAATACGTTGGTTAAACCCGTAACCGTAGTATTCCGGCCCTCCGTGAATGCAGCACGGGTCTGAACTGCACTGATCGAGGCTTTAGCCTGCGACAGAGCACCATCCCCAGAAAGCGATTGCATCATCATTCCAATATCTGGCTGTGACTGCAGTCTGCTATGAGAGCACTTCACTGCAGTACTCCTAGGAGTCTGTAATGTGAGGTCTCTATGAGGTAACACAAGGCGGCACCTTGATACCTTTTTAACATTCACCTCCTGTGTGTGCTCAGCTCTGCACCCCTGGTGGGCTGAGCTACACTCAGCGTGGTGAGCATCAGCGCGTTCTGAGAGAAACAGGGGCGCCGATACGTTGGTTAAACTCGTAACCGTAGTATTCCGGCCCTCCGTGAACGCAGCAAGGGTCTGAACTGCACTGACTGAGGCCTTAGCCTGAGACAGCGCGCCATCCTCGAATAGCGGTTGCGTCATCCTGCCATTATCTGACTGAGACTGCAGCCTGCTATGTGAGACACTCACTACAGCACTCCTATGAGTCTGTAAAGTGAGGTCTTCATGAGGTAATACAAGGCGGCGCCTTGATTCCTTTCTTATACCTACCTTATGTGTGCGCTCAGCAACGCACCCATGGTGGGCTGAGCGGCACTCAGAGTGGTGGGAGAGAGAGAGGGAGTGAGGTAGGTCGAACGTTCTCGGATGTATTATGGAAAAGGGGCTCTTTTTTGACAAAGTCAGGTGGAGCCAACTCTTTATTACACATATCATCAACAAAAACATTCTCCTCCAACCCCTCAACCGAAGGGTGGGGGGGAATAGCGGGCACATTCGACTCTGTCGCTGCGCCATCTTCTATCCTCTCCCCTGCGTCCCGTCATGTGCGCCGTCTCTTCTGGCTGCCCTTAGGCTGCCAGGTCGACGTTCTGATAACTTCCCTCGCCGGCTGCGTCATTGGGGCCAACGTAGCTGCTGGGGGGGCGGGGCTCTCTCTCCTGCTGCTCGTAGGCGCCGTCTGGCGCTGGGCACGACGCCTCGCAGTGAAACGCTCTGTCGCCTCCTTGACGGCGACTCCAAAGAGTCCGTCGTCAGAAAGGGGGGCGTTCAAGAGCGACGCTCTGTCTGCTTCCTTCATGGTTGTCAGTGACAACCACAGGTGTCATCCGCGACCACCGAAGTGGCCATGGACCTCCCCGCGCAGACAGCCGACGCCTGAGTTAGGTGGAGAATAGCGCCAGAAATTCTGGACGCCTCTTCCACCTCCTCCCTGTCTAGCTCAGTCTTACCCGTGGTTAAACGGGACAGAGAGGCTGCTAGGAGGGCAATATTATTTGCTGCTGCTACAGCTTGGGCTCCCAACGTAAAGGACTTCTATACCAGCTGCGCTGTGAGGCGGTCCTTTTGCGTCGGCAAGGTGGCCTTTTTGGAAGAGGGCCAGGGACTCGAACCCGGCACAAGATACGCAGCCAGGGCGCTCTCTAGCCTGGGGATTCCTCTAGCGAAGCCCTGATGCCTTCCCTCCACTCTGGTGAATGGGACGTACGACTTGGCCGGCGAACGCGCCGCCAGAGGTGCCTCCCATGAGCCCTTGACGTACTTTGCCAGTGAGGGCATTGCTGGAGCCAGAGGCTCTGCCGCCCTCCTTGGCCGAGAATAGGGGCCGCCCTCCATCATATCCACTTCCGGTGCGGAGGGAATGGGGGGCAGCGCTATCTCCAAGCGTCAAGCAGCCCTCTCAATGAGTCCAGGAAAATCAGAATGCAGAGAGGCTGCGGCGAAGGACAGGGCTACTGATCTCTCAGAGCCCGTGTCATCATCGCCCAGGGAATTACAAGACCTCTCGCTTTCCAAAGGAAAGGGGGTCTTGAACGTCTGAGTCAGAGGGTCGGATTGTTCCCATAATCCCTGTCTTCTCCGGAGTCGGCGCCATCTGATGATGCCTCTGAAGCAGAGGCTAGCACCGACAGCACGTCCTCCAGAGGAATATCCTCCCTAAAAAACGCCCAGCGCTGCTTCCTCTCCTTTAAAGAAAGAAGGGCGCAGCTGGCGCAATTAGGGGGATCGCTGACGCCCTCCTTGGCGTGCTGTGAGCCCAAACACACGAAACATAAGTCGTGGGAGTCCACAGCCGTCATGGAGGTGCAGCGGCATTGAGCTCTGAAAAGAGCTTTTGGGGGTGGAAAATGTCCTGGTGTGCTCATTCTAGGACGACGTCGATGACTGGAAAATCCGACAGCGTATCTCGTCCTGAGTCTTCTCTTTGTCTCTTCTTGGCTCTTCAGTCTAGTCCAGTCGCTGAAGATAAAGGGAGGCTGATTGAGGGGAAGCGTCCCCTCTTATAGGGACACCTGTACTCCTATTGGCTGCAGGTGTGCATAATTTTGTCTCAGGCTGATGCTGCCTTAGGGCAGTGGGTAAACCAATAGGAGCAGAGCTCCCCTATGGGGCGGAGCTCCACTCATAGAACTGTGGCACATTGAAGAATATGATTGGTCTAGTTATGTAAGGGATCAAGGGGATTGGATGCATGTTTTAAAGAAACAGCCCTCAAGATTAGAGTAAAAAGAGCAGCATGGTAGTGCTGTTTTATGTACAATGTTGTCAACAAAATTAGGTTGCTGTTACTCCCGACCCTATTGCAGAATGAAGCATTTTGACAGCATGTACTAAAGTCGGTTTGATCCACACTTGCATTAGTCCCCTCGTTTGGTGATTGGCATTTAGGCTAAAAGCCAATTTATGCTTGATCTGAAATGTGGTCGGAGGCCAAATTGAGCTCCATACCACATCGCTGTGCGCCTCCCAAATTCTGTAACAATGTGGAAGGCTCCTTATAGCTCAGTATAGCTCCGCATTTACATGATTGGTTGACAGTAGGTGGGGGTGGGAGGTCCTGTATAAACACAAACTCACTTCCTCAACAACTTCCTTCACAAGACCTCTGCTCAACAGCTCTGCGCTGCTCCGCGAAGCACAATAAGTATGAATGCCCTGACTTCTGCAGAGGCCATATCACCATAAATGCTGCACGACCAATATAGACGCCAGATTGAACATGCAGCGCCTTTTAGGATGTGACAATGAAAAGGCAGCAGACAGACCTAAACAGTATGTTTTAGCAGGGAAATTTGGTAGGGTGACCTGATTTGTAACTATGAAAATAATTTTGTCAAACAGACTGTGAATGGAAAAGAGTAAGTTTGATTCTAGAGGGGGGACAATAAATAGAAAAATAATTTGGTTAGGGTGTAGGGGCATATTTATGTAATCTTGTCTTCAGGAGAATTGTATTATCTATTTACTTGATTTAGTCTGATCAGTGGAACAATTCTCATTCTTAACAATGGGCTAAAATATAGGGTAATTAGTGTGCTTGTCAACAAGAACACAACTGTTATTCCCTACACTTATTTTATTATTACACTTCTTCCCAATTTTACCACTGTAATCACATATTTGAAATCTGATATGACAATTTGTGTCTTTTAAAAATGAATAATATGAGGCTATGTATTATTGCAGCCATTCATGGACAGTTTTGAATAAATCATACAAATTAGCATTGGATATTAAATGCTACAGTAATCAAATCAAATGTTTGACATTTTAGTATTGTGCACATGCTAGGCAGAGATGTTAGGGGGACTCACAACTCCAACACATCATATTTTATCTATGTAGAGCAAGATGATGGCAAGGATCTTCAACTAGTAGGCACAAACCACCTGAATATTGATATTCATTATACAATGCCTTCGGAAAGTATTTAGACCCCTTGACTTTTTCCACATTTTGTTACGTTACAGCCTTATTCTAAAATGGATTAAAAAATATTTTAAAAAGTCCTCAGCAATCTACACACAATACCCCATAATGACAAAGTGAAAACAGGTTTTTAGAAATGTTTGCAAATGTATTAAAAATAAAAAAACTGAAAATACCTTATTTACATAGTGTAACCATAGTGTAACCTACAACATTCAATGTTTTTTGTAACTCATAATATTACTGACATTACTCTTACTATACCGATTATACAGTTATACAGTAGTAGGCTATAAACCCTTTGTGCTCACTTGATCTTACTTTCATTGATAGCAGCTCAGTAAACTAAGAATAATCTATAAACCGAAACTGTCTCGTGCTAGACGGAATTTCAAAACCGAAGATGTCTCGTGCACGAGGGAATTTCCCGTCCACGTGTCTGTATACACTATTTGGAAGGCGGGATCAAAACAAACCCTCTGATTGGTTATGAGAACAAAATGCGGAACAGTTCTTAAAGGGCCATACACGATTCACGTTGTAAAACAATTACAAATGGCCTAAAGTACCGCTGTTTCTTTAAAACCACTTTAATTTAGCCTATTTTTCTGTGTTTACGCCCAGTGTTTGAGGGCGGAGTGAATTTGTAGCTGACGTCTGTGAAATGAAATCAGCTTGTTGCCATTTGTCTCACACAGAATGGAAGTTTCCGTGGAGTGATACGGAGTACGGACTAAATCCACTTGGGTTTATAGTGAACAGATACCATTTACATTTTTCTATACACGAAGGACTTATCTTGTGGTGAGTTCCGAGTCTTAATGTATCAAATAATATTGAACACTGTCATTCACCTGTTGTTTTTTACATTGTTGCTTTGTTTTGCTGGTCTGCATAGTTTGAAGGCCTGCCTGTGCTGTAAAATCTTGGACATTGTGTGTCATCATGGAGTCGCTACATTGTCTCTCACACCATCCGCGGTCTATAGCCGCTGGGTTAAAGTGAATTTACCGACCATTATGTGTCTATTTCTCACCGATATATGTCATTAGATGGATATTTCACTAACTTTTGACTTGTGAGTAGTTGTGGGGTGTTGTATTATGACAGAACAGTCGTAGCCAGCCATGTAGGCTGTTTAATTTTGCGCGCTTCGATCTCTGTAGAACTACGGTCTGTCGGCACGGTGTCGGCATTTCCAGCTTCTCAATGGTTTACTTAAACTCTAAACAAGCAAGCAATTTGCCCAAATGGGAAAATAACACATCTATATTGTCGCCTATGTAATTCGTTCAATTTAGCTTATGAACGTGCATGGTTTATAAACAAATGAATAAGCAAGTGTAATAAGACAGCTATTACAGGTTGTTCCGAAATAATCAGAGGGCATTACGATAAAGAAGAGGATAAAGAATATCTGCGGCCGCACAATAAATGATGCAATAGCCTAGGCTTGACAGTTGAGAGAGACAGTTGTCATTTTCATATCTCACAGCTCATTGTCTCTGAGGCACTATGACCCATATACTGTCAGTTACCTGAATGGTTTTAGTGTCCTTTGCTCGACCCACCTGTCTTGACCACACTCCTTATCCATAACCTCACTTTCCCCAATAACTATATGCAGGGACAGATAAATAATGAGTTGTCACTGTCAGGTTTCCAAATAGTGGGTTTGTAGTGTGATGGGGTAGAGGATTATTACAGGGTGCTGCATATGTGTCTCTGTGAGTATGTACACTGTGAGTGTGTAGTGTCTTGTTTTGTGGTAGAGTGTCTTATTTGTGGTGTGTACATGACTGTGAGTATAAAGTTGAACTATGTGTTGTATATGACATTAGTGCTGTGCTCTAGAGGTGTATGGGTGAGAGTGTTGAGCTTAGCTGCTGTGAGTGTGTTGTCAGTATGTGTGAAGGTGATGTTTAGAGTTGTATTAAGTGATAATAGGCTATTTGTGAATCTGCAAACCCAATGCAGTAGGGGGAGCCACTGGCTGACACACACACTTAAAAGAGCAGACTTTGGTCTGTAGCAGAGAACTGAATGGTAGTCGTAAGAAAAACCACCAAAGTATTCCGACCTCTTCACTTTTTCCACACTTTGTTATGTTACAGCCTTATTCTAAAATTGATTAAATCATTGTTTTCCCTCATCAATCTACACACAATACCCCATAATGACAAAGTTGAAAACAGGTTTTTAGAAATGTTTTCACATTTATTACAGATAAAAAACAGAAATACCTTATTTACATAAGTATTCAGACCCTTTGCTATGAGACTTGAAATTTAGCTCAGTTACATCCTGTTTCCATTGATCATCCTTGAGATGTTTCTACAACTTGATTGCAGTCCACCTGTGGTAAATTCAATTGATTGGACATGATTTGGAAAGGCACACACCTGTCTATATAAGGTCCCACAGTTGACAGTGCATGTCAGAGCAAAAACCAAGCCATGAGGTCGAAGGAATTGTCCGTTGAGCTCCGAGACAGGATTGTGTCGAGGCACAGATCTGGGGAAGGGAACCAAAAAATGTCTGCAGCATTGAAGGTCCCCAAGAACACAGTGGCCTCCATCATTCTTAAATGGAAGAAGTTTGGAACCACCAAGACTCTTCCTAGAGCTGGCCGCCCGGCCAAACTAGGCAATCGGGGAAGAAGGGCCTTGGTCAGGGAGGAGACCAAGAACCCGATGGTCACTCTGACAGAGCTCCAGATTCCTCTGTGGAGATGGGAGAAGCTTCCAGAAGGACAACCATCTCTGCAGCATTCCACCAATCAGGCCTTTATGGTAGAGTGGCCAGATAGAAGCCACTCCTCATTAAAAGGCACATGACATCCCGCTTGGAGTTTGCCAAAATGCACCTAAAGGACTCTCAGACCATGAGAAACAAGATTCTCTCATCTAATGAAACCAAGATGGAACTCTTTGGCCTGAATGCCAAGCGTCACGTCTGGAGGAAACCTGGCACCATCCTTACGGTGAACCATGGTGGTGGCAGCATCGTGCTGTGGGGATGTTTTTCAACGGCAGGGACTGTGAGACTAGTCAGAATCGAGGGAAAGATGAACGGAGCAAAGTACAGAGAAATCCTTGATGAAAACCTGCTCCAGAGTGCTCAGGACCTCAGACTGGGACGAAGGTTCACCTTCCAACAGGATAATGACCCTAAGCACAGAGCCAAGACAATACAGGAGTGGCTTCGGGACAAGTCTCTGAATGTCCTTGAGTGGCCCAGACAGAGTCCGGATTTGAACCCGATCGAACATCTCTGGAGAGACCTGAAAATAGCTGTGCAGCAACGCTCCCCATCCAACCTGACAGAGTTTGAGAGGATCTGCAGAGAAGAATGGGAGAAACTTCCCAAATACAGGTGTGCCAAGCTTGTAGCATCATACCCAAGTAGACTCAAGGCTGTAATCACTGCCAAAGGTGCTTCAACAAAGTACTGAGTAAAGGGTCTGAATACTTATGTACAGTGGGGGAAAAAAGTATTTAGTCAGCCACCAATTGTGCAAGTTCTCCCACTTAAAAAGATGAGAGAGGCCTGTAATTTTCATCATAGGTACACGTCAACTATGACAGACAAAATGAGATTTTTTTTCTCCAAAAAATCACATTGTAGGATTTTTAATGAATTTATTTGCAAATTATGGTGGAAAATAAGTATTTGGTCAATAACAAACGTTTCTCAATACTTTGTTATATACCCTTTGTTGGCAATGACACAGGTCAAACGTTTTCTGTAAGTCTTCACAAGGTTTTCACACACTGTTGCTGGTATTTTGGCCCATTCCTCCATGCAGATCTCCTCTAGAGCAGTGATGTTTTGGGGCTGTCGCTGGGCAACACAGACTTTCAACTCCCTCCAAAGATTTTCTATGGGGTTGAGATCTGGAGACTGGCTAGGCCACTCCAGGACCTTGAAATGCTTCTTACGAAGCCACTCCTTCGTTGCCCGGGCGGTGTGTTTGGGATCATTGTCATGCTGAAAGACCCAGCCACGTTTCATCTTCAATGCCCTTGCTGATGGAAGAAGGTTTTCACTCAAAATCTCACGATACATGGCCCCATTCATTCTTTCCTTTACACGGATCAGTCGTCCTGGTCCCTTTGTAGAAAAACAGCCCCAAAGCATGATGTTTCCACCCCCATGCTTCACAGTAGGTATGGTGTTCTTTGGATGCAACTCAGCATTCTTTGTCCTCCAAACACGACGAGTTGAGTGTTTACCAAAAAGTTCTATTTTGGTTTCATCTGACCATATGACATTCTCCCAATCCTCTTCTGGATCATCCAAATGCACTCTAGCAAACTTCAGACGGGCCTGGACATGTACTGGCTTAAGCAAGGGGACACGTCTGGCACTGCAGGATTTGAGTCCCTGGCGGCGTAGTGTGTTACTGATGGTAGGCTTTGTTACTTTGGTCCCAGCTCTCTGCAGGTCATTCACTAGGTCCCCCCGTGTGGTTCTGGGATTTTTGCTCACCGTTCTTGTGATCATTTTGACCCCACGGGGTGAGATCTTGCGTGGAGCCCCAGATCGAGGGAGATTATCAGTGGTCTTGTATGTCTTCCATTTCCTAATAATTGCTCCCACAGTTGATTTCTTCAAACCAAGCTGCTTACCTATTGCAGATTCAGTCTTCCCAGCCTGGTGCAGGTCTACAATTTTGTTTCTGGTGTCCTTTGACAGCTCTTTGGTCTTGGCCATAGTGGAGTTCGGAGTGTGACTGTTTGAGGTTGTGGACAGGTGTCTGTTATACTGATAACAAGTTCAAACAGGTGCCATTAATACAGGTAACGAGTGGAGGACAGAGGAGCCTCTTAAAGAAGAAGTTACAGGTCTGTGAGAGCCAGAAATCTTGCTTGTTTGTAGGTGACCAAATACTTATTTTCCACCATAATTTGCAAATAAATTCATAAAAAATCCTACAATGTGATTTTCTGGATTTATTTTTCTCAATTTGTCCGTCATAGTTGACGTGTACCTATGATGAAAATTACAGGCCTCTCTCATCTTTTTAAGTGGGAGAACTTGCACAATTGGTGGCTGACTAAATACTTTTTTTCCCCACTGTAAATGTGATATTTCCATTATTTATTTTTAATACATTTGCAAAAACATCTTAAAACCTGTTTTTGCTTTGTCATTATGTCGATTGATGAGGATTTTTTTTTTTTTTACGTAAAACAAATGTGGAAAAAGTCTAGGGCTCTGAATACTTTCCGAATGCACTGTATTTTCTTGCAACTTCCATGTTCTTGTCTTGTGTTTGTCTAAACAAAGCACTAAGTTGTTTTCCTCATAGGGCTTATTGTGAATGCATACAGCGTGGCATAGCAAACCCCATTACACAGAATAATAGGCACTAAAGAGACTGAGGCAAATCTCTTTGGGTGAATAAATGAAAAGGTGTCCTCAGAAGCTAGCATGTTGACAAATCCAAGGAAAGAAGAGGAGAGTGACTCCGTGTCTCTTCCTCCAAGGCTGTCATTACCCATTTGCTGAAGACTCTCATTTGGAAGTGGTGTGTTAGTAGCCTAACCCTGCATTAAAGGCTTGATGGAGAGTTCTGAAAGGGTTCACAAGGCTACTTACATTTCAGCAGTATTTTCATAACTTGTTTGACCCTCATATTGCTGAAGGTGTGATGCTGTGAATTAACCAAGCAGGGAGATTGTTGTCTGCTAAACTCTCATGGACAGACTACGTAAACATAAATGGTACTGTAGAGCTGTCATGATACAACGGGATGCGTGGAGCAGTATTAGTTCTGGTGCTTTGGCCAAATCACGCTTTCGCAGGTGTTAGCATCTTTTGAATTTTGGAAGGGGAAGGGATATTTGGCCGCTAGTCTAGTTTCCGATCTCTTCTCTTAACACATATGGACCCAGAACTAACTTTTTTGTTGTTGTTTTTTCCATCTTTTTACAACTCTCATTAACTATTTATTATGAGCAGGTCTCTAGAGACCAAGCTTCGGTTTTGCCATATAAGTCCATTAGTCAGATTTGCAAGTCATTTGTTGTCTAGGCTACTCTCCATGTTGTATTCTCAAGCCTTTTGACTGTATGAGGGACCAAGCTGGCCACAGGTCTGCTGGGTTGAGATCGGAGAGAGATGGAGACTGCCTCTCGCTCAACCGTCTGCCAAACCACCCATTTAGGTACATTTAGCCAACAAGTCTCTTAACCACAGCCAATTGTGTGGTTTGATCACTGTGACGAGCTGAGCGATTTGTCTAAATCAGCACTGTGCTTCACGACCACAGACTGAGCAGATCTCTGCTAGTTTTCTGTTCCACATAGATATCCTCCACTGACTTGGCTCTGCTCTGTCTGGATCAGCCAGCGTGGGCTTTATTTATGGAAGGGTAGTTATTATGGATTAGAAAGGTTGTCTTTAATGATAATTATTGTTCTGACCAAATTACCAAGTACATTTACAAAATGGTAAATGTACTCTATGGTCCTGCCTGAGGTAATCTCATTAGTAAAGAAACAGACATGTTTAGAATCCACATTGATTTGAAGGTAAAGATCTCAATTTATCAAAACAGTAGTCAATGGAAGTCTTAGCAGAGCAATAGGCCCAACTCAATTTCTATCAATTTCTCTTTCTCTTCTCCCCCTAGGCAGGTCTTGGCAGATCGCCGCCGTATGGACGATGAGGAGGATGATGTGTTTGAGCCAGACTTCCACTGCTGGCGCACAGCCTTCAGGGAGATAAAGTACGAGGACAGGGGAACCCAGACACCCAGCCCTGTCCTGGCACTGCCCAATAGTATGGTGCCCTGCGGGGTGGCCCAGGAGCCCAGACCACTCTTCTACGGTACGGCCACACATACCATGTGAACACGCATACACACACAGTGTGAAGAATATGTAAGAGTGGAGCTCTGCTGTACTCAGCTCTTGGCGCCTTATAGTCCCAGCCACAGCAGCTTTTATGACCTGTGTGTAGTGTACCCAGCTGCTTTCCCATTCAGATGGCGCCATTAGGTGATTCAGACGTGACGACAGGCCATACCTGTATAACTGACCCTTTACTAGAACACCAGGGAGAGCTGTCTGTCAGTGATGCCCTCTCTGTCCTGTCACACTAGAGATAGCGCTGGTAATGGAAAAGATTACTGTATGTGAACTTTGGAGTTGTTAAGAGTTGCAGAGCATATGGCACTCTCAATGAACATTAAGATATTGACCTGACCAGTATCTATGGCTTTTTTCCCACAGGCAACGCAGGCTTTCGATTGCACTTCCCAGCGCAGTTTGAGCGTGTTGGAGACCAGGGGCCTCAGGGGGAGCGAGGGGGGATGGAGCGGCTCGAACAGCAGCCCCAGCAGCCAGCACGCAGCATAGAGGTCTACATTGGACAGAAACTCCAACTCATCGGAGACCAGTTCCTCCAACAACACCTTCAACTGGTGAGGATACCCACCGTGACTGACAGCATAGCACAGCTAAAGCCCACCAAACAGGCCTACTGTACTCAGAGGCCTGCTGAGAGAGAGAGAGAGAGCGAGAGAGAGACTGAGCAGCAGAAGTGGCTTCTTTAGGGGCATCCATTGTGGTCATGTCTCAGTGTCCCGTGTTTGTTTTGGCTAGTCAGTGAGCATGCATTAGCCCAGTGTTCTGACCTCTCGTTCTACCCCCCCAAGACGCAGCTTAAGCAGGGCAGCCTCTTCCCACACTCACCCCTTCCCTCCCGGCCTCAGCTTCCTGTTTATTTCTCTCTGCCTCTCTCCCCCCATTTCCTCCCTATGCTGCCACGGCGCCACAGGGGGCATTGAGGAGTCCACACCAAACACTGTACACTATGGTTGGGGTGACACTGCTAGTTACTGTGCTGGCTGCATTGAAGTGGTCAGACCTTTCTCTCTTGACATACTATAAGTTTGGTTGTATTGGTGGTAGAACCGTGGATCATTGAGAGTTTCTTTCTGCAGAGCACAAATGCACGTTTAGAGGAAAACGAAAACACTGAGAGTCAAAGACACACTCACACACACATAAACACACTCAACACACTCACACAGAGAAAAAGCTGAAGTGACCGGACTAGGTAAACATGTTGTACTTGCTACGATTGTGATATGTGGTTGTCTCACCCAGCTATCTTGAGATTAATGCACTAATTGTAAGTCGCTCTGGATAAGAGTGTTTGCTAAATAACTCAAATGCATAAACTAATGTTGTAACCCGAAGCTTGGCGCGTGAGCCCAGGGGAACAGCTGTGGTTAGGGAGTCTCCAGCCAGTCCTGCCCATCCGTCGCCCCCACCACCCACAAGAGACGCCCAAATAAGAGGGCTGTGTGTCTGGAGGGGGGCCGGTAGGATGGGGGGGGGGGGGGGGGGGGGGGGGGGGTGATAATCATGGCATGGAGGTTGCCCACTCACTTAATTCAAACCCAATCTATTGAGCCTAGGGGTTTGGAAGGGGCCTCATCTGACCAACTAAAGACAACCGTCTTGTATTTCCTTAAATTCTCTTTCATGAACTGCATGGACCTCTTGAGTCTTAAGCATGAAACACACCAAGAATCTCACTGCCGATAGACTGCTGATAGGTACTTATCACAGTGGGAGGCCGTTCCTTCTCTTGCTAGAACAAAAGCAGTACCTGCTGTGTGCCGACCCGGTAGCGACGAACCTGCCGTTTCTACTTGTAGAATCGCAATGCTCGTCAGTGGTCAATAACTTGACTTTGAGCCAATCAGAGAGCACTGCCGAGTTAGTGCAGTGTCCTTAGCTAGCTTTCTAGCTATGTTGTGCTAGCTACCGAATATGCTAACATTAGGTAGCTAGCAAAAAAAGTGGCTATGGGCTGGCACTGGCAGTATGGGATTATGGAGAGTGAATTAAATAGTTTATTCGTCATCTTGCTAGGTAGTTATCTAGCTGTGGCCATTAGCGCAGCTAGCTAGTTAGGTAGCTAGCTAGCTAGCTAACATTTGAATCTAAACCATAAATTAAGAAACACTCACAGACATGCATTTTCCAAAGAATGCTACTGCCACCTTCTGGTTTGGAGTATTTTAACACGGCTGAGTGGATGATGACTTCAAGGTCTTTGCTGTGTGAACACATAATAGATTGACTGCCAACACTCTGTTCAGAGGTGCTAAATACTGTCGGCAGGCAAACGTTTGACAATCCTACCGGTGTGTCTGAGCTTCGGAAAGTATTCAGACCCCTTGACTTTTTCCACATTTTGTTAGGTTACAGCCTTATTCTAAAATGTATTAAATTATTTATACATGTATCATCAATATACACACGATACCCCATAATGACAAAGCAAAAACAGGTTTTTATAATTTTTTGCTAATTTATTGAGAAGAAAAAACGTAACTATCACATTTACATAAGTATACAGACCCTTTACTCAGTACTTTGTTGAAGCACCTTTGGCAGCAATTACAGCCTTGAGTCTTCTTGGGTATGACGCTACAAGCTTGGCACACCTGTATTTGGGGAGTTTCTCCCATTCTTCTCTGCAAATCCTCTCAAGCTCTATCAGGTTGGATGGGGAGCGTCGCTGCACTGCTATTTTCAGGTCTCTCCAGAGATGTTCGATTGGGTTCAAGTCCGGGCTCTGGCTGGGCCACTCAAGGACATTCAGAGACTATCACTCCTGCGTTGTCTTGGCTTTGTGCTTAGGGTCATTGTCCTGTTGGAAGGTGATACTTCGCCCCAGTCTGAGGTCCTGAGCACTCTGAAGCAGGTTTGCATCAAGGATCTCCCTATACTTTGCTCCATTCATCTTTTTATTTTTTATATAACCTTTATTTAACTAGGCAAGTCAGTTAAGAAAAATTATTATTTACAATGACGGCCTACCCCGGCCGAATCCGGACGATGCTGGTCCAATTGTGCGCCGCCCTATGGGACTCCCAATCACGGCCAGATTGTGATACAACCTGGAATCGAACCAGGGTCTATAGTGACACCTCTAGCACTGAGATGCAGTGTCTTAGACTGCTGCACCACTCAAACCTGACTAGTCTCCCAGTCCCTGACGCTGGAAAACATCCCCACAGCATGATGCTGCGACCACCATGCTTCACCGTAGGGATGGTGCAAGGTTTCCACCAGACCTGACACTTGGCATTCAGGCCAAAGAGTTCAATCTTGGTTTCATTAGACCAGAGAATCTTGTTTCTCATGGTCTTAGAGTCCTTTAGGTGCATTTTGGCAAACACCAAGCGGGCTGTCATGTGCCTTTTACTGAGGAGTGGCTTCCGTCTGGCCACTCTACCATAAAGGCCTGATTGGTGGAGTGTTGCAGAGATGGTTGTCCTTCTGGAAGGTTCTCCCATCTCCACAGAGGAACTCTGGAGCTCTGTCAGAGTGACCATCAGGTTCTTGGTCACCTCCCTGACCAAGGCCCTTTTCCCCCGATTGCTCAGTTTGGCTGGGCGACCAGCTCTAGGAAGAGTCTTGGTGCTTCCAAACTTCTTCAATTTAAGAATGATGGAGGCCACTGTGTTCTTGGGGACCTTCAATGCTCCAGAATTGTTTTGGTACCCTTCCCCAGATCTGTGTCTCGACACAGTCCTGTCTCGGAGCTCTACAGACAATTCCTTCGACCTCATGGCTTGGTTTTTGCTCTGACATGCACTGTCAACTGTGGGACCTTATATAGACAGGTGTGTGCCTTTCTAAATCATGTCCAATTAATTGGATTTACCACAGGTGGACTCCAATCAAGTTGTAGAAACATCTCAAGGATGATCAATAGAAACAGGTTGCACCTGAGCTCAATTTCGGTCTGAATACTTTTATTTTTAATAAATTAGCAAGAATTTCTAAAAACCTGTTTTCACTTTGTTATTATGGGGTATTGTGTGTATATTGATGAGGATTATTTTAAATAAAATCCATTTTAGAATAAGCCTGTAACGTAACAAAATGTGGAAAAGTGAAAAGGTCTGAATACTTTCTGAATACACTGTAGGTATTCAAAGCTATATTTGGGCCCTGAAACCAGATTTCTGTAATCAGATTTGTGTAGCTAACTTCTTCTTTTGTGATGTTTTTTTAAAAATATTTTCTCCCACACTCATGCTGAGGTTATATTAATTCCACAGACTTGTGTACTGCAGCCACAGTGCACCATGACTCATCTTATGTGGCATGCAGGCGTTATTACATTAGGGCTGTGATACACTGACTGGCGCACAGCAGAACCTCAGCAGAGACAGGCCAGGAGATAAGGAAGCGTCTCTCTCTCTCTCGTTACTCACTGGGTAAACACAACAAGTGACAGTAGTTAGAGTGAGAACATTGTGATGTCATATCCTGAAGCTACAGAGCGATAGGGCACACACACTCACACACTGCTAACCTCAGCAATTAAGGAAAAATACAACTGCGTGAGGAATTGTTTTTTAAATTTCCGAAGCCCAGAATAGTGGATCTGGAATATTGACTTTGATGACCTATATACAGTGCCCTCCACAATTATTGGCACCCCTGTTTAAGATGTGGTCGAGGACTTCCAAAAATTCTCCTTTTTTTTTTAACAACATAGAACCCAAATGCAAAAAAATAGAAAAATCCAACCTTTTATTTAAGTACATTACTTTGGTGTAAAAAAAAAAAATCACACATTTAGAAAAAAAAAAACTTGAAATCATGTGTCCCACAATTATTGGCACCCCTGATGTTAATACTTTGTACAACCCCCTTTTGCCAACAAGACAGCACTTAATCTCCTCCTATAACATTTCACAAGATTGGAGAACACAGAGAGAGGGATCTTTGACCATTCTTCTTTGCACAATCTTTCTAGATCATCCAGTGTCCTGGGTCCTCTCTTATGCACTCTCCTCTTTAGCTCGCCCCACAGGTTTTCGATTGGGTTGAGGTCTGGGGACTGAGATGGCCATGGGAGGACCTTGAGTTTGTGACTGCTGAACCATTTTTGTGTAGATTTTGCCACATGTTTTGGATCATTATCCTGCTGAAAGACCCAATGACGACCCATCTTCAGCTTTCTGGCAGAGGCCATCAGGTTTTTATTTTAAATGTCCTGGTAGTTCAAAGCGTTCATAATGCCATGGACCCTAACAAGTCCCAGTGCCGCTTAGCAAACTCCAGACGTTTACGTTTGTGAGTGTTAGTGAGAAAAGGCTTCTTCCTTGCATGCCTCCCAAACAGCTTGTTGGCATGTAGAGAGCGTCTGATGGTTGTTTTGGAGACTTTGTGACCCCAAGATGCTACTCTTTGATTCAATTCTGTGACAGTGAGCTTAGGACTTTTTTTTTACTTCTCTTACCATCCTCCTCACTGTGCGTTGTGGCAAGATAAACTTGGGACCTCTTCCAGCCTTGTTTGTCACTGTTCCAGTTGTTTTAAACTTCTTAATGATTCCTCTGACTGTAGATACGGGCAAGTTAAGGCGAGTGGCTATTTTCTTGTAGCCATTGCCTGACTTATGAAGGTCGACACAAATCTGCCTTACTTGAATGGTGTGTTCTCTTGTCTTTGCCATGTTGACAAATGGGTAAGAGAATTAGGCCTCTGTGTCACGTCATATTTATACCCCAGGGAAACAGGAAGTCATGAATTACTAATTAAAAGTTCCTAGATACCCTGACCAACTTTAGCAACTACAGAAAAATATATTTTTAAAAAAATCAATTAAAATTTTCAGCGGAATTGTTAGGGGTGCCAATAATTGTGGGACACATGATTTCAAGTTTTTTTTTTTCTAAATGTGTGATTTTTTTTTTAACCACCAAAGTAATGTACTTAAATAAAAGGTTGGATTTTTCTCTTTTTTTGCATTTGGGTTCTATGTTGTTTAAAAAAAAAAGAGAATTTTTGGAAGTCCTCGACCACATCTTAAACAGGGGTGCCAATAATAGTGGAGGGCACTGTAGTAACCAACAGTTAGGTGTTATTTCAGTCCTTGAAGTTATTGATTACTCTCTTGTCATTCGAGTGGGCAGAATTACTGTTCTTGTCTGCAGAGCCTACTCAGCCCAGGGAGTTGTACAGGCCTGAGTCTCTGAGAGTTTCTCTCTGCCTTTCTGGCTGCTGTTGAGTGACACTTGGACAGACTAACCCAAACAGATTAGTGTGATTTGTATTCGTGATCTCAAGTTTAGCCCATGGCTGCTATTCCTAGCGCTGTGGTTTCATTGTGTATTTAAGTCTTCAGCAGTGAGGTAGGTACACTCATTCTCATTCATGTATGCACACAACCACACACGAATATGCTGTGTGCATGCATGTGTGTTCGTGCATGCATGCATGAGAATGAGTGTATGTGTGTGTGCGTGTGATCTCGTCTTTCAATGTTGTATTGTCTCTCTCTCCATCCCTCTATTTATCCCTCTTGTTGGATTATTGCAATTATGTAGTGCATCAGCAGGCTTTCAAACACAGTTTGACATTCATCTCTTTGATTGACTCATAAATGAAGAGACAGGGCATACTGTGTATTATGGCTCAACCCCCTTCCATTTCCATATCATCCTACCATCATGGCCCATGGCAGGGAGAGGGCTTAAGGTGCTTAAGAGTATGAGGAGCATTGGTGCTGACAGATAAATTGCTCCTCAGTATGAGAAGGCTGGAGGGGACAGAGCAGAGGTCCCCAGAGCACAGAAGGACTGACATGACAGTAATGACAGTCACAATGACAGGAAGACTGCCACAGTCTGCACGGGGCGAGGAGCAGAGTTGGGTTACAATAGTGTGTTTTTCTAAAGACCCCAATGAGGGAGCTACAGGGCGGGCCCACACCTTGTCACCCTCTCTGAGCTGAGCTGAGCTGAGTGGAGGAACCAGAGTAGGAAAAAAGGTCACTGCTGCTGTCTTTACAGGACATTGTGGCTGTGAGAATGTACACGTTGATGTTATTAAGTGTGGTGGAAGCAGTGTTTGTTGATAAAATATATAATAGTCAGTTGTACAACTGAATGCATTCAACCGAAATGTGTCTTCCGCATTTAAGCCAACCCCTCTGAATAAGAGCGGTGCGCGGGGCTGCCTTAATCGACATGCACGTCATCGGCGCCCAGGGAGCAGTTGTTGCTGGGGTTAACTGCCTTGCTCAAGGGCAGAACGGCCGATTTTTCCACCTTGCCGGCTCAGGGATTCAAACCAGGCCTACATACAGCATTACTGACTGTCACAACTACCTATAATAGGCTTCACCCTCTGTCAGAGGTGGCCAGTTCAGGTGTAATCCAGACAGATGGATGAGCTTGGTTATGTGCTTTCTAGTTGTAATTACATCTAAAGAAAGAGTGTCTCAAGGCACGACTTTACTAAGTGCTGCTACCCCATGCTGTCTGCCATCTGCCGGTACAGTTAAAACCGGGATTAATCTGTGAAGAGCACACTTCTCCAGCGTGCCAGTGGCCATCGAAGGTGAGCATTTGCCCACTGAATTCGGTTACTACGCGGAACTGCAGTCTGGTCAAGACCCTGGTGAGGACGTGAGCATGCATATGAGCATCCCTAAGAAGGTTCCTGACAGTTTGTGCAGAAATTCTGCGGTTGTGCAAACCCACAGTTTCATCAGCTGTCTGGGTGGCTGATCTCAGATGATCCCACAGGTGAAAAAGCCAGATGTGGAGGTCCTGGGCAGGCGTGGTTACAGATGGTCTGTGGTTGTGAGGCTGGTTGGACGTACTGCCAAATTCTCGGAAACGACTTCGGAGGCGGCTTATGGTAGAGAAATTAACATTCAATTATCTGGCAACAGCTCTGGTGGACATTCCTGCAGTCAGCATGCCAATTGCACACTCCCTCGAAACTCGAAGCATCTGTGGCATTGTGTTGTGTGACAAAACTGCACATTTTAGAGTGGCCTTTTATTGTCCCCAGCACGAGGTGCACCTGTGTAATGATCATGCCGTTTAATCAGCTTCTTGATATGCCACACCTGTCAAGTGGATGGATTACAGTGAGGGAAAAAAGTATTTGATCCCCTGCTGATTTTGTACGTTTGCCCACTGACAAAGACATGATCAGTCTATAATTTTAATGGGAGGTTTATTTGAACAGTGAGAGACAGAATAACAACAACAAAATCCAGAAAAACGCATGTCAAAAATGTTATAAATTGATTTGCATTTTAATGAGGGAAATAAGTATTTGACCCCTCTACAAAAAATGACATAGCACTTGGTGGCAAAACCCTTGTTGGCAATCACAGAGGTCAGACGTTTCTTGTAGTTGGCCACCAGGTTTGCACACATCTCAGGAGGGATTTTGTCCCACTCCTCTTTGCAGATCTTCTCCAAGTCATTAAGGTTTCGAGGCTGACGTTTGGCAACTCGAACCTTCAGCTCCCTCCACAGATTTTCTATGGGATTAAGGTCTGGAGACTGGCTAGGCCACTCCAGGACCTTAATGTGCTTCTTCTTGAGCCACTCCTTTGTTGCCTTGGCTGTGTGTTTTGGGTCATTGTCATGCTGGAATACCCATCCACTAGCCATTTTCAATGCCCTGGCTGAGGGAAGGATGTTCTCACCCAAGATTTGACGGTACATGGCCCCATCCATCGTCCCTTTGATGCGGTGAAGTTGTCCTGTCCCCTTAGCAGAAAAACTCCCCCAATGTTTCCACCTCCATGTTTGACGGTGGGGATGGTGTTCTTGGGGTCATAGGCAGCATTCCTCCTCCTCCAAACACGGCGAGTTGAGCTCGATTTTGGTCTCATCTGACCACAACACTTTCACCCAGTTCTCCTCTGAATCATTCAGATGTTCATTGGTAAACTTCAGACGGGCTTGTATATGTGCTTTCTTGAGCAGGGGGACCTTGCGGGCGCTGCAGGATTTCAGTCCTTCACGGCGTAGTGTGTTACCAATTGTTTTCTTGGTGACTATGGTCCCAGCTGCCTTGAGATCATTGACAAGATCCTCCCGTGTAGTTCTGGGCTGATTCCTCACCGTTCTCATGATCATTGCAACTCCACGAGGTGAGATCTTGCATGGAGCCCCAGGCAGAGGGAGATTGACAGTTCTTTTGTGTTTCTTCCATTTGCGAATAATCGCACCAACTGTTGTCACCTTCTCACCAAGCTGCTTGGCGATGGTCTTGTAGCCCATTCCAGCCTTGTGTAGGTCTACAATCTTGTCCCTGACATCCTTGGAGAGCTCTTTGGTATTGGCCATGGTGGAGAGTTTGGAATCTGATTGATTGATTTCTTCTGTGGACAGGTGTCTTTTATACAGGTAACAAGCTGAGATTAGGAGCACTCCCGTTAAGAGTGTGCTCCTAATCTCAGCTCGTTACCTGTATAAAAGACACCTGGGAGCCAGAAATCTTTCTGATTGAGAGGGGGTCAAATACTTATTTCCCTCATTAAAATGCGAATCAATTTATAACATTTTTGACATGCGTTTTTCTGGATTTTTTTGTTGTTATTCTGGCTCTCACTGTTCAAATAAACCTACCATTAAAATTATAGACTGATCATTTCTTTGTCAGTGGGCAAACTTACAAAATCAGCAGGGGATCAAATACTTTTTTCCCTCACTGTATCTTGGCAAAGGAGAAATGCTCACTAACAGGGATGTAAACAAATTTGTGCACAAAATTTGAGAGAAATAAGCTTTTTGTGCATATGGAACATTTCTGGGATCTTTTACTTCAGCTCATGAAACATGGGTCCAACACTTTACATGTTGCGTCTATATTTTTGTTCTGTATAGTTCAATTTGTGCTCTGGATAATGTATATTTATGAAGCAGACTTCAGCGTTATTATGCAATTATCAAAATATCCCCAGGTTAACTTTAGATAAACGCTACATCACAAAACTAGCACTATCAAGATTCCCAGTAGTCCCTCAAATAGCCGATGGCTATAACTTAATTTATTTATTCCTTTTCTACTTTTTACAAAAACGTGTGTGGAGCGTGCATGAGCCGGTTTGAACTTGGCACCAGCTTATGCAACGCTCTGCAATGTTCACCTCAATGTACGAGGGGTAGTGAAAACCTGGATCTTATCACAATGCAGAGTGCAGGCTAGTTGTAAACAGGTTGATTTCTGGGCTTGGACACAGATGCTGCCTCAGCTGTCATGTTAAGACAGTACAAGTCAACTCAGCAGTCACGCTTTGGTTAAATTGGTTTACAATTGAAGAGAATGTTGCCTGACACTGGCAATGTGCTAACAATGTATTGTCAAAGCTTATTATTCAGCCTATTGTTGCTCTTTGTTAATGAATGGCATGTATCTGAAAATAGCCAGGGTGTTATCAGGTCCAGTAGTGTCTGTGTTTCATCTGTGGAGCTAAGCTCAGCTCTCATACTGAGATGTGTTCCTTTGGATCTCCACCCCTCTTCGAGTGCTCTCTAATCGTATATAGTGCAATTATCTTATCTCCTCCTCTATGGCAGAGATAGCATTATCCTCCTAATCACACACCATCCAGTTGGCTCTCCAACCAGAGAGGGAGAGGGAGGCTGCTCCTGATGTGCTGTTGGATTCTGCTTTCATAGACTTGCTGTGCAATGAATGTGTCTGTGGCATGGGGTGGTAGTTAGTGTTACATTCGCTGTATAGGGTTCTCAATCCTGCACACAAAGAAACAGTGTTAATAAGTAGTGCTGGGGACACACTCAGACTGTTGTGAAAATATTAGCGCTGTTCCGGTGTCAGGTTTTGACCTATCCCTCCTCAATTCACCATGTTGATCCCTCTCAATCACAATCACCACACATCACACACCAACACACATCCACAGCTCCAACTGAATACCCTGGTAAATGAATGATGATATATTTTGTCATTGACTATGCCAGTTCCCTGTCCACATCCTGGTCTGACTCGGTTGTTTTTCTCCCTTGTTTTGTTGCAGTATCACCGAAACCAAAGGAACATGAGGCCCTTGTGGAGGCGCCTGGCCTCGGCTCTGCTCACCCTGCTGTTTGAGCAGGAGGCCGTCGCTGGAGGGGGGAGAGCAGGGTGGAGGTGATGGAGTGGACCAGCCCAGACTACCCCTCTCCCACAGGGACTCATAATGGCACTGTCAAATCTAACACGGGTCTGTTGGGAAAAATAAAAAAAGAGAAAAGGTCCCCGCGGGACGGAGACAACCATTTTTTACGAGGTCGTTTTTTTCCAAGAAGATGCCATGTTGTTTCACGAGATTCCTCTACTGGACGATGTCCTTATTTTGGTAATTGTTTGATGTAGTATTTTGTACAGTACATTATTCCTGTTGAATTTGTTTGCACTTCCGTATGTGTACATCTTGAATAGCCTTTATGGTCCCGGAAATGCCTTATCAATGTCTTCTGCCACAACCCAATGACTGTTGACAAGAACCAAGCAGAAGAAAGAAAGAGATGGAGGGATCTGAAGAAGGGAAAGAAGAGTGGTTCATGGCGTTTTCTTTTCTGAAGTTTCCAGGAAATAATTGGTCAAACTTGATAATTTACTAATTTCCAAAGATGCGGTCTCTCAGAACAAAGCATTTTGCACCTCAACTTTCTCCTCAATGGGGTTGTGTATACTGTTATAGTACTGTCCTATTACATGTTGATTATTCTTTGCTCTTCCAGTCACTTTCATTGTATTGATTTCAATAATTGTTGTTTTTCCCAGTGTCACCAAAAGTAATAAGAACAAAATGGTGAAGCACTCAGTGGCTTACGATGTGGTAAGTGCCACTTTGTGGTTTGAAGGTAGATACAGTACATAGCCGCGGGAAGCAGCACCCTCAGCACCCCTACTTATTTTTTTCTCACAAAATTTGTGAACTAGGCCTTTATTACTGCTGTATTAGCAGAGAAAAATACTCCTTAGCACCACCCCCCCACCCCCCTTCAACAGCACTCCCAACCCAAAACATCTTCCTGCAGCCATGATACAAAATACAACTTCCAAAGCAAAAGTGGATCCCACGAGTTACTCAGAGAGAACACCAGATTTTCAATCATAGTTTATTTCAGATTTATCTTTGACTAATTTCATAAGTCCCCAAACTGGACCCCGGCCATTGTAAGAGAGAGTGTGCTGATCATTTCCGTGTCTTAAGACTACCAGGCCCTTCAAGTGGAGCTATGGATCCACACTGTTTGCACTATAGTACATCAGTCAGGAGTAGATTAGGTTACAAAGCCAACCTCTGTCATTTTATGAAGGTTTTTAACTGTATCTGATTTTTTATAGTAACATTACAATGTTTTCATTCACATGACCAAGACATATCATCCCAGGACGTGACTGAATATGGACTGTTATTATTAGAATAAAACATCTGAGGTACTAGTGATGCTGGTTAACTGAATGCCTCATTGAAATTCCAGTGTTTTTTAGCCCTCTAATCGATGTGCTTTCTAACCCAGAGTCAGAGATGCACTTGTATTCTGGACACCAAAACAAACATGTGAAACAACAGCATCTTCTTCCCTCTCAGGATTCTTGCATGGGCTTTTATACTTCTTTTTTTGTTTGTTTTACCTGTGGGGTGATCTTGTGTTAGTTCTTTGTCCTCAGATCCTGTGGTGTAACTTTTTAATAGAAATCACCCACTGCTAATCCAATTGATAAGAGAACGTGTCTGAGATTAGAAAGTAACTGGTAGTGTGCAAGACTGTAATTACTGTTGAAATATGAATCTGTTTGAAGACACTGATGTATTGTTGAAGATGCTGTTTGTTGTACATTTTATTGCCTTTTTACTTCACTTTTTGTCCATTTTGAAGGAGCAGTATACATCATGAGGCTGTAATTTCAGACACAACTTTTGGTAATTTGGTCCTACAGTCATCTTCTGTGTCATCTTTTGTCTGTATAATCAGTACTTTCTTTCAACCCTTCATTTAGAATGCTGGAGAGACAGGTAACTGCGAAAATAAAGGAAACACCCATATAAAGTGTCTTCATAGAGTGGCGTTGGGCCACCATGAGCCAGAACAGCTTCAATGCACCTTGGCATAGATTCTACAAGTGCCTGGAACTCTATTGGATGGATTCGACACAATTCTTCCACGAGAATTCCATAATTTGGTGTTTTGTTGTTGGTGGTGGAAAACGCTGTCTCAGGTGCCGCTCCAGAATCTCCCATAAGTGTTCAATTGGGTTGAGATCTGGTGACTGAGACAGCCATGGCATATGGTTTACAGCGTTTTCATGCTCATCAAACTATTCAGTGACCACTCGTGCCCTGTGGATGGGAACATTGTCATCCTATGGGGGCATAGCCATGGTAGCCAAAAGAATGGCCTGTCCAACATTTCTATACATGACCCTAAGCATGATGGGATGTTAATTGCTTAATTAACGCAGGAACCACACCTGTGTGGAAGCACCTGCTTTCAATATACTTTGTATCCCTCATTTACTCAAGTGGTTCCATTATTTTGGCAGTTACCTGTATGTTTCAGGGCCAGGGAAAATACAATACTCTTAGTAACAGTTTCCCATGTAGAGTAGGACGACAAAGGAATGGAGTGGTTCAGTCCCATTCTGTTTTCTGCATCAGTTGAAATACATTAGATACATAACCATAGATACAAAGGTATACTTTAGATAGACTGGTCAGATAATGACGCTTGCTCTGACTCTGTTGAGGCAGGGACAAATTCAGAAGCATGTGGGGCAGTGAGAGATGAGCTGAAAGTTGTTGTTGTTTGTTGTTGTTTCCTGCAGATCCTGAACGCTGAGCCAGTCACTGTAGCTTCCTGTCTCGCTGTAGCCCTTAAACCGTCCCTAAACTCGCTTCTCTCACTCTACTGTAGCCTACATCTATGTGTACTGCTCCTCCATTTCCTTTAGGACTTTTAGCATTGTTTTCCGTTTTTTATTTATTTTATTTTTTATTTATTTTTTGTATATTCGCCCTTTTCTACTGTTTAGATTTTGTGTGCAATTTCTCTTCCTTTTGTTTTTTTTAGATGTGTATATAATACATTTGTTTGACTGTGTAGAGCGATGGTTGTCTGCACTGTGTCTGCTTTTCCCTGGGGGTAGTAATCTCCAGAAATGGGCCCAATCGGTTAAGGCATTTATCTGAATCAGTCACGTCACGTCATCCATTCAGCAGAAGGCAGTAGAATCTCACTGTTCGTTCCGGAGAAATCATAGATCAGTTTAGCTACATAACTATGACCATTTTCTGGTCAATGGTTTGGAGGTTGGATCAGTACCCTACAGATCATTTTCTTAATTTTTCTTTAGTCACTGGACATTGGTTATGGGTTCAATCCTGTTTGTCTACTTTAGCGTTCTTTTGTAATCAACATGCACTGGAAAGTACTTTGTGTCCTTTGGTTCGTTCTCTCAAATCTGTTGTGTGCTGAACTAGCTGTGTGTCTGTAGTATAGCGAACCATTGACGATGTTATAACCTGCATAGAACAGTCTTTGATTTCTTTGAAAGAGAAACAAGCCACCATGGTGCCCAGAAATCATTTTTCAGAGGGGGTTCTGAAGCTGTGTACTGGAGATATGGCAAGTCTATGTCTATCTCAGCACTGTGCAAGGCTACAGGAACTGTATACAGTGAGTTTTGTATATTATAGAAAAACCAGCAGTGTCTTGAATTTTTTTAGTCCACTTTCTTTAAATGTACTTTTTTTTATGAAACCATTTCTTACTCATTGTCTTTTATAACTATTTTAAATGTATTTTCATATGAAAGGGTCAGCTTTTATACAGACAGTTTTGAGGCTTTTAAATCCTTTTTAATACCTGTTAGAGTCCAATGAGATCAATGGCTTTTATGTATAAAAATGAACTTGAAACATTCCTTTTGTGACTGGTTCTGGTGTAAACATGTTTTCAATGATACCAACAAAACTGAAACATTTATTTCAATGTTGTGTTCTATGATTTCTGAGGTTAAATCATCACCAAGAAACATTGTCCTTTTTTAGGAACCGATGAACTGTACATGTATTACTGACACCTGGAAAATGCCTTTAACTGCTCAGTTTCAACTAAGTCTTGATTATCACACACTCTCTGTACTCCCAAGAAAAGAGACCCAGCGAAAATGTAGCATTTTTGTAAACATTGACTGTGTGTTTTTAAGACTGTACTGTGCACTCATTTATTTTTTTGTGTTTTATTTTCGTTGATACATTATGGAAGTAAGGACAATTTGTTATGTAGTGCAATATGCTGTACATATAAGAGCTTTGCTCTACAAATCTTTTTCTGAATTTCTTGTTGTTTTATTGGTACTTTTTTTCAATAAAATTATATTGAAAGTGTAAAAGGTTTCAGTTGTTTTTTCCCGCAAAAAAGTCCCCTGGTAAAAGTAAATGTTATGGTTACTTGATAAATGATTTGCTTCGATACAAGTAGTGCTGAAGTAGAACTTATTATTCTCTCCCCTCCTACAACATCCAACATCAAGACGTCCATTTGTTATAAGCATCATTGTGAAATGAAGCCACTTAAAACTAGCCAAGCATCTGAGGATAGCCAGCCAGCCATTAGAAGTTAGCCAGGCGTTTGGCTGTGGGAGTGCCCGTCACATACATCCTGCTGAGTGCTCATTAATTTTGTGGGAGCGATGGGGCCTTCAGCCTACATTCATTAAATGACTGCCTAGCTAGCAGTACTGTATACACACACATACACACACACAGGCCTGTCTAGCAGGGCAACGGTAACACTGAGGATGAGTACAGTGAGGGAAAAAAGAATTTGATCCCCTACTGATTTTGTACGTTTGCCCACTGACAAAGAAATGATCAGTCTATAATTTTAATGGTATGTTTATTTGAACAGTGAGAGACAGAATAACAACAAAAAAATCCAGAAAAACGCATGTCAAAAATGTTATAAATTGATTTTCATTTTAATGAGGGAAATAGGTATTTGACCCCCTCTCAATCAGAAAGATTTCTGGCACCCAGGTGTCTTTTATACAGGTAACGAGCTGAGATTAGGAGTACACTCTTAAAGGGAGTGCGCCTAATCTCAGCTTGTTACCTGTATAAAAGACACCTGTCCACAGAAGCAATCAATCAATCAGATTCCAAACTCTCTACCATGGCCAAGACCAAAGAGCTCTCCAAGGATGTCAGGGACAAGACTGTAGACCTACACAAGGCTGGAATGGGCTACAAAACCATCGCCAAGCTGCTTGGTGAGAAGGTGACAACAGTTGGTGCGATTATTCGCAAATGGAAGAAACACAAAAGAACTGTCAATCTCCCTCTGCCTGGGGCTCCATGCAAGATCTCACCTCGTGGAGTTGCAATGATCATGAGAACGGTGAGGAATCAGCCCAGAACTACACGGGAGGATCTTGTCAATGATCTCAAGGCAGCTGGGACCATAGTCACCAAGAAAACAATTGGTAACACACTACGCCGTGAAGGACCGAAATCCTGCAGCGCCCGCAAGGTCCCCCTGCTCAAGAAAGCACATATACAAGCCCGTCTGAAGTTTACCAATGAACATCTGAATGATTCAGAGGAGAACTGGGTGAAAGTGTTGTGGTCAGATGAGACCAAAATGGAGCTCTTTGGCATCAACTCAACTCGCCGTGTTTGGAGGAGGAGGAATGCTGCCTATGACCCCAAGAACACCATCCCCACCGTCAAACATGGAGGTGGAAACATTATGCTTTGGGTGTGTTTTTCTGCTAAGGGGACAGGACAACTTCACCGCACCAAAGGGACGATGGACGGGGCCAAGTACCGTCAAATCTTGGGTGAGAACCTCCTTCCCTCAGCCAGGGCATTGAAAATGGCTCGTGGATGGGTATTCCAGCATGACAATGACCCAAAACACACGGCCAAGGCAACAAAGGAGTGGCTCAAGAAGAAGCACATTAAGGTCCTGGAGTGGCCTAGCCAGTCTCCAGACCTTAATCCCATAGAAAATCTGTGGAGGGAGCTGAAGGTTCGAGTTGCCAAACGTCAGCCTCGAAACCTTAATGACTTGGAGAAGATCTGCAAAGAGGAGTGGGACAAAATCCCTCCTGAGATGTGTGCAAACCTGGTGGCCAACTACAAGAAACGTCTGACCTCTGTGATTGCCAACAAGGGTTTTGCCACCAAGTACTAAGTAATGTTTTGCAGAGGGGTCAAATACTTATTTCCCTCATTAAAATGCAAATCAATTTATAACATTTTTGACATGCGTTTTTCTGGATTTTGTTGTTGTTATTCTGTCTCTCACTGTTCAAATAAACCTCCCATTAAAATTATAGACTGATCATTTCTTTGTCAGTGGGCAAACGTACAAAATCAGCAGGGGATCAAATAGTTTTTTCCCTCACTGTAGCTGTAGGGCGGCAGGTAGCTTAGTGGGTCAGAGTGTTGTGCCAGTAACCGAAAGGTCGCTGGTTCTAATCCCCGAGCCGACTAGGTGAAAAATCTGTCGATGTGCCCTTAAGCAAGGCACTTAACCCTAATTGCTCCCGTAAGTCGCTCTGGATAAGAGCGTCTGCTAAAATGACTCAAATGTAAATGTAGCTACTACAGACGACCTGTGCCCTGGTCTCCAGCTCTGCTGGAGGATGTGTCCATGTTTAGAGAGAAGGAGAGAAGTCCCCTCACTCTGCATTACTGTCACTTCTAAAAAGGTCAGAGCCATGGCTGTTGTGCCTGCAGATGACTTACAGTACTACTGGGACTCTCAGACCAGGGGGCTTGATATACTGCGGATGACTGATATACGCATGAATGTCACTTATGCATTGTTAGTCTGTATAAAAGTAGTGGAATATTAGTAAGTGTGTGGTACCTAACATGGTGTTTATAATGACAATATAATCTCTTGTGAGGTAAAGACATTTCTTTATAGATACATGAGATACACAAGTACCACAACATAATATAACCTCCCATTCAATATTACCTCCTAGTTTATGTCCTTTTCTTTGCACCATATCTTACAAGGGATCATCATTATAACAAATTGCAGTAAAATCCAGTATTATTTTCCTCTTCAGCTCAGGCTGAGTTGAATTGACTAGTCAACGCTGTGTGCTGTGTGTAAAGTCACCTCCCCCAGGGCTGACGTGTGGCAATCCTATTGTCATGGCTGCCAGGTTAGATTTCACACCTCACTGACACCTGACTCACCTGTTTGGCCACTTCCAGCAGGAGAACTCCCTGGCCTGTGTGTGCATCAGTGGATGTGGTGGAGTCTCACTTCTAGCTATTATAGGTTTGTCATTTAAAGTATCTCTTCAAATCTCGTTAAATCCTCAAAAAAGCAACAAGAGACTAAGAAAATATGGAAGTGAAAAAATATGTATGACCAAAACAAGTGAAGCAGTCAGACCTGGTGTTATCAGTGCAGTGATTGCTTTGTTAGCATGTCTCTGCTCTGAGGGGGGAGGTGGTAATCCTCTCCTGGGTTAACTCTCCCTTGGGGGGTAGAAGGCTGAGGCTCTGCTTTGCAGCAGGAAGAGGAGGGGGAAGGCCCCATGGTTCCCTGGCTCTCTAGCCTGCTCCTGTTGGCTCAGCACTTTTGTGGGCTTGAGTCTTGGCTGTTCCTGGCACAAACAATGGCCTCTCTGTTCCCCGGGCCGCCTGCTGAAAGAGACACCCATTAGAGGGAGCGTCTATCTCTGGGGTCAGGCCCAGGGGTCACTCGCAAGTGCAGCTCTTGTTTATGTCTGCAAAGCCAATCAAAGCAGTGCAGCCTCTGTGACTGGAGCCTTTGGCTTAGTGGGGAGGCTCACAAGAGAAACCGAGAGAAGAAGACAGTGATTGTGCTCAGCTGATGAACACAACAAATCCAGAGCAGAGTCAATCTCTGCCTTTCATTCGGTCTGGCCTCTGTTTAGTACTGTTAAGTTCTGTTTTCTCTCTGTAGAGGCTGAAAGTTGTGCTAAAGGCATAAGATAAGCACGGTATCATTAAGTGAATAAAGTAGCTGTGAGCTGGAGAATAACAGCAAATTAGCGCTCACAGGCACCTCATCACCCCCTGTGTTCCACCCAGCCACAGAATCCCCCCCAGCACTGTACTCTCACCCAACACCATCTCATCTCACAACATCTCTCCCAAACACACAGGTAATTACTAAATTATCACCTATGAGCAGCACACTCATTTCATGAACCTATAATTTCAGACAGACATTTACTGGGGGAGCAACTAGTGACTACAGCTCATTTTAATGTGTCTACTATGACATGAATTACTCCTTGACAATAGCAATTTTACCCTATTATCAGGGACAAAGCACACCATACAGAGCTGGATAGGCTACATGGATAGGTCTGTTTGTTAGTACATCAATTGTTTTTATTCTCTGCTAGGCAATGAGGCACCTTGTCTGGCTGTTGTGAGTCATTTCCAACAGTCAACAACAAATACTGATCTCTGTAGCTCTAGCAAAAAAAGGCCAGAGTTTTCTGTAAATGTATATGTTCCAAGTTTTTGTGTAACAATTTCCTGTTTGTTGATATCGTGCTGCTGTTACTCTGTAAAGACATCCCTCCTAGTCTGAACGGATCTGCAAAGTGGGCTGTAAAGAGGGGGGCTAGGACGAGTACAGAGGGGGGTTGGGAGGCACCTCCTGATTGAGTGACAGCACCAAAACAACTCTGTGGTTCTCCTGATTGCATGCCAGATGAAGTTGATGGCAGGGCACTGGTGCTGTCTGGGAAGACATATTAAAACAGAGATAAACCAACCTCATGATTACAGCACTTTTCTCTTTTGTTTAAGATTGTCCTTTAGATAGCATTGTGAATTTTGCCATTGTTTGTTTTTGCCTTTAATTGCCCTGTCTGTGCTTTGGCTAAAATAATAATGGAGGTGCCCATGGCTTCTGACTCACTACCTGAAGTACTGTTGTGTTGTTGTCTGAGTAAGAGCCAGTGATCTAACAAATGAACATTATTACTAAGCATTTATAATAGTCTGTTGACAGTGAGTTGCAATACCATCCTGTCTTGCTTGGCACTGTATGCCAGAGTTATTTCCATGCTACTTCTGCAGAAAGGCAATGGTCTACATATCAAATAACAACCTCAGCCACGTCATAGCAAATACAAACACAGGAGTCTCCTCGCTTTCTCTACTCTTCTCTGTACACATCTGGCTCCAGGAAAGTCTACAGTTGTCATGGGAACACCAGCTAAGTCAACAAAGCCAAAGTACATAGGCTGAGCTAGACTGGACTGGGCATGCTTGGGGCAACAGAGCCCCCTCAAACACAGCTGACCTACAAGTTGGCACAGACTAGAGCTGGGCGATATGGACAAAAATCCATATCATGATAAATGTAATGAATTATCACAATAACGAAAAATAGAACAATAGGTTTATTTAAGTGATAATGCCCGAGAAGCCGGTGTTTGGTGGATATATTGGCAAGGGTGTTGTAAACCATACCAATATATCCTCCAAACACCGGCTTCGAGGGCATTATCACTTTTATACAACAGGTTACCAACATATTCAAATAATGATTTACATATTTTCATTTTGATTAATTTATTCATACTATTTCATCCACCCACAAGATATAGTCCCGACACAAATCTAGGGTTGCTACCCAAGCCGGCTGGTCCTTCGTTCTATCGGTTCGGTTTTTTTGTTCTGTATCTATGGACCCAGTGTTTCGTTCTAAATGTTCCATTGCCATACTGGATGGCAACGTTCTTATCCCTTGCTTGCTAGCTAGCCAACTACGGCTAACTTACAGTAACGTCAAACAGTGCAGCCAGAATAACAGCAAAGTAGCTGCATTTGCGTTTGTTTAAGCTGTTTTCTAGTGACAACTATTTGGATACATCCATAACAATAAATTTCCTGGCTGGGCTGATGAGACAGTGGATTGTGCAGTCAGATGGAACAGAGTAAATAGGCATTTTAACCTCATAGATTTAGCCGGTGGTAACTTATGGAATAGACACCGGCTGGAATGCAGTTTTAACTAATCAGCATTCAGGATTAGACCCACCCGTTGTATAAAACATTAATATACCACAGTTCTTTTTTTTACATTATCCTTAAAGCTACTATTATTACTTTGAATGTTGTAGTTGTCCCATTAGCCATCACCCATATTAGCAGACTTATTTATTTCACATTTCTTCAGTATAAGCTATAGCTACTTATCGTAATGAATTATATCAGCAGCATTTTTACGAAAAGTGGTCGGGAAGGTTGGTGTTGATAATTTTCAGTTTATCGTCCAACTCTAGCACAGACTCACCAGCCCCATAGTCCCCAAGCCCTCCAGCATCCAGCCCCCATTCCCATCCATTTTCAAGTTTTAGTCATTTAGCACTAAAACTTGAAAATGGATGGGAATGGGGGCTGGATGCTGGAGGGCTTGGGGACTACGGGGCTGGTGAGCAATTACTAATGAGCAATTAGTTCCTTGCTCAAGGGCACATCAACCAATTTTTTGCCTAGTCAGTTTGGGAATTCGAACCAGCGATCTTTCGCTTACTGGCCCAAACCGCTTAACCGCTAAGCTACCTGCCGCCATCCCTAGACCCAACTCAAGCAACCCAACCCCTCTAGCCCTCAGCCCTGCTCTGCTATCAAATCACAGCTGGGATGAATGCCACAGCACACAACTATCAGCAGATGGATCTGTTGACTCTAGGTCAATACTGAAAGGATAAGTATTTATTGTTTTCTTTTCTGCAATTGAAGACAAGGCGATACAGTGTGTGATTTTAATATCTGTGCATGAAACGTTAAGTCACTTCAGTTCAACCCCTTCCCAATTAGTATGCAAGGCTATGAAAATGATGTACTATTGTGGTATAAGTAAGGCAAAGATGCATTTAATTCATGCTTAGAGACTGAGGCTTGAGACACTGGCATGCATAAGGCATTGAGAAGTGGGCTGCAAGTGTTTTTAAATTCATGTGATTTGGGACAGTGAGAGTTAATCTCTTTGTCTCTGTCCATATTCTGTATTGTGTTTCTCCTTTAATTCTTATTTTTTTCTGCAACCATCTCTATACATTTTCTCTAGAAAAGAAGTTGTGCAATCAGTGTGCAGCACTGTAAAGTCCCTTCTGTTTACCAAGAGCAACCCAGCAGAGCCCAGTCCTTAGTTGAGCGCCAGTCACTCCCAGCCGCACAGCTGTGAAGCACCCGCAAGCAGAAGTACAAGCACACACATACATATGCACGCACACTCACACACTCTTGGCACACATACACAGACACAGATAAAAGCACGCATGCACAATGCACACACACACACACATGCACACTCGCACACGCGCACACACGCACACCCCTAAAATAGCCTTTTTCCTTCTGTCCCCACTTGTCTGAATTTTCCTTGTTCTGGCCCCCACAAGGATAGTAAAACCCAAAACACACACACACACACACACACAATCTCTGACTCACAAACACTAGCAGTATCCTGCGGTTAAGGGGAGGGATTTAAAATCCTCCAAGTAAAGCACATGAACCAAGTGAACTTGCCTTTTTTCTTTCCTGCTGCCTATTGTTTTGTGGACTACATTTTCAATTTGATCACTTTATGCTTATCTGATTACATTTAAACACAAATTAAAGGATTCAAACTGCAAACCTTCACACTGCAGGCAGCTGTTGTTTCATGTGTCTGATAATCCATGTTTTGACACATCACTTGAGGAGACTCAAGCAATATACAATATACAGGATATGAACAAGGTGGGGTATTGTTGAGAACTAATTGGCAGGAAAAGGCTCCTTTCAGAATAAAATAAGGCAGTCACTGTGGTTTCCTGAGGACACACCAGTCTCAACCCTCTGTGTTCACTCTGCATGAGGTGTTCAGTAATGAGAGCAGCATTTGCTCATGCCCAGTTTCCAGACAGCCTCTTGCTGAGAGACAGCGAGGCAGGGAGTCAGCAGATAAAGAGCTGATAGAGCCTCCTGGCAGAAGCCGGTCCGGTTCAGTGGGTGGAGACAGTTTTTATGGAGACTGTTGGCTGGACGGCAGGCCAGAGACGTCAGGCTGCCTTGTTACTGTGTGTGTGCCTCACCTTGATAACAGAAGTGTGGCAAGGGATGGGGCAGGGAGAAAGAAAAACAAGCACACCAGGGGTGGGTATGAGGCTCTGCATGTACGTGTGTACGGTTCTGTGCCTGCGTGTGTTGGCTGACACAATGGATCCCTCCTAACAGCAACAACTGCACAAACGTTTTGGGAAAGTGTTAAACTCAGATAAATTTTTCCCAGCTCAGGTTTCACAAAAACAGACCAAGCCCTCGATCTCTCTTGCCTTCCCTCCCCCACTCATACTTTCCCCCTCATGTTTTCATGCTCCCCCTCCTCTCTGTGCTGGCTGTTGTTAACTGACTGACAGTGCTGATTTACTCCAGGCTTGGATGGCTGCCATCTCATCTCAAAAAATTGCAGGGCCGGCAGAGCTAAGTTCTGATGGCAACAAAGTAGTAGATTGGCACTGCTAACCCCCAGCAGGCCCGATGCGTCCAGCAGCTGTGGACAGAACCCATCTTCATTGTCTGTGCAATGGACTTATTTAGACATCATAGTTGCACGCTGTATATATCGTTCTCTTACATGAGTGCCAAACTATTGTGAGGAAAGTGCAATGCAGTTTTAAGAAAAATAAGTGTTAAGAAAGTATTTACTAAAATAAACTGAAGTAAAAAATAGATAAGTAAATAATAAGAAAATAAGATTTTTTTTTAAAGAGCAACAATAAAATAACAGTAGTGAGGCTATATACAGGGGGTACCGGTACAGAGTCAATGTGCGGTGGCCCAGGTTAGTCAAGGTAATTGAGGTAATATGTACATGTAGGTAGAGGTAAAGTTACTATGCATAGATAATAAACAGAGAGTAGTAACAGCAGCATAAAAAAGGGGGTGGGGGGGACAATGCAAATAGTCCGGGTAGCCATTTGATTAGCTGTTCAGGAGTCTTATGGCTTGGTGGTAGAAGCTGTTAAGAAGCCTCTTGGACCTAGACTTGGTACCGCTTGCCGTGCGGTAGCGGAGAGAACAGTCTATGACTAGGGTGGCTGGAGTATTAGCAATTTTTAGGGCCTTTCTCTGACACCGCCTGGTATAGAGGTCCTAGATAGCAAGAAGCTTGGCCCCAGTGATGTACTGGGCCGTACGCACCACCCTCTGTAGTGCCTTGCGGTCGGAGGCTGAGCAGTTGTCGTACCAGGCGGTGATGCAACCAGTCAGGATGCTCTCGATGGTGCAGCTATATAACTTTTTGAGGATCTGAGGACCCATGCCAAATCTTTTCAGTCTCCTGAGGGGGAATAGGCTTCATCGTGCCCTCTTCACGACTGTCTTGGTGTGTTTGGACCATGATAGTTTGTTGGTGATGTGGACACCAAGAAACTTGAAGCTCTCATCTGCTCCACTACAGCCCCGTCGATGAGAATGGGGGCGTGCTCGGTCCTCCTTTTCCTGTAGTCCACAATCATCTCCTTTGTCTTGATCGCGTTGAGGGAGAGGTTGTTATCCTGGCACCACACGGCCAGGTCTCTGACCTCCTCCCACTGTTGTGTCATCAGTAAACTTAATGATGGTGTTGGAGTCGTGCTTGGCCATGCAGTCATGGGTAAACAGGGAGTACAGGAGGGGACTGAGCATGCACCCCTGAGGGGCCCCCATGTTGAAGATCAGCGTGGCAGATGTGTTGTTACCTACCCCTACCACCTGGGGGCAGCCCATCAGGAAGTCCAGGATCCAATTTCAGCGGGATGTGTTTAGTCCCAGGGTCCTTAGCTTAGTGATGAGCTTTGAGGGCACTATGGTGTTGAACGCTGAGCTGTAGTCAATGAATAGCATTCTCACGTAGGTGTTCCTTTTGTCCAGGTGGGAAAGGGCAGTGTGGAGTGCAATAGAGATTGCATCATCTGTGGCTCTGTTGGGGCGGTATGCAGATTAGAGTGGGTCTAGGGTTTCTGGGATAATGGTGTTGATGTGAGCCATGACCAGGCTTTCAAAGCACTTCAAGGCTACAGACGTGAGTGCTACGGGTCGGTAGTCATTTAGGCAGGTTACCTTAGTGCTCTTGGGCACAGGGACTATGGTGGTCTGCTTGAAACATGTTGGTATTACAGACTCAGTCAGTGAAGACACTTGCCAGTTGGTCAGCGCATGCTCGGAGTACACGTCCTGGTAATCCGTCTGGCCCTGCGGCCTTGTGAATGTTGACCTGTTTAAAGGTCTTACTCACATCGGCTACCTGAGAGCGTGATCACACGGTCGTCCAGAACAGCTGAAGCTCTCATACATGCTTCAGTGTTGCTTGCCTCGAAGCGAGCATAGAAGTAATTTAGCTTGGGCCCCGTGTAGCTCAGTTGGTAGAGCATGGCTCTTGCAACGCCAGGGTTGTGGGTAAGATTCCCATGGGGGGCCAGTATAAAAAAAAAAGAAATGTATGCACTCTGGATAAGAGTGTCTGCTAAATGACTAAAATGTAAATTTAGCTCATCTGGTAGGCTTGTGTCACTGGGCAGCTCGCGGCTGTGCTTCCCGTTGTAGTCTGTAATAGTTTGTAAGCCCTGCCACATCAGACGAGTGTCGGAGCTGGTGTAGTACGATTCAATCTTCGTCCTGTATTGATGCTTTGCCTGTTTGATGGTTCGTCGGAGGGCATAACGGGATTTCTTATAAGCGTCCGGGTTAGAGTCCCGCTCCTTGAAAGCGGCAGCTCTACCCTTAACTCAGTGCGGATGTTACCTGTAATCCATGGCTTCTGGTTGGGGTATGTACGTACGGTCACTGTGGGGACGACGTCATCGATGCACTTATTGATGAAGCCAGTGACTGATGTGGTGTACTCTGCAATGCCATCGGAAGAATCCTGGAACATATTCCAGTCTGTGCTAGCAAAACAGTCCTGTAGCTTAGCATCCGCGTCATCTGACCACTTCCGTATTGAGCGAGTCACTGGTACTTCCTGCTTTAGTTTTTGCTTGTAAGCAGGAATCAGGAGTATATAATTTACCAAAGGGAGGGCAAGGGAGAGCTTTGTACACATCTCTGTGTGTGGAGAAAAGGTGGTCTAGAGTTTTTCCCTCTGGTTGCACATGTAACATGCTGGTAGAAATGAGGTAAAACGGATTTAAGTTTCCCTGCATTAACGTCCCTGGCCACTAAGAGCGCCGCCTCTGGATGAGCATTTTCTTGTTTGCTTATGGCCTTATACAGCTCGTTGAGTGTGGTCTTAGGACCAGCATCGGTTTGTGGTGGTCAATAGACAGCTACGAAAAATATAGATGAAAACTCTCTTGGTAAATAGTGTGGTATAAGGCTTATCATGAGATACTCTGTCTCAGGCAAGCAAAACCTAGAGACTTCCTTAACATTAGATTTCGTCCACCAGCTGTTATTTACAAATATACACAGACCGCCACCCCTCGTCTTACAGGAGGCAGCTGTTCTATCTTGCCGATGCACCGAAACCCCGCCAGCTGTATGTTATCCGTGTCGTCGTTTAGCCACGACTCGGTGAAACATAAGATATTACAGTTTTTAATGTCCCGTTGGTAGGATAGTCTTGATCGGAGTTCATCCATTTTATTATCCAATGATTGTACGTTGCCTAACAGGACTGATGGTAGAGGCGGATTACCCACACGCCGTCGGATCCTTACAAGGCACCCCGACCTACGTCCCCGATATCTCTGTCTCTTCTTTATGCGAATGACTGGGATTTGGGCCTTGTCGGGTGTCTGAAGTACATCCAACGTCCGAATCTTTGTCCAGTACAAGGTGAGTAATTGCTGTCCTGATGTCCAGAAGCTTTTTTCGGTCATAAGAAACATTATGTACAAAATAAGCTATAAATAACGCAAAAAAACACACACAATAGCACAACTGGTTAGGAGCCCGTAAAATGGCAGCCATCTCTGCCGGCGCCATCTGTCATGAAGTGTGTGTGTATGATGCATGAGTGGATTATTACACACACAGGCGAGCAGAGCACATGACATAACCTCTCTTTCTGTCTAACTGTGTCACGAGACCCTGATTTGAGGAGAGAAATGAAATGAGAAGTGTCACTCTGCGAGGTCAGTCAGGGTGCAGACACTGCCCAGGAGAGTTAAGTCTCAGACTGCGACCAAACAGACGGCGGCCATCCCCACATGACCACATACTATAGTATACTATGGTATAAATACTATAGTATTCACTGTAGTGTTTTTGCAGACTTAAGTCTGATAAAAGAAGTGTGGTCTGCAAAAACACTACAGTGAATACTTTAGTATTCTCTATAGTATACTGTAGTATTTACAGTTAGCTATAGTATAAACAGTGTAGTAAAATAAATATATTGTAGTATATTATACCACTTACTGTAGTGTTTTTGCAGATTGTAGTATACTGTAGCATTTACTGTAGTGTTGTTGCGGACATTACTGTAGTATTTACTAGAGTGTTTTTGTTTTTTCAATTTTTGCTAAAAATGACATACCCAATTCTAACTGCCTGTATCTCAGGACCTGAAGCAAGGATATGCATATTCTTGGTACCATTTTAAAGGAAACACGTTGAAGTTTGTGGAAATGTGAAATTAATGTAGGAGAATATAACACATTAGATCTGGTAAAAGATAATACAAACAAAAAAACATGCTTTTCTATTTTATCGAAAGGCCAGACAGTAGTGTGGAGCCAGAGACAGCAGGGGGTCAAACTGTAGAACCCAGGTCCTACATTTGAATATAAAAATTGATTTTATCAAACAAAACTATGCTACATTTTATCTCTGGGACCCTTAGGATGACAAATCAGAACAAGATTACTGAATGTAATTATTTACCTTCAGAGGTGAATGTATCAAACCAGTTGCCGTGACAAAAGTGTTTTGTTGTTGTGCACTATCCTCAAACAATAGCATGGCATTTTTTTTAGCTGTTATAGCTACTGTAAATTGGACACTGCAGTTAGATTAAGAAGACTTTAAGCCTTCTGCCCATATAAGACATGTCTATGTCCCGGAAAGTTGACGTTGTTTACAATGCCTTTCTAGTCTCATATCGCACATTGAGCAGCAACTTTCCCAGTATAGGGACACCGCTCCCGTAGAGGTTAACATAGAAGCTTTCTCCATGAGGAAACCTACTAGAGAAATACTAAAATATAAAATGTTCTATAACCTGTAGGTAGGTAGGTAGGACTGGGGTTAGATAGTTCTGCGCTTCTGCTCTTTTCTATAACCTGTAGGGAACACAATACATGGTCTATACTTGGCATGTAGGTTTCTCACTTATGGGTGGCACAAATTGGGATATGGGGGAGGGGAATTGGCAGGGTATATGCAAATGAAATACTGTAGTATTTACTATAGTTAAAAAACTGTAGTGTTTTTTCAGACTGTAGTGTTTTTGCTAACATTACTGTAGTAGTTACTACAGTGTTTTTTTGTGTGCGGATAATACAGTAGTATTTAATATAGTATTCTACAGTCTACTACAGCATTCTATAGTAAGTACGACACATGGTCGAGGGATACTACAACATGTAGTATAGTATTCAACAGTATACTACAGTTTACTACGGAATTCTATTGTAAGTACTGTAGTATTCTATAGTAAACAGTAGTATTTTTTCATGTGGGTCCCCGCTGTCATTATTCACATACTGAGGTCACAGTGCCAGCCATCACAGCTAATCAACAGGCTCATCCCTAACGCTGAGGGCTGGTGTTATTACCCAGTGGACCCGTGTAAACTCCTGAACCCAGACTCTTCTAAGAGACAACACAGAGACATCTGGAGCTGGAAGCCACCTGGGACGGACTCAGACTCACATGATCTTCTCTGAGCTGGCAGCTCATCATTAACCTGATGACACTACCGTACCATGGGAACACATGAAAACATTCCTCAAGATAAACAAAACAACAAATTTACTGTATCTCATGAATAACATTGGGGAATAGTACAGTTTCTTGTATGAAGGTTATCATTCCAAGTAGTACTTCAGTAGTACTCCAGCAATTACGTTATTATTTTCTAAATAAATAACTTCTTGCACTTTGGATATGGACTTTGTTAAATGTACTGAAAATAACCTGGCATGGAACCCCAGCTGAATCCACTCGGGAAACACAGCATAACAAAACAAATACAGACAGTCAAATGAACAGATTTCCTCATAAATTATTCCCTTCAAAGACAG
Organism: Coregonus lavaretus; assembly: GCF_964263955.1. Lineage (NCBI taxonomy): Eukaryota > Metazoa > Chordata > Actinopteri > Salmoniformes > Salmonidae > Coregonus > Coregonus lavaretus. The sequence continues at coordinate 21,161,204 of NC_140005.1, forward strand.
TCAGATAAATTTCAAGTAGAAGCAGAGATAAGTGTGTGTAGGAAAACAAACTGTGAATTTGATGAACAGTGAGTGACGTGTAACATTTGTATTTGACACTTCATTTTGGTGACTGGCATGCCCATGATTTACTACAGCGGTCACCAACCTTTTCTGAGTCAAGATCACTTTCGCATTCAAAAAGCATGCCAAGATCTGCCGCTCAGATTTCTTTTTTTAACATGACTTAAGAAATGTAACATTAACTTAATAAAAACCGTTATGTAGGAATGAGGTTTGTGCAGTAGGCATAATACATTATCACAGCATATTGGCTATATGCCTGGCCTGCCAATATTGTTCTTCTCAGACCATATTATATTTCAAAACTCGAGTTTTGATAACAAAATAGATCAGTTGGTGTAGCACTTTCGAAGCACAGCTGAGCATCAATTGAAATGATTATCAAATAATTTGCTTTTTTATTTTACTGGACTGATGGTACCTGCATCTGTCATGGTTGCTTTCAAGACAACTGGAAACTCGGAAAGAAAACTAGGTAAAATCCTTTCCTGAGACAGACCAGAGAGAGGGGGCACCATTTTTCACCTGATGGCAAAACTCGAGTCGCACCGCATCTGCCTCATGCACAAATTCATGTTGTTCTTATGACCAGAGAAGGTGAAATATTCATTGATGTTAAAATAGACACATGCTGCCAATAATAAAAACGCAGGCCTATGGATACACTTGGCTACTCATTCATTGCAGCTGCAGCATGAGTGGAAGTAGGGAGAAGCGCGTTTTATGTTTTGTAATAGTGTTGAACAAAAACATTGTTGACAGTGCTGAATATAAACTTCAACATGAACTCACTCATAAAAACAGCAGCTCTTTGCTGAATTCTTTGACAGTCTCTCTCTGGTCATGGTTTTAAAAGTTATGCAATTTCATGTAGACTGGTATCAAACTTGGTTGTGGCTGGGTCATGGAAGCTGTAGGCACAGTGATTTGAGCTATCCGATTGGCCAGCACAACTCGATTTAGCCACAGCTCTCCCGGTCTGCCAGGTAGGCGGGGTTGGTCTTTTCAGACAAATGAAATGGTTCAAAATGGAAACACTTTGCCTACCCGGTGCGCAGGGCTTCTTAATCAAGCCAACCTACCGCCAACAGCACAACACAAAGAAAAAAAAAAGCGCACGCCTTTATCATTGGTGATCAACTAGGAATCCATCGCTATCGACCGGTTGGTGACCACTGATTTACCAGATTGATGTAGTGATGATTACATTCTATGTCGATCACATTAAGACTAGAGGACTTGAATTTTACCATGGTATCTCATTGTCATAATACTTTACTATATGCTGTAGACTACCTGATACTACCTCCATGAGATGTGCATAACTTGGATATTGACCTTTCTGTCTGGTCCTATTGGAGATACAGTGCATTCGGAAAGTATTCAGACCCATTCCCTATTTCCAAATGTTGTTACGTTACAGCCTTATTCTAAAATTGATTTAAAAATAAAATAAAAAATCCTCATCAATCTATACACACAATATCCCATAATGACAAAGTGAAAACAGGTTTTTAGAAATGTTTGTACATTTATAAAAAAAAATAATTGAAATATCACATTTACATAAGTATTCAGACCCTTTGCTATGAGACTCGAAATTGAGCTCAGATGCATCCTGTTTCCATTTATCATCCTTGAGATGTTTCTACAACTTGATTGGAGTCCACCTGTGGTAAATTCAATTGATTGGACATGATTTGGAAAGGCACACACATGTCTATATAAGGTCCCACAGTTGACAGTGCATGTCAGAGCAAAAACCAAGCCATGAGGTCGAAGGAATTGTCCGTAGAGCTCTGAGATAGGATTGTGTCGAGGCACAGATCTGGGAAAGGGTACCAAAAAATGTCTGCAGTATTGAAGGTCCCCAAGAACACAGTGGCCTCCATCATTCTTAAATGGAAGAAGTTTGGAACCACCAAGACTCTTCTTAGAGCTGGCCACCAGGCCAAACTGAGCAATCGGGATAGAAGGGCCTTGGTCAGGGAGGTGACCAAGAACCCGATGGTCACTCTGACAGAGCTCCATAGTTCCTCTGTGGAGATGGGAGAATCTTCCAGAAGAACAACCATCTCTGCAGCACTCCACCAATCAGGCCTTTATGGTAGAGTGGCCAGATGGAAGCCACTCCTCAGTAAAAGGCACATGACAGCCCGCTTGGAGTTTGCCAAAAGGCACCTAAAGACTCTCAGACCATGAGAAACAAGATTCTCTGGTCTAATGAAACCAAGATTGAACTCTTTGGCCTGAATGCGAAGCGTCACGTCTGGAGGAAACCTGGTACCATCCCTACGGTGAAGCATGGTGGTGGCAGCATCATGCTGTGGGGATGTTTTTACAGCTTCAGGGACTGGGAGACTAGTCAGAATCGAGGCGAAGATTAACAATGCAAAGTATAGAGAGATCCTTGATGAAGATCTGCTCCAGAGTGTTCAGGACCTCAGACTGGGGAGAAGGTTCACCTTTCAACAGGACAACGACCCGAAGCACACAGCCAAGACAATGCAGGACTGGCTTCAGGACAACTCTCTGAAGGTCCTTTAGTGGCCCAGCCAGAGCCCGGACTTGAACCCGATCGAACATCTCGGGAGAGACCTGAAAATAGCCTTGCAGCGAAGCTCCACATCCAACCTGACAGAGCTTGAGAGGATCTGCAGAGAAGAATGGGAGAAACTCCCCAAATACAGGTGTGCCAAGCTTGCAGCGTCATACCCAAGTAGACTTGAGGCAGTATTCGCTGCCAAAGGTGCTTCAACAAAGTACTTAGTAAAGGGTCTGAATACTTATGTAAATGAGATATTTCCGGGTTTATTTTTTTATACATTTGCTAAAATTTCCAAATAATTTTTGCTTTCTCATTATCGGGTATCGTGTGTAGATTGAATTTAATCAAGGCTGTAACGTAACAAAATGTGGAAAAAGTCAAGGGGTCTGAATACTTACCGAATAAACTGTAACTTCCTGTTGGCTTGCTCACAAATGAGTTCCGTAATAAAGGTCAGACAATAGTCTCTCAGTTTGCTGCATCTCATGCACGAACTTGAAACCTCAGACACAACAGGAAGCCAAAAGATCGTTGTTGATTTAGACATCAGTCTTCAAGTGGGTTGATGTGCGAAACCTCCACCTTCCCAGTTTGCTACATTTATACACAAAACAAATAGATTATACAGCTCAGGTATTACGTGCATTGCAGATAGTGAATTGCTGTGTAGAGACTGGGTTGTAGGGGTTCCTATATGTCTGATTGTGGTGCCGTGCCATGCTGTGCAGTGCTGTGGTGTACTATGGTGTGGTGTGGGCGGGCCCTGCCCTTCAAACAGCTGCGACGCCAGAGAGAGACAGCGGTGAGTCTGTGGTTTGTACAGATGGAGGATCATGGCCACTGACAGTCTTGATGCGAGCCAGAACAGAACAGAAAAGGCAGACGGGTGGGTGCCCTCAACTGTAGTCAAACCACTCATAGGGGCCTTCTTTCCTGTTATGTGTTCTCAGCCACAAGGAGAGCACAGGACCCTTAGACCTGACAGAGAGAATATGAACTGGTAGAGGAGTTCTTAAGATAGAATAGGACTAGTTGCGGTCGGCAGGTAGTTTAGTGGTTAAGAGCGTTGTGCCAGTAACCGAAAGGTCACTGGTTCTAATCCCTGAGCCGACTAGGTGAAAAATCTGTCGATATGCCCTTGAGCAAGGCACTTAACCCTAATTGCTCCTGTAAGTTGCTCTGGATAAGAGTGTCTGCTAAATGACTAAAATGTAAATAAGTAGGACTAGAAGTAGTACTACCCCATAGGAATGTTAAACCACTGTATGTCTTTGTGTTTCTCATTCTTATATCAGCGTTGTTTATAGAGAATAATGTTGTGTTCCTGATAAAAACGCGGTCTGGAGCGGTTTTCAAGGTTTCTTGGGAAAACCTGTAAGTGCTGATCCAGAGAGAAAATAGATAACACACATTGTTATGTCCCGTAAATAATACTATTATACTGTTTCAGTGACAACAAGAGGCATAACACCATTGTTTCAGCCCAGTACCACCTGTGATAATGTTCCCTTTTTGTCAAGATGACAGCATGTCTGATAAGCTCTCCAACACATACGATACATTTAGTTTTATTTATTTAACCTTTATTTTGACAGGGAGTCATGCTGAGAACAAGGTCTGTTTTACAAATGAGCCCTGTAAACACATCAATAAAGCTGTGGTCCTTTTGAAAACAAAGATTTGGTGTTTTCCAGGGGTCTGTCTGTCTCTCCACACTAGCTTGCCTGTGCAGTATCTCCTATAATAGTCAGCTCATAATCAAAGAGATTACCACCATTACGCTTGATAAATCCAATCATGGACATGATAAAGAGAGAGCATTGCATCTAATCTGCAATGAGTTACACCCTGCTGGTTCTAACATTGGACCACAGCTCTAATCTGGCTATTGACAGAAGGATTTCATGCTGGGAAAAATTACATCAGTTCCCACACAGTGTTAGCAGTCAGAGGGCATAAACAGAACATACACCCAGATTTGGGTATGTCAGTATGTCATCCTGATTGCAGTTCCATGATAGAAGGACCCCACAGAGATCAAGGCAAAGATGCCACAATCAGGAGACCCAGAAGACCACCTGCCTACAGGGCAGATACGGTCTCATGTAGGCCTACAGTTACACAATAATTCAATGGTGATGACTGTATTTTGATGACAGTTTTTCTGTGTCATACACCATACAGATAATCAACATACAGACCAGACCAGACCACACAAAATGTTTAGTCAACATAGCTAGATAATCCCATTATATATCATTATAGTTACATAAAGTCAGCTGTAAAGATCTCCTACCACTCACCAGTAGGGAAACTCTGGTTGGGCCCCGTGTTCATGGTAACAATCTGTCTAAGCGTGACAATGTTTTGTCACATTTCATAGCACTTTACTGTCACGTTGCCTTTCATTTGGTATAACTAGACTCACACTCATTGTATAAGCTTTCATGGCTGTCTCAGACTATTCATTCAGACCTGTTGTTTTTGCAGAAACATATAGATTGTCAAGAGCGTTCCACTTCAGTAAAGACAGGGCACACATACAGGGATGCATAAACTGTTCTCTCAGGGTCCTACACAATGACTCTTACAATGCCTCCAATGGCACAGAGGATTTGGCAATTAGACTGTGACTGTTTCTGGCAGGAGTCCAGGGTCACAGCCCAATGGCTTCTGACTCAGTCAGGGTCTAGGTTGGGGGGGATTGTTAACTAGTTGGATTTTAGGGGAGGGGGGTGGGGTAATTACAATGGTGGGGAAAACAAACAGAGGATGGAGAGAGAGAGAAGCGGCTGATGGCATACTTGGCTGATAGTCATGATTATTTATTTATTATTGGTCTAATGGGAGCTTGTGTTTCTGTTGCTGTAGGATGTTTGGACGGAAAGGTGGAGACAACACATGCTCCAACGCTTTAACATGCTGAGTTATTACCACATGCTCCAACGCTATAACATGATGATGTGACGAGGTGTGAATGAAGAAGTCAGGCGCAGGAGGTAAAATACCGAAGTCCAGAGTTTATTCAGTTTACATAAATCAAATGCCCAAAGCGTCAAACTAAACTATTACAAGGGAAAACATCCACCTTGGCATAAACACAGTGAATAGTAGCTCAACTGAGCTACACGCTATCACAACAAACAATCACTCACAAAGACAAGGGGAACAGAGGGAACACTTATACACATACTAATTAGGGGAATGAGCACCAGGTGTGTGTGATTGACAAGACATGACAAGTGGAGTGATGAGAATGGGATCGGCAGTAGCTAGTACTCCGGTGACGACAAACGCCGAACCCTGCCCGAACCAGGAGGGGGGGCAGCCTCGGCAGAAGTCGTGACAGTACCCACCCCGACGCGCGGCTCCAGCAGTGCGCCGACCACGGCCTCTGGGATGGCCAGGAGGACGCGGAGCAGGGCGAGTCGGATGGCGACGGTGCAAATCCCTCAACAGGGAGGGATCGAGGATGTCCCGCCTTGGGACCCAGCACCGTTCCTCCGGACCGTACCCCTCCCATTCCACGAAATACTGAAGGACCCCCACCCGATGCCTCGATTCCAGAATGGAACGGACCGAGTACGCCGGGGCCCCCTCAATGTCCAGAGGAGGTGGAGGAACCACTCGCACCTCAGACTCCTGGAGCGGACCAGCTACCACCGGCCTGAGGAGAGACACATGAAACGAGGGGTTAATACGGTAATCAGGGTGGAGTAACAACCTGTATTTCACCTCGTTATTCTCCTCAGGACTTTAAACGGCCCCACAAACCACGAGCTCAGCTTCCGGCAGGGCAGGCGGAGGGGCAGATTCGAGGTCGAGAGCCAGACCCGATCCCCCGGTACGAACACCGGGGCCTCCCTGCGGTGGCGGTCAGCGTTGGCCTTCTGACGATGCACGGCGCGCTGGAGACGAACGTGGGCAGCGTCCCAAGTCTCCTCCGTGCGCCGAAACCAGTCATCCACCGCAGGAGCCTCGGTCTGGCTCTGGTGCCACGGTGCCAGGACCGGTTGGTAACCTAAAACACATTGGAAGGGTGTTAGGTTAGTGTAGGAGTGTCGGAGAGAGTTCTGAGCATATTCTGCCCATGGCAGGAACACCGACCACTCCCCCGGCCGGTCCTGACAGTAGGTCCGCAGGAACCCACCCACATCTTGATTCACCCTTTCCACCTGCCCATTACTCTCGGGGTGAAATCCAGAGGTCAGGCTGACCGAGACTCCCAAACGTTCCATTAACGCCTTCCAGACTCTAGACGTGAACTGGGGACCTCGGTCGGACACTATATCCTCTGGTACCCCGTAGTGCCGGAAAACGTGAGTAAACAGAGCCTCCGCAGTTTGTAGGGCCGTGGGGAGACCGGGCAGAGGAAGGAGGCGGCAGGAATTTGAAAAGCGGTCCACAACGACCAGGATAGTGGTGTTACCTTGGGAGGGGGGAAGATCAGTGAGAAAATCAATAGTCAGGTGAGACCATGGTCGTTGTGGAACTGGTAAAGGCTGTAGCTTACCCGCTGGGAGGTGCCTAGGTGCCTTATTCTGGGCGGACACTGAGCATGAGGAAACATATACCCTCACGTCCTTCTCGGTCAGGCAGTGCATTGTACGACCGATACCTGGATGACCAGAGGAGGGTGACGTGTGTGCCCAGTAGATCAGACGATCACGGATAAGCGCAGGCACGTACTGCAGCCCAGCTGGACACTGCGGTGGAGATGGATCTGTGCGTAATGCCTGCGCTATATCTGCGTCCATCGCCCATACTACCAGCGCCAAAATGCATGAGGCCGGGAGTATGGGGGTGTTGTCTCTGGGCCTCTCCTCTGTGTCATACAGCCGAGACAGTGCGTCTGCCTTCACGTTCTTCGTACCTGGAATGTATGAGAGTGTGAAATCAAACCGGGTGAAGAAGAGGGCCCACCTGGCCTGGCGAGGATTCAGCCTCCTCACTGCCCGAATGTACTCCAGGTTACGGTGGTCTTTCCAGACGAGGAAAGGGTGTTTCGCCCCTTCGAGCCAATGTCTCCACACCATCAAAGCTCGGACAACAGCCAGCAGCCCCGATCACCAACGCCGTAGTTCTGCTCCGCCGAGCTGAGCTTCTTAGAAAAGAAGGCATGGGGTGGAGCTTGGGTGGCGTGCCCGAGCGTTGGGATAAGACAGCTCCTATCCCTACCTCGGACAAATCCACCTCCACTACGAACGGTAGTGATCGATCGGGGTGAGCCAGTACCGGGGCTGAGGTGAACAGTCCCGCAATCTACTGAAGGCCAAATCAGCCTCAGCAGACCAGCGGAGCCGGGACGGCCCACCCTTCAACAAGGAGGTAATGGGAGCTGCGACCTTGCCAAAGCCCCGAATAAACCTTCGATAGTAGTTGGCAAAGCCAAAGAAGCGCTGCACCTCCTTTACCGTGGTTGGAGTCTGCCAATTACGCACAGCTGCAATGCGGTCTCCCTCCATCTCCACACCTGTGGTGGTAATGCGATATCCGAGGAAGGAGATTGACTGCTGGAAAAACTCACACTTCTCTGCCTTGGCATAAAGATCATTTTCCAGCAGTCGGACCAGTACCTTGCGAACCATGGACACATGTTCGGCGTGTGTAGCGGAATACACCAGGATGTCATCGATGTAGACCACCATACCGCAACCAAGCATGTCCCGAAACACCTCGTTCACAAAGGACTGGAAAACGGATGGAGCATTCATCAAACCGTAGGGCATCACCAGGTATTCATAATGCCCCGAGGTTGTGCTGAATGCTGTTTTCCACTCATCCCCTTCCCGAATACGCACCAGGTTGTAGGCCCTATGAGGTCTAATTTGGTGAAAAAACGGGCCCCATGCATTGACTCAATCACTGAAGGAATGAGGGGAAGAGGATAACTAAATCGTACCGTCACATTATTCAGTGGTCGATAACCAATGCACGGGCATAAACCGCCATCTTTCTTCTTCACAAAGAAGAAACTCGAGGAGGCAGGTGAAATGGAGGGATGTATATACCCCTGGCGCAGGGACTCGATGACGTATGTTTCCATAGCCTCCATTTCAGCCTGCGACAGGGGATACACATGACTCCTGGGAGGTACAGCGTCTACCCAAAGGTTTATCGCGCAATCCCCCTCCCGATGAGGTGGTCATTTAGACGCTTGCGTCTTGGAAAACGCGAGCGCCAGATCATGGTATTTGGGGGGAATGCGCACGGTGGGGGTACCGTCTGGACTTTCCACCGTGGTCGCACCAACGGAAACACCTAGACACCTACCCGGACACTCACGCGACCACCCCGTAAGAACCCTCTGCGGCCATGACAAATTGGGGTTGTGAAGGGCTAACCACGGGATACCCAAGACTACAGGGTAAGCAGGAGACTCAATAATCATAAAGGTGATCTGCTCAACATGCGTCTCCTGCGTAATCATGGTGACTGGTACCGTAACTTCCTTAACCAACCCGGACCCTAATGGTTGACTATCAAGTGCTCTGATGGAAAGTGGAATGGTTAGGGGAACCAATGAAATGCCTTGACGGCGTGCAAATGCCCTGTCCATAAAATTCCCAGCTGCGCCTGAATCGACTAGCACCTTACACTGGGAACCTATCAAGTGATCGGGAAAGGAGATAGATAAAGTACAGTGCGCCGCAAATGGCTCTGAACACGTTTGGGTGTTCGTTACCTGGGGTGATGCGTGAGTACCCTGCCTACCGCCTCCAGACCCAAAAGAATGTTGACTGCGACGTGAGGTGGATTGTCCCTTCGTGAAACCAGAGTGGCACTGTCGCTGTCCTCCTGCGCTCTCTCGACCGGCTGCTCCTCCCAGCTCCATCTGCTCGGGGTCAGAGTCGTCCGGAGTGGGAACGGGCAGACCCCTACCAGGACGTCCTCTGGCTGCTAGCAGATTGTCCAGTCGGATGGCCATGTCCACCAGTTGGGAGAACGATAGCATGGTATCCGGGCAGGCTAGCTCCCGTCGGACGTCCTCCCTTAGGTGGCACCGGAAATGGTCGATCAGGGCCCGCTCGTTCCACCCGGACCACGCTGCCAGCGTCCGGAACTCCAGCGCGTAGTCCTGAGCGGTCCTCGTCCCCTGCCTCAGATGAACCAGTCGTTCGCCCGCCTCTCGACCCTTAGGCGGGTGATCAAAAACGTCCCGAAAGAGGCGAGCAAACTCCCCGTAGTCCTCCAACGCGGTACCTCCCTCGTTCCACACCGCGTTGGCCCACTCCAGGGCTCTCCCACAAAGGCAGGAAACGAGGACGGATACCCTTCTCCCGCTCCCAGGGCGCCGGCCTGATGCTAGAGAAATACAACTCCAGATGGAATCCCTTACATCGCGCCGCCGTCTCATCAAACGCTGGTGACTGGGATATCTGGATCCCTCCAGGGGCTGGGGTGTAGGTGGCTGGATCCGGTTGACCAGCTGGTCTCAATAGATCGGATCCTCTCCCCTCTCACCTGAAGAACCCGATCCATCGCTTCCCCCAAGCTGGCCAACATTGAGGAATTCTCCTGGACCCTTGCCACAACTCCAGGCATGTGGTCGTCTCCTGCTGACTCCATATCAGATCAGGTGAGTGATTCTGTGACGAGGTGTGAATGAATGCTCCAACACCATACCATGCTGAGTTATTACCACATGCTCCAACACTATAACATGCTGAGTTATTAACACATGCTCCAACACTGTAACATGCTGAGTCATTACCGGGGAGGAAGAAAAGTGTACATAATGAACATCTATAACATAAAGAATATAAACTTGTATGATACTTCATTTAAGCATACTCCACAACATTGACATTATTCTGATTCTGCAATATCAAATGGATAGAAAGTGAAATCTGTCTCGCTCTCTTTCTCTCTCTCTCTCTCTCTCATATCAGTATGTGTGCTCTCTCTCTCATTCTTTCTCTCCTCTTCTCTCTCTCTCTCTCTCTCTCTCTCTCTCTCTCTCTCTCTCTCTCTCTCTCTCTCTCTCTCTCTCTCTCTCTCTCTCTCTCTCTCGCTCTCTCGCTCTCTTTCTCTCAGCAACTAAACTTGACACAAAGGCACAATAAGCTTGTGATTAGATAGGTTGTGACTTTAAACACTAACCCCAAAAAATAGAATGATCTCTCTCCGTCTCTTTCTTGCTCTCTGTCACTGTCTATCTCTTACCTCTATAGAACTGCAGGCCTGGGTGAACTCAGGCTGAACCGGCCCAGCCTGCTAGGGTTTTATGATCGACACATCATGGTCAGTCACCCCAAACCTGCGCTGGTTGGCAAAGTGGCGTCAAGTGGTTAGCAACACAAGACAAACTACCGAGATACGATATTGAACTCTTGAACCAATCGCAAATATATATAGTCACTGAGAGTGCGTTATCGCTCAAAGTCTCTCTTTCTCTCACCTCTCTATGTCTCTTTCTCCATCTGTCTCTGTCTCCCCCCCCCCCCCCCCCTCTCTCTCTGTCTCTCAGTAAATAAACTTGGCACAAAGGCACAATAAGGTTGTGATTAGATAGGTTGTGACTATAAACACTTACCAAGAAAATGAGATTCTTTATTGACAGTGATAGGGAGAGTCTGGATGTTGTCCTCCCAGTTCAGCACAGCTCAGTTTTCCCCTGGGAGAGGTGATGATGTTAAGGGGTTGGGGAGGGCTTCCCCCTGCTCTCACGCACCCCTAAGAACAGTCGAAGTCACAAGTGGAGGACAAGAATGAAATCCCCTCGGTTCCAATGCCCCCTCCATTCTGGCTGACCTCAAAGGTCATCAGCCAGGCAGTGACCCCTGCTGATCCAGGTTTCAACTTAGAAAGATTATTTTTCTAGTCAGTAAATAGGTTGTTTGTATACAGATTGAAAAGGCTTTGAATTATATGTGTTTCCTGTGAAAAAAATGGGAAACCAGTCACTTTCCTAAGAGAAAAGGGAACTTATTATTACGCTGCTTTAAAAATCCACCATGACCCTCTCTAGAGTAAATATAAAGGGCTGCCTTAGAATGTTTTCATGCATTATCATCTCCTCCTGTCTCATCCTCCACTCTTCTCTTTCTCACTCTAAATAACTTAACTCGGTTATACAAGACCATATCTAATTGAAATCACTCTGTTGACCTTAAAAAGCATTAGAATGGCCCGACACAGGCAGCTCCATGTTGTTGTAGACAAGAGAAGAACGGCAGCATGGCCAGCCAGTAATACCTCTCTCTCTCAGTCTCTTGGTTTGTAGGAGTATTCATTCGATATCCTGCTGCAGCATTTGAATAATGAAAGCTGCATGTAGCAGCTGGGTCTCTGAGACTGAGAAACAAGGAACTCTCTCTATCTCTTTCTCTCTCTTTCTCTGTTTTTGTCCTCCAACAGCTCCACTCACGTGGTTCTCACACCCTGAAACCTCACGCTCTCAATCAGGCCCATGTGGTTTCAGAGCACTACAATGGCCTGGCCCATGCTATACACTCTCCAGACTGGAGCGTTGTTAGTGTTGTTGCTAGGACAAGGCTGCTTGTGTTTGACTTGAAGTGGATCACCACCCTAAATGCACATGAGCATCACTACTGATAAAGTTGTAGTAAATAGTCATCTTGGCTGCACAAATACAGTATGTGTTATGGATTTGATGGATTAATTCAGAATATTGACAGATAATCTACATAAATAGCATGTGTTTACGCATTGCACATATGAATGTAGCCCTGTTGGTAAGCATGTGTTAGGGATAGGGTGGCTGTTTGGTACTCTGTTGATGTCTCAAGGTTAAACCACTGAGGTCTATCAATAAAGGGTTAATGACATGACCTTTTACAACCCCAGAGTAAAGCATGTTTGGGAATCCCCTACACAGAGTAGTAATCCTGCAGCACATCTTAAACACACAACCCCCAGCCCTGGCTCTGGAAGCC